>NC_046663.1:40908314-40946559 GCF_010883055.1 Belonocnema kinseyi
AAAAATCTCTATCCCATCCACACACTACTCCTTTCCCCTGCCGAGTGAGTCACGCCTACCCCGAAAGGGAAATGGCTTAATGGTGTAATAATAATAATATATCGTTATGCCATTTCCCTTTCAGGGTAGGCGTCACTCATTCGGTGAGGACGAAACGCATCTTTACCTGGTTCCTTGTGTGACATCGAATCAGTCACCTAGTTTCCCATTTACCCTTATAATCGCTTTGCTTTCTGTATATGTTGTTTTTGTTGCGTAACAATTCGAGAAAATGAATTATAATCCGGAATTAACGTGAATAAAGATTCGAACAGTTTTTGTCGATTTTCTGGGTTTCGGTTATTTTTCAGGTAATGGCATTCTGCGAAATCACGGAAACTATATCCTGAGCTATAACCTAAGCATCTAGCAGGACTATTATTAAAAGTTACCGTTAAATTACTAAACATTTACACAAATTGCATTAAATGACAATAAATTCCTAAAGATGTCCATCAGATGAAATTTCCTATAAGAATATGTAATTTTGTAAATTTAAAGTTAAAAATTGTTTAAAATGTCTCCAGAAGTCATGGCCGTTCAGCGAGAACAATTTATTGGCGTTTAGAAATAAAATTCGGACTTTTTCCTGATTCCCAATAATTTTTTGTAGTTAAAAAGAATTATAATATACTGACGTTGAAAATTAATAGTTGCTTCCTGCTCGCTCATCCCTCTAATGCTTGATACTCCACGTGGATGTATAGGGTCATCACCTGCATCTGCAAGGCAAAAAGTCAAAATTTCGATTAAGTAAATATATTTTCAGAATAGAAGCACCCTCTGTTATGCATTTACAGAGTATTATGTTATTTTAACTTTCTATTGCCCATTGAAAAATGTGCAAACATCAATCTTTGAACGTTATTTGGAGGTCAGATTTTATGAAATTTGAATATATTAACTGATAAAGGTTGAAAATAAGACATTTTTTAATGCTTATTCAATATGAACTGAGCAATTAAAAAATGGCAAAAAAAATTTCAAATAATTTGTAATTTTTTTTTATCAAATATAATTTATTAAAAATAATTTTCATGTTGCACTTTCTGCCGATTTTTCATTCTCCGGCATTGCGCTTGATATCAAAAATAGCAAGGAAAGTCTTGTCCGTAAGGATTTGTAAGAATAGTAAGATTTCATAATTAGTAATTGAAAGATTAAATAGTCTAAAATTAATATTAAAATAATATTTTATGAAAAGGTTCAAAACAGACGATTAATTTCTAAATTAAAAAAAAAACAATTGAAATTTTTTGCTACAACTTTTCTTAATCGAAATTCATAGTGCTTGAAAAGTCAATTTACAAAGAAAATTATGAAGAAATTTATTATAAAATAATCAGCTGGCGCTTTAATATTTTATGAAACTTTATGAATTACGTTCTCACGGCTTTTAATTAAACAGCAGTATACCTCAAAACTTCAATCCCTCAATTAAAAGTTGTTAATTTATAAGTTGTAGTAAATTATAGTATATAATAGTATATATAGTAATAATAGTAGTTAATTTATAAGTTGCTTAATTTATGAAGATTTTATTTATTTATACATATATATATATATAGAATTAAAATTCATTATATGACGACTCGAAGAAATTTACAATCTCAGGAAATATCAGATTTCATAGAATTTCACGGGATTTGATGATATTTTTATGAGAGAATTCACAATATTTGAAAGATTTTTACATATATAAGATATGTGGTAAAATTTTAAATCTCGAGAAAATTCCAAAAGCTTAAAATTTTGATTTTTTTAAAATATTATAAATGCTATAACTTTGGTTATTTTTTTTATTAAAAAAGTCTTTGAGATGAATTGATCGACTTTTTCGGTACTAAGGACAATCGTATACGATTTTTAAATGACGAAAAAGTGGTCGGCTAACGAACCTGACCTTCATTTTTAGAAACTAAAAGAGTATACCTAAAGCAAATCTAATAGATTAATTCTTTCAAAATTTTTAAAGTATATAATTACTCAAACAACATTTTGATCGAAAGTGAGTTTTTGCATAACAAATTCCTAAAATATTAAATATACATTGTGGTAAAATGATTTTTTCAATGTCTCATTTTTTGACAAAAAAATTTAAAAGTGTTAATAAAATTTTATTACTAATTTAGTTAGTTACTTTTAGCTTTGATATTTTTCAAGCTATTATAATTTATTGAAAGAAAAATATTTGCTTATTTATCCGGATTTTCAGCAACAAAATATCTGTCGCGACATTCAATTTTGACTTTCTCGGAATAGAATAATTTTTTTATCAAAGATTTTATATTTTGTTCATCATACCCTTATCTTTAGAGCAAACTATTTTTTTGCAGAAAAATTGAAACATTTTGTTTTATAAGCGATGTCCGAAGTCCCATTGAAAAACCCTTGCACTTTTTGGAATTGGCTAACTTTTTAAAATGAAACTTTATATAGCCGTGCCCACACACTTAATATCTCGAAAGCATATTTTATTTTGTTGTTAAACTTATAATTTTGTTTTTCATCTCAATTTCATTCCAAGCCTTCTTTAAAGATTTGGCTTTCATTCCATCTTTTAATAGTTATTTTCGTTTTACCGTACTTGTTATTTTACCACAAAACGGGATTTTTTCTCGGTTGATAACTTTCTACCCTCACTACGAAAGAAGAATAAAAACCAACAGATTTAAATAATTGATTTTTTTAAAAATATTTTAATTGGATTTGAGATCCAGAATTTAAATACATAATTGCATTCACAAGTTATTAGATGTTGTGAATCAAGCGGCGGTCCATAGTTGGGAAAAAACTATATTTGAAAAAATTGGTTTTCAAAAGAAAACTCTTTATATGATACATTTTTTCAAGAATAATAGATAATAAAATCCATCATTGATTTCACAAAGATGATTTTTAAGAAAACTTTTAAATATTTTTTTATTTTATAATGTCTTTTCACACATGTCTTTTCAGGCTAATATTTTTATTTATTTTATTTATCTTATTTATCTTATTTATTTCATTATTATGTATCATTGTTTACAATTATAATTATAAACTTAAATCATTCTTCGTTATTTTTTATTTATTGAGATATCGTATCGCCTGATAACTGAATTATTCTATTTGCTACTTTTTTAGGGTAAAGTTTTTTTAGAAATATTTAAAAAAATTCCAAGATACTTAAGTAAATAATAGCAAGAAAATATTTTCGTGGGGATTGGCTGCGAGTCGTCGCTAGATTCGTACTAAATCTAAACACTTCATAAACAAAAAGACTTTTTATATTGCATTAATTAATGTTAGTAAACTGCTTGATATTTCATGAACGAATTTGATGAAAACTTTCCTAAAGCAAATTTTTATGAGGAAATACTTTTTAATTTTATAAATAAAATGAATTAACAAATGCACTATTGGGCTATTTTCCAAGTAACAAACTTGGCTCTTTTAACATAATTAAATATGAGTAACTAATATACAAACATTTGGGTACAGTTAAATAATAATAATAATAACAATTAATATTGCTAATGGAAATTTCGCTAACAAATGGTTATCATCTTATGCATTTACAAACAAAAAACGTGTTAAAGAATTTTTATTCGTGTTAACTAACTTCTTGTAACAAAAGATTGTTCAATACATCGACTTATGCCATTTATTTCACAGAATGAAAGGGCACTATTAGTTTCTCTTATATTGTGTATTTTTCGGAATTTTCTTGAACATCGCCTGTTTCGGCGATTTTCAGTTCTTCTAATTGGTGATAAAAAAGCCTTCTTGTATAATATGCATATATTTTTTTTCATTTCCTATCCGTTGATGATAAATTTTTTTGAAATGATAAATATTTGGCCTGTAACCATGATAGTCGAAAACGAATTTGACTTTTTGGAAAATAGGACAATTTTTATTTTTTTATCCAGAAAAATGTTGAAGTATTTGCTTTTAAGAGTGTTGTGGGTAAGAAGTCGCCTTTTTATCGTTTATTAGTCTCAGACTTAAAAGAAATAAAAATTTGTTGCTTTACGTCCGCTCGCGCTCCGAAGTTTTATTCGTTCATTTTCACCAATAAAATATTAAAGTTTTTTTGCAATAGTAAGGTTCTTACAGAAAAAGTCTAAACTATCTTTCTTGTAAAAAAATTCAAAAAGCTTCCTTCTATGAAAAAGCTAAGTTTTCTAAAAAAAAAGATCTTTTTGGGCTATTCTGAACCTGAAATTTGATTACATTTTCATCATAATGAGAAGGTATTCATTTTATGTGAAAATTGACTATCGCGGATACCTTCATATTTCGACTTTTAAAAAAACAACAAAACAGATTTTACTCCGATCAAATGAAGCGAGATAAACTTGTGTATTAAATTGTTAATAACAATCAAAATAACAATAATAGATGTTCATTCAAATGTTTAGAAAAATAAAAGAAAATAGTTGCTAAGAATTAATTACTCGTTCAAAGAAGAAAGTTAAAATCTTCAGAATAGCCAAATTCTGAATTTGTTGATTAGTTTTGTTTATAAATATTATCACTTGTCTTGGCAAATATGCGAAACTAATTTAAAGAGGCATACGACTAAAAAAATTATTCACAACATTGTTAATAACAATGACAATAGTTCATCTCTATCCAAGTATCTAAAAAAAGTTTGAAATTTAGTTATACCTTAAAAGGATAAAGGTTAAATGTTGGAAAATAGAACAAAAAAATTTGTAATAATTTTGTTTGCACAATCATCAATTATTATTGATTGATAGCAAGTATCACAGATAAATAATTGTCTAACAAGTCCTAATTGAAAATTAAAATTTCTCGTTTAGAAATATAGAAGATAATACATTTTTATTCAGAAAATTCCAAGCAGTGAATTTGTTAAATAAATTTATTTCAGTAAGCCTTCATCTTTCTTAACTGACTTTATATATGATTTATATTATATATTTTTTGCTTTTTCTAGTCTTTTGTTAAAATGCTACTCAACTTTTTAGAAATAATTGACGAAAACATTTTTAAAAATATTTGAAATTTTCAGTTTTTTGTTATTAACAAGAAAGACTTTACTAAAATTTGCTCAATCATCTTGAAAATTCATATTCTAATAAATAAGTCAATGAGAAGAAAATTTTGTTCAAGTTATTTAAAAAAATAGCGAATTAATATTGCTAGTGTTTAAAATTGTATTCAACTAAAATAAAAAATACATATTACTATGTATTGTGTGATTATATCGGCAGACAAGAATCTAGATAAAGTCTATTGAATTTTGTTGACCCGCTTTATTTTTAGAATTTACTCTCCGAATCTGAAGGCTACATCTAGTCGTCGCGAAGGTTATTTATTATAATTATAATCACTTAAAAATTTGTTGGTTTAAAAATGAATTTTAAAACGTTCTTTCGAAACTATTTCAGTGAATTCTTTACAAATAAAGTCTCTTTCGAATATTATATTATTAATATTATTATATTATTTTCTTGCTATTTCGGGTATCAAATAATGAAGAAATGTACTTAAAATGTTTTTTGGAAATTCCATTAAAAAGCATTATGACCCAAATTTCTCAACTATTTGACAAATACTCATATCTTAATTAGAAGAAATATAAAATAATGAGCAATGGAGATTATAATCTTTACTTTTCATGTCTGGGAACCATATAGTAAAGATTTAAAGAAGGAAGAACCTTGCTAATAAGGTTTTTCCTTATATGAATTAAGATCAACTTTGCAGCAATGCGAGACGTGACAAATCATATACTAAATAGAAGAATGCGATTGTTTAAAATTCTCGACTTTATACAAACAATGAAAAGACATTCTTGTAAAATGTGTACATATGCTACATTAACTTCACTAAAATCACGTATTTACAAGTTAAATTACTTTCAAATGGAAAAATTAGAATTAAAGTATAATTTAAATATACTTACATGAAAGAATAATCAAATTTTTTAAATTTGTAAATGAGAAAACTTCAATTTTCTTTGATTAGAAATTAAAAAACGTATGCATATAATAGAAACAAACGGCCAATTTGCCATCAAAATATCATTAAATGAAATTACTAAAAAATTAAGATAATTCTTTTTGCTCCTTCTTGTAGAAGGAAATAATTATTAATATTTATCTCAGGTTTCCTAATACCCTATACAATACACTTTTGAGCAATCAATATCGGCTGAACTTATTTTTGAGGAATTCAATATTTATCTTTTTTAAAATTTGTTAATAACTTTTGTAATTATTTTTTTAAAAGTTGGTGCTTAGGGTAAATTAGTTCAATAATGGTTGAAACTTACCCCTAAAATATGAAACAAAAACAAGCGGGGGCAACCTACTTACACACAGAAAAAAATTCTGCTAAGGTTACAGGATTTTCAGTTAACTTAGGGACAGCTAATTTTTGTTTTGAAGATTACCGAATTTTCTGCAGAGTTTACAAATATCTTCAAATTATAAAATCGAATCAAAAAGTCTGTAAATGTCACAGAAAATCTATTCTGTCCCTATTTCAACTCAATTATATAATAATTTAAATATAATAATAATAAATATTTATTATATGAGATTATTATTCATTGCCTTACTTGTATTCTTAACTTGTAATTCGAGTTCATTTCAAATATATCTGAGGGTTCAAGCTGAGAACGGAAATATATATTTTTTTATGTACAGATATTTGAAATCAACTTGAATTAAACATTCATATATTTTTATGTAATATATTATTATTTCCTATACTTAATAATACTTTAATAATAATCTATAACCTTATCAGAATTTGTTTCAGCGTGTAGGCTTACCCGTGCTATTGTGTATGTGTCCAACAGAACTGTTATTAAAAGTTACGAATACAATAAATTTCTAAAAATTATGGGAATGAAATAAAATTTGTGAAAATGCATGAAAATGTATTACATTTCTGAAATTATCGTAATACCCAATAGAGTAATATAAAAGAATAAGGGTTTTATATGCAAAGAAAGAAGAAAATAGATTGTGAATATAAAGTTTTTGAACATATGTTAGCAAACACAATTACGTGAATATTATATTTTTAACGTATTTTAGGAAAAAATTTAGTTTAAGTTTTAATAATTAACAAAAAATCTTTATTACACAATATGAACTGCATTTTTTTCAACAGAGGTTGCAAAATTTCAGATTCAACCTTTAAGTGTACCGACAAACTGAATTTCGGGCTAACATATGTTACAAAAAATTTGCTTCACACTTATTTCCTTCCATCTCTGTATCTAAGAATGTAGCCGAATTCAGTTCCAAAACTGTACAATTAAAAGTTTTGCCACACGCCTAAACAAAAATTTTCCGAAATTTGTATAATGATAACATATTTTTTAACTGTATAAAGTACATGTGAATTTTTTAAATATAATGTATATCTGGATGTAGGATACTTGAATTTATGATAAAGTTTATAATATATTTCACTTACGAACAGAATTGAGAAATATTATTAAAATAAAGATAAGCAGAGCAAAAGTGAAACTTTTCATGTTTCTGGGCACAAAAGCTGATTCATGAAATATATCTTGAACTTCAACTGACAAGATCTTGAATTGGGTCCCTTGTATAAATACCAACCTTTACGTTATATTGACAGATACTGTTACTACATTTAGACAGTGAAATGACGTTTTTTTCTGTATAAAATAAAATCTGTTTACTGCCCTTGCAAATATTAGCCATTCGAGAAGTAGATTCGATTTGAATGTGTCAATATAAAACAAGCGACACCTTGCCAACCAATTTACACAGCTGCAGAAACTATTGTCAATATTTTCAAAAATTTGTACCTCGGAGTTGTTGTGGACATATATTGTTTTTTCCAAATTCATTGTGAAATTACAGAATTTAAAATGCTAGATGCAGAAAATAAAATCACATTAACTAGTGTCAATATTTTCTTGTAATTAGTGCTAAAGGTAGTTTCTTTTCTTTCCTCTATTTTTATTTTTATTAATTAATAATAATTATTTAAAATCTTATTAAAACCTTTTCCAATTTTCTAAAAAAATTCGAATCTTTGTCAAATTTTTTGTAATATTTGCAAAAAATTTCGTAACGCTTTGTTTCTAAAATTTTATTTATTCGTCAAAACCATTCAACTATTTGAAATTAACAATTATTGAAAATGATACTTTATTATTGTATTGTTAATTTATTGAAATTAACAATTTTCTAAAAATTATGGGAAGCTTTTGAAATCGTTTCAAATCTTTGATATCACAGCCACACAAAAAAAAGTGTGCGGATCTGGTAACAAGACACACGTATTCCTATGGATTTTGGGGCGCTGAATTCAAATTCGGTATCAAAAATCACCCATCGCGTCATGGTTGAGCCATAACCTCAAAAAATTAAGAAAAATCATGCACTGAGGCAAATAAATTTCAAAATAATGACAGTGATGCAAAGTTTCACTTCAAAAACATGTCGACAACTGTAAAGGATCAACCCTTGCCTGATATCAACTTATTTAACATAACTTTGCCTCACAGAACCTGACCTCACCTAACCTGAATTAACAGAAATTTATTGAACTACACGTAAAGCTCTGGAAGCATATTTTCCCAGTAGCAAATGTGTGCTACATCGTATGTGTCAACTCGAGCCTAACCTACACGGTAAAAAAAATAGAGCTGTGACAGGGATATTATTTCATATTATAGCCAAATATTTAGCTGAAAACGAACGAAGGAATTTAGAAAGATCCCTGGATCAGCGAAAATCAATATCCTTGACCATTTTTCATACACCAGGGATATCGTATAGTCAAACCCCTAATAAGTATAGCTATAATAGGGATATTAAGAATAGGTGTCTGAAACAATTATCGGAAGAGCGCCGGTGCATTATGGGAGCAGCGAAATAAAATGGCGATAGTCTAATCGGGAGCAGTGACAGTTGAGATTTACTTTGGACAATTAAACGCTTTTTACCACTTAAAATGTGCGCGATTGTTAATATTAAATGGAGTTTATGATGCAGTAATAATAATTTACATTTGTTTCGATTTTAGGCGATAACTATATTGAAATATAAAGAAACGCGATAAAAACAACAAACTTGACCTCCAAATGCATTACACGGATTTCAGTGAAATTCATTTTCGCGATACCAGACGAAAAATTGGCTACTGTAAGTTAATATATTTCTATAACAACTAAATTTTTTTCTAATCTTAAGATAATACAATTATACATAATCTGTCGAAAATAATAAACTTTCGAACTTAGCAATTTTGTCCAAATTCCTGATTTACGAGAACAATTTACATAAAGTAACTAAATGTGTAACTCTTTTAACTAAACGTTTTACCTTATCCAAGCGTACACTTTCTTTGAGTTTAATATATTCTCGATTCACTCGTTCGCCTCAAGAATTTTTTTTCCGTGTAGAAATAAATCTAACCTAGCCTAACCTAACCTAACTTCACGAAACACAATTAAACTGATTGTGTTGTCCCGTTGTGTTTGCGGTACCGTTTGAATCAGCTTGGGCCTAACCTGTAAAGAGGTCAAACCTATACTAACCTAAAAAACCTGACCTAACCTAACCGATTACGCTGGCAAGCCTGTTCTTGCGTACTTTCATATTTTGCAATTAATAGGAGTAAATGTCTGGAGTTTCGTAACCGGTTGTTGCTAGCATTATTCGCCTGTATCTGTAACCAGGGCACCTCCACGTGGTGACGGTGGGCAACGGATCCACATTGACTGAGTCCCTGGGTAAACGGCGTTCATGCCGTCATGGCAGACACAGGTAAAAAGTGTATTACGATGCAGCGAAGAACCCCAGTATCAACGTCTGGTCAGGGTGGGAAAGCGGGTTCTCCGACGTCGTCATCATGCAACCGTAGCTCTTCATCAATAGATCACTTGGTTGGTGTAGAGTCTCATGCTACAAGGAAAAAAACCGCGAGTATTTCTCAATCGCATGTCTGCAAGAATAGCTCAGATTCATTCTGTTACATTTGCAGTAAATATAAAGTGAGCAGTTTGCGAACATCAATCGACGAGGAAGTGAAAAGTCTTTACGAAACGTGTTTTGACCGTAAATTGCTGCACCAAGAAACAAAATGGGTTCCTCACGTCATTTGCAATTCCTGCAGTCTTATGTTGTATCGTCTAAAAAATTCAAACAACGAAAAGTACCGCAAGTACTCTGCATCAACCACATGGAAAACCCCGTTATTGCGAAGGGCTGCTACTTTTGCATGAAGTCTGTCAAAGGATTCAACGCCAAAAATAAAAATAACATTACGTACATTAATGTGTGCATAGTCACAAGAGCAATTGAAATCAATAAAAATGCACGCCAGACTGATTTAAGCGCTTTAGAAGATGATAGAATGGAAGTTGAAAGTCAACGTCATGGAGACGGTAGTGAAACCAGTGATCGAACAGAAAATAGTTCTGATGATTCCGATGAAAATAACGAAAAAGATGACGAATATGGCGTGCATAAAATGAAATTGAAGGTTCCAATATTAGTGACACAACTAGAACTGAATGATTTTATTATAGATCTTGGATTACCGAAAGACGACGCTGAATTTGCCGCTTCATTTCTAAAAAGAAGAAATCTTCTAGAGCCAAAGACAAAAGTTTCATTCTATCGCGACAGGGACAAAGAATTCAGAAAGTTTTTCGTTAAAGACGAAGAGACGTCTTTAGTGTACTGCACTGACGTTAACGGACTAATGAACTACTTGAAGAAAAATGTGTACAGAGACGAAGAATGGCGACTTTTCATTGATTCGTCAAAACGCAGCATTAAGGCTGTTTTACTGCACAACACGAATACTTACGCTCCTATCCCTATAGCTCACTCAACGGTCATCAAAGAAGAATATAACAATGCTAAAATGCTTATTGAAAAAGTTAATGACACGAATCACAAATGGCAAATATGTGGTGATCTCAAAATTAAAACAATGATATTAGGCCAACAATCGGGTTTCACGAGATAGCCATGCTTTATATGCCTGTAGAATAGCAGAGATCGAGCCAATCATTACAGCAAAAAACATTGACCTTTAAGAGATTAATTCAAACCTGGTTCTCATAATATCATCAACTTAAGCCTCCTTGATCTCTAAAATGTGGTTTACTATAAAATACTTGGAAATTTTTGAAATGATTGTGAAATCTTTGAAATCCTTACAATCATTATGAAATGTTGGAAATGTTTCGAAATTGTTTGTCAAATCTTTTGAAACATTTGTTAAAATTTTCTGTAATCTTTGTGAAATCTTAATTATTCGTTAAAATGATTAAATTATCTAAAATATTAGTGAAATCTTTTCGACCCTTCTAAGAAAATTTGAAAGCTTTTGAAATTGTTTCAAATCTTCGAAATGTTTTTAAATCTTTTAAATCTGATGTACTGTACCCTTTTTGAAATCTTTGGAATTCTTGAATTCTTTTAAAAGCTTTCAGAAATTTTCAAAATGTTTGTGAAATCTTTTGTATTTATTTGAAATCATTGAAATATTTTTAATCTGTGTAAAATCTTTCGAATTCCTGGTAATCTGATTTACTGTATGAAATCTTTGGAAATATTGGAAATTACTGTAAAATGTTTGAAATATTTTCCAAATCTTTTGAAATATTTGTAAAAATGTTCTTAAATCTCTGTTTGTGAAATCGTATTTGTTCGTTGAAATCATTGAATTAATTGAAATCTTAATAAAATCTTTTCTAATTATCAGACAAAGTTTGAAAGCTTTTGAAATCATTTCAAATCTACTGAATGTTTTAAAGCTGTGAAATTTGGTTTACTGTACCTTTTTTGAAATATTTGGAATTCTTATGTTCTTTTAAAACCTTTGAAATATTTGTGAAATCTTTTGTATTTATTATAAATCGTCAAGATATTTTTACTCTATGTAAAATCTTTAGAAATCTTCGAGAATTAGTTTATTATTTTTAATCTTTGTTCAGCTTCAAAAGCTTTAGAAATGTTCGAAATCATAGTCAAATCTTTGAACTGTTGTGAAATATTTATAACATTCATTTAAAATGTTTCTTTATCAAATCTTGTTTATTTATTGAAATCATTGGATTACTTGAAATCTCTGTAGAATAATTTCAAATTGTGAAAATTGAAAAGATTTCTAATCTATGAAACATCATTTGAAATCTTAGAAAATTGCTTTATTTTTTAAAATATTTTGAGAGTTTTAAGATCTTGATAAGTGTTTGAAATCCTTGTGAAATCTTTGAAAATTTTTTGTGAAATCTTGGAAATCATTTAGAAATTTTTGTAAGATTTTTTGAAATCTTCTGAAATATTTGATGATAAAAAATGTAAATTAATTTTTAACGATTAATATAATAGTTGATATTTTAATCAGGAATAATTTGAACTTAAATTGATAAAAAAGTTGAATTCAACCAAAAACAACGGAATTTTAAACAAAATACTCCAATTTTCCATTAAAAATTGTGTTCAACATTCAACCCCATGATTAAAGTTTAGGCCAAAAAGTTTAATTTTAAACCTAAGAGATTTATTTTTTGCCAAAGAAGACAAATTTTCAATAAAATATACACATGAAATTTCAATAAATTATTTAATTTTTTTACGAGATGAATCCCGTACCAAAAGTATTATATTAAAATTTTCAATTAAAAAAAAATGAACTTCTAACTCAAAATATTTTAACTTTTATGTTAGGTTCTATTAATTTAGTTCACATGCAAAAAAACGACAAAGAGGAATCTTTCTTCAAAACAGGGAGAAAACTTAATTCTTTAAAAAATGGAAAAATTGTTTAACAACGAAAGAAAACTTTTCATTTTTTAATATAAAATATTCTTATTTGTTCATTTCACTCATTTATTCTATTGAATATTATTATTTAGTAATTGAGTATTAAATGAATACTAATTTTGTGAAAATATGTGAATTTATTTCAGGCTCTGAATATTAATTTAAAATTTTTTTTATAAAGATTTTCAGCGACGATTTATTAACGCGAATGGGAAAAACACCAAATAGAACATTCTAAATTTTGAATAATTGTTCCTTTTAAAAAATTGTGTTTCGTTATGCAGATAGTAGAAGACCCGAAAACCTACTTAAAGCTGGTGAGCACAAAATGAACACAGATGAATATTTGTATACATGATCTTACAACTGCAATCTTCAACATATGACGAATTTCTATATATCTCGGACATGATAAACCATGAATAATACAAGCAATTAAATAGCCTCGGAAAGGACTGGAACTTTAATTGACAAAAGACATGCACACGGTGAACGCAAAGGTCAAGTTTCAGGCGACGAAAGGACACTGGGTGTTTGGAATGCTAGGGTAGTGAATGATTTCAAGGTAAAAGAATTGCGAGAAACTATGCATGTAAGGAAACTAGATATTTTATGTGTGCCTGAAACAAAGAAAAAGGGATGCGAAACTAAAGACATTACAAAGGGCGTGTTGAAAGGCGCATTTGAAACATGGTCAGGAGTAGATGAAGAATCACATGGTAAGCAAGGAGTAGGTCTGATTTTAAATGAAAGAGCGAAGCAGTATCTCGGAGATCATGATTTTGTATCTCCCAGACTGCTTTGGGCTAGAATGTAAGTAGGAATCATAAGATTATTTATCATAGCATGCTACGCGCCAGTTTACAGTGATCCCAAACAGGATAGGCATCCAAAATCAGGATACGGAAAAAGTATTAGGTAATTTTGGGGATCCAAGAATAAACTGAAACGAAGAAAAATTAGTTGGCTTATAAAAAGTTGGCATAAAAAGGGGTCTGTTCATTACAAATACTTGATTTAGGCATAAAATGATACACATGTACACCTGGTCCAAAGGAAATAACCACAGTATAATTGACTTTGTTGTTGCGGATGAAAGACTAAGAGAGCTGGTGGAAGACACAAGGGCCATGAGGGGTTCTGAATGCAATACTGATCTTTACCTACTGATCTCCAAAATAAACTTCGGTCGAGGATTGAGAAAAAAGAGAAACAATAAAAAAACGCGAATCAAAATTGAAAACCTACAGAAACCGGATGTGCGAATAGATTTCCAAAATAAGATATTCGAAAGCATAGATACGGCAACAGGGGAGGACCGTATAAAAACAAAGATGTAGAGGGCACCTAGACAAAATTACGGGATATCATTGTTAGATGTGCGATCGAAGTGTGTGGTACCGCGGTTGCTGGAAGAATGTCTGGTGATGCGTGGTGGAATGAAGAAATTCAGGCTGCCCAAAAAGCAAAGAAAGAAGCGTACAGGAGAACTTTGCACGTCGCAGGTCTTAGTAATGAGGAAAGAAATAGACATATAAATGATTACAGACACAAATATAGGATACTCAAAGGATTAATTAAAGAAAGTTATGATAAAATTAGAGCAGAGGTAGCAAAGAAAATACAAAACGTCTTTAAAGGAAGCAAGAAATTGCTTAATAAGAAAATGAAGGAAAATAAAAGTACAGAATTTGTCAACATAAGAAATAGTAATAGGGAAATGCTATATGATCCAGAAGAGATACAATAGGCTTTCAGAGACTATTTTAGGGGACAATTCGGAGATCAAGCTATAGGACACCATAACTGCGATGTTGAAGACGATGCGATAGAAAACTGAATTGAGAAAGTCTGTGTTACTGAGGTTAGGGATATAATTAAGAACTTGAAAAACGGTAAGGCTACCGGGGTAGACTATATTAACGCTGAAATGCTTAAACACAATGGCGAGTACATACCACATAGACTATGTGAATTTATAAATTTATGTTTTGAGATGAGAGACGTTCCAGACCATTGAAAAAAGCGATGATCGTATCAAGATACAAAAGAAAGGGAGATAAAAGCGACTGCAATAATTACAGAGGAATTAGCTTATTAAGTACCGTTGGCAAAATATACTCAAAAATAGGACCATATCATGTCACATGCGGCAAGTCCCACCTGCGGCATGTCACATCTGAGGCATATCACATCTGAGGCATGTCAAATATGCGCAATGTCTCATCTACGGTATGTCACAACTGTGGAATGTCACATCTGTGGCATGTCACCTCTACGGCATGTTGCATCTACGACATGCCTCATCTGCGGCATGTCACAATTGCGGCATCTCTACCCAGCGGTTTATCTCCCTCGCGGCATTTCTCACGGTGAAATTGATATTTTTGCTGCATCTTTCACCAGTAAATATTCTCCCAGTGGCATCTCTCCCTTCCAAAAAATGTTTAATGTACAATCAAAAATGATTGGACTGCGGCAAGCCTTCCGGGACTAATTTTCACATCTGCAGTATCTCCTACCAGCGAAAAGTCTCCCCAGTGGCATCTCTCATCCGACAAAAAATTTTCAAGTCCACATCAAAGTGGCAAATGTGTGGCAAGTCTCTCACGACTGATTGTCACACCTGCGGCATCTTTCACAAGCGGCAAAACTCTCCAGCGGCTTCTCCCATTCGGGAAAAATTTTGCAATTTTGCAATTGAGACTTGCCGTAGTTTTGTCATCTTTCAAAATACTTAAAAAAATGTCTTGGAAGAGAGATGTCTCTAGGGAGACTTGCCGCAATTTGCCATCTTTGGAAGTACTTAACCCATTTTCTTGAAAAAAGTTGCCTCTGGGGAGACTTGCCGCACTTTTGCCATTTTCAGAAGTCCTTAAAAAATTTTCTTGGGGGAGAGATGCCGCTGGGGAGACTTCCCGCAGTTTTGCCATTTTTAGAAATCCTCACAAAATTTTTTTGGGGCAGAGATGCCGCTGGGGAAACTTGCCGCACTTTTGCCATTTTTAGAAGTCCTTACAAAATGTTCTTGGGTGAGAGATGCCATTGGGGAGACTTGCCGCGGGCGAGAGACGCCGCAGGTGTGACAATCAGTCGTGAGAGACATGCCGCATGTGACATGATATGGACCCCTCAAAAATACTTATTCGTAGGGTAATGAAAATAACAGAAGAAAAGATTTGGGAAGTCCGAAGTGGGTTTATGCCAGGCAGGTCATGTACGAATCAAATATTTAGCTTAAGGAAAATCGCAGAATTAAGTTTGAGAGTAGGAAGAAAAGTTTTCTGTGCATTTGTTGACCTAGAAAAAGCTTTTGACAAGGTTGATTAAAGTAAATTTTGGGAAGTCTTGAAAGAGTATGGAGTCAATGGATGGCTCCTACAAGCTATAAAAACAATATATATGGGTAGCAAAGCGAGTGTAAGGGTGAATGGGAAATTGAGAGACTGTTTCGACATTATTTAAGGAGTTAGACAAGGATGCATCATGTCTTCATGGTTATTTATATTATTTATGGACAAGTGTTTAAGAATGGCTCTCTTCGACGAAGAGGGTGTGGATCTCGAAACAGTAAGGGTACGAGGGTTAGCGTTCGCAGATGATAAGGTTGTTATGGATGAGTCCATCGAAGACTTGCAAAGAATGTTGAATAAACTGAATGCAAGCATGAAGAGCATGGGCCTCAAAATTAACGCAAATAAAACAGAAACTATGGTGTTCGAAGGAAAGAGTGAAAAAACACTATGAAATATTGTATTGAATGATGAGAGAATTGAACAAGTTTATAAGTTTCTGTACCTTGGTAACTTATTTACTAGGAATGGGAAGATAAAGGAGGAGTTAGATAGATGCATAAACGAAGGTAAGAAAGTTATTGGTAGAGTAGGGATTCTTAACAGAAGTTAAAAAATATCAAATAAAGCTAAAATGGCAATACATAACTCTATATTTGTACGGACTGTACTATACGGTAGCGAGACATGGACTTATCAAGAAAAAGATAAGAGTAAAATTAACGCAATTGACATGAGATTCATGCGCATAATAAGCGGGAAATCCCTAATGGACAAAGTAAGTAACGAGATAATTCTAAAAGAATGTGATGCAGAAGAGACGCTAGTAGACACATGGGAAAGAAATCGGTTAAGATGGTTTGGACATGTTGAGAGAATTCCAAATGAACGACTAACGAAACAAGTGTATCAAGGTAAAGTAAATGGCAACGTACCCAGAGGTAGACCGCGGAAAGAATGGTTAGAATGTGTAAATGAGACCCTAGTTAGAAGAGATATAAGACGCCACAGAAACACGAGAGCCTGCATGAAAAAATGCATGGACATAAAAGAAGCTAGAGTAGTATATCAGGAGAGAAAAGTATGGCGTCAAATAATGGTTAAAAAGAGTGTCAGTAGAGTGAAGGACGCCTGAAACAAAAGACCTGGAATACTAATGGACCCAAGTGGGGAACCTTACATAACGACTTTGTGAAGATCTTCACTTGGGGTGATTGCTAGAGAGATTGATTAGCAACCTGGGCCGGAGCTGTGTTGCGGAACGAACGTGTCATTTACATAAATATCACGAGAAGTCTAGAATAATCTAAAAATTGTATATCCCTTCCTCACATTACTCCCTTCCCCACTGAGTGAGTCCGCCTACTCCAAAAGGAAAATGGCCTAATGGTGTCATAAGAACAATAATAATAAAAAATAAAAAGTCAGTAAGCTAAATAGAAGAACCAGAAAGTTCAACAAATTTAACTTTTTCAAAACTATGAGGTTTCAATTTCTTGAAACTTGAAAATAGGCTAAATGCACATATTGTGTATATGATAATTTTAAAGCGAAATGAAACGAATGAAGATAAACACTTTCTATTCGTCAAAAAAAAAATGATTTAGAGCAACGAAAAATGTTAACTATTAACAATCTTTTTCAGTAGAATAAGTTCTAAGATACATATGAGATGAGAAACACATTTTTTCTAGAGGGAAATATCAGAACTTTCTATTTGTTAAATTAAATTATTCATAACGATGATGAATATAACTTTTTAACAACATTTTTTATTTTAGTGAATCCGTTGAGAAACTACGATACAAATCAGACACAAAAATATTTTTTCCGCAAACAAATGTAATTTTTTTACTGTTGGTATATTTTTATAAAAACAGTTTATAGAAAATTTGTAGATCATTTTTGGTTAAACAACTTTTGTGTTTTCATTTCTTCGTCTCTTATGTCATTCTTCTAAAAATTTCTTTTTTTTAATTATCAATCTTCTTTTTACGATTAAAAGAAAATGTACTCGTAATGTCTCGAAATTATTAGATACAAATCTGTAGAGAGTTTTAGGGTGTATTTTTTTCTTACCCTTTGTATCATTCTGCAACAAATTGAATTTTTGCATCTTTAACTACAATTTTTATGATTAAAACAAAAACGACAAGTATTATAAAAAAATAATTCATGACAAATTTTAAAGAGTTATCACTTTTTTGTAGGGAAAAGCAAAATTCTATTCATTTCTTTCATAGCTTGTGTCGCTTGTCCAAAAATTCGATTTTTAATTTTATTTGTACAGGATTAATACCAGAACAAGGTATTCCATCAAAAAATAATAATAATAAATTTGTAGTTTTTTTTTGGTGCACACATTTTATTGAATTTTTTTTCTTAGTTTGTGTAGTTCGTTCAAAAATGTTTTTTTTTTACTTTTAATGTTGTCTTTTACGAATAAAACAAAACCGCGTATTCTATAAAAATTGATTCATAACAATATTGTAGATCTTCATTTATTTTGTTACAAATTATTCTATTTTGGTAGAATAATAATGTTTTTGGTTAAACTTTTATTTCTTTGGTTAAAAAGTAGATTTTCTTATTGAAGAAATATGTTCTAACTTTGAATCAAATTTAATTCTATTTAATGTTCCAAATTTACCCTGTTTATTTAAAAATAAATCCATGCTGTAACCGATTTTAATGAAAACCAAATTTTATTTACTTAAAATTTAATCAAATTTGTTGAAAATTTGTTATTTTTGGTTGAAAATGAATTTTTTCACTGAAAATTAAGTATTTATTAAGTTCACCTAATCATTGCGACAGCACATTTTCTGAGATTTCCTAATAAAGTTTAGAAGTTTTAAGAAGCTTACGAAACGTTTTAAGAGAATAAAAAAATTGTCTTAAAATGCTTAGGACAGTTCAGAATATTTTAAACCAATTTTTTACATTTTGAATGATTTTCCCTAACTTTGAAAAAATTCAAGTCAGTTGAATATATTTTCACGAATTTAAGACGTTTTAAATAAATAATAAATATTTAAAAAAATGGAAACATTGAAGAAAATTTATCAAATATTTCTCGATTTCTTTTAAATTTCTAAAAGTCCTAAGCATCTTTTAAAAATACTCGAATTTTTCCTAATATTTTGTAAAATCCTATAAAATAAAAAACATTCATTTAAAACCTTTCCTGACTCATCTGAAATATTCAAGAAATTAAAAAAAAATGTTTTACGAATCTTATAAAAATTATGTGTATATAAATTTAAAACCAAGCTAATAATACCTATTTTATTTTTCTCAATTCTCATAATTTAATTTCAATTCGAATTAAATTAATTAAAAACTTTATACAAATAAATAGGAATTTTAAACTTTTACGTTGTATTATTATTAATATTATTTTGTATTCTTTATAGTATTCAACAAAAATATTAATTGGTGGATTTCAAGCAGTACTTACATTAGGTAAGTTCTATACTTATATGACTAGAAAAACATTAAAGAAGCATTTAGTGTTAAATCAAAATATTGTTTTATTTATTTTTAGATAGCACTTAATCTTAAAAAATCTTTTTTATGTTGAAAGCGTCTATTACGTTTTTAAACATAATATTAAAAAATCTTACTTTACGGCGGGATACTAGGTTTTGAACTGACTTTAAAGATTAAAAATAGTGTAAATAGTTTTACGAATTTTCAAGTATAAAAAATAGCCTCTAATGTTTATTTAAAATGTTATTATTTATTCTGTAAATTATCGAAATTCCTATTTATCGCAGGCTTCAAAATCTTTAACTTTTTTCTTATTCACCACAAAAATTCCAACTAAATAAATAGAACCTAATAATTCATCTTTTTTATTTAAAAGTTTCATTATTTAGTTAAATATGGAAGTATTTTGTTGAAAATTCGACAATTTTGTTAAAAATTCATACTTCTTGGTTCAAAATTCAACTGTTTTCTTGAAAATCCATTTTTTTGGCTTGATAAATCAACAATTTGATTAAAATTTTGTTTCATTTATGACTACTATCTTGTAAAAAATTAATCTGTTACCATTAAAATTAAATTTAGTAAAAATTCACAATTTGGGGTTAAAAATTCAACCAATTGGTTGAAAATTTGCTTATTTTGTTGAAAATTTGTCTCTTAGGTAGAAAATAAATTTTTTGTCAAAAACACAGTTGCTTATTTGAAAATTAATCTGTTTTAGTTCCACATTTAAGTATTTTGTTGTAAATTCTCGTTTTGATTAAATTGAATTTGAATTGAACGTTGAAAATTTATCTTTCTAGATTAAAAATTCAACTCCTTAGTTGAAAGTTAGTTGAAAGTTAAGCTACTCTCTTGACAATTCTTGTTTTTATTGAAAATTCATCGTTTCAGTAGAAAATTCGTTTTTTGTTTGAAGAAGAAGATTTTCGTAAAATGCGAATTTAGCTATTTGGTTCAAAATTTAACTGATTGGTTAAAAATTAATTTTCTTCATGAAGGTTCATAATCTATAATGGAAAACTCAACTGCTTCATAGAAAATTTGTCTTTTTGGTTTAAAAATTCGAGAATTTGGTATAAAATTTTAATTGAGTACAAAATTAAACAGTTTGTAGAAAATTAATTTTTTATTGAAAATAACTTCTCAATAAAAATTTAACTTCACCAGAGTTTTTTAAATATTGATCTTTTTTAGTTGGAAAAATATTATGTATTTATTTTGGCTTAGCTTGTGTAGTGTCTTAAAAATTAAATTTTTGCATTTTTAATGTTTTTTTCTATAAATAAAACAAAAACTACGTGTCCAATAAAAAAGTGATCAATTACAAATTTGTAGATATTTTTTGGGTGCACAATGTTTCTTTTATCTTTTTTTTTTCCTCTCTTGCATAGTTTGACCGCAAAATACAATTTTCGACTTTTGATTAGTTTTTGTGCTGTCGAAATTGGAATTTTTTGAAAAAATTCAAAAAGTTGATATGATAATCTTGTAGGGCTATCAAAAAGTAACATTTTTCTTTTCAACTACTATGAACAACTGTACACATAATTTTTCAATCATGAAAAAATGTGAACGCAAAAATTTTCAAAATAGCCTCACTTTTAGTATTTTTATCCAAAATGTCTGACTAATGAACTTGGCATTTAGCATAGGACACTAAAAGTGTGTACCAAGAGCCAATCTAATAGATTAATTTTTTTCAAAATTTATCGTGCTCACGGACAGACATAAAGGCAAACAGATGGACATACAGATAGAACCATTTCGTAAATACTTGTCTTTCGGATTCAGGGGATCTCAAAACGTGGACGTTTTGACAAAAACTATGGGGGGGGGGGGGCAAGTTTTACACAAATCTAATACCTTCTTTGATGAGAATGTAAAAATGATTTGTCATGAATAATTTTTCGATAGTTCTGTTTTTAAGTTTAATCATAAATAATAGCATCAAAAACAAGAAAAGTTAAATTTTTTGAAACCCCACACACGAGACGAAAAAGAAATTAAAAAACAAAAGTTTTGATAATAATATATCCACACAGCGGGCATATTTTTTTACTGTTAATGACGTTTATCATGATTGAAGCCAAAACTACGCATCTTATCAAAAAGGGCTTGATAACAAATTTGTAGATCTTTTTCAAATGCACAATTTTTTTACATTCATCTTTTACCGTATTTTACACAGTTTGACCGAAAAATATAATTTTTGGATTTTTCATTATTTTGTATGCTGTGAAAATTGGAATTTTTGATTTTTTAAGAGAATTCAAAAAGTTGCTATGATAATCTTGTAGGGCATTTAAAAAGCAACATTTTTCTTTCCTTTACTTTTTTTCATATCGTGCCTAATTTGGCATAAAATGTTCATTTTCGTGTGTTTCTTTTTTTTTTGAATTTTGTAAATGCTATAACTGGTAATTTTTGATTTTTTGAAAAAAGTCATTAGGATAAATTGTTCGACTTTTTGAAAACTATGAATAACCGTACAGAGAATTTTCGAATTTTGAAAAAAGTGGTCTCAAAAATATTCAAAATGTGCCCACATTTTGAATTTTCATCCAAAATGGCTATCTAACGAACTTGATCTTTAGTTTAGGACACTGAACGAGTGTGCCAAAGGGCAATCTAATAGATTAATTTTTTCAAAAGTTATCATGTTCACAGACAGACATACATACAGATAGACTGACATACAGACAGACAAATTCGTAAAAACCTGTTTTTCAGATTCAGGCGCTATCAAAACGTGGACATTTGACAAAAACTGGGGGGGGTCAAATTTTACACAAATCTAATACCTTCTCTGATGAGAATGTAATAATAATAACAATAATCCAAAGGCGAACAATTTAAACTAAACGTTCGTAGCCGTTATGTAAGGACAAGCGCATTAAAAATTAAATCACAAACTACACCATTCCTGTAATTCTTTATAATATACTAACGTGTAGTAGTAGAAGAAGAACTTCCTTCTTGGCGGTGCCTCATTATGCGATTCTCATTTCTAAAACGCTGAAGCAGAAGGTGCTGCTGTGCCTGTCGTAATTCCTGCGAAGCTAGCGATCTTGGATGAGGATCAGTATTATCTGTAAGATATAATGTAGGGATTTTTATTACAGACTTTTTTCAATGAACCAAAAAAATTTGCTATTGGTCAAATATAAAGATAGCCCAAATGTAATACCAAATTCAGTTAATATTAACAAAACCATGGGTCAAAATTTCGACGAAATAACTATATTTTTAGAATCTATAAACCCTAAATTACGTATTTTCATAGAATTATATTTTTTACTTTGTTATTGTTCATTGACAAATTTTCAAAAATTGAACTTTGAACGTTATTTTGTACACAGATGGCGATGCCGTTCAAGACAAGAATGGCAAGGCGGAGGTCGACGTGTTGTATTTGTTTAAAAATATTGAGCGCCTAGCGTTAGGTTGTTGCAAGAAGCGCGCTGGAGATTTATCAGGATAAACGGACTTAATGTTTACAACATTCTAATGTGTGATTCTTATTTGATCGTTTTTTTGCTCGTAATGCTATGCAAATGTATCATATGCTCTGAGTTTAAAAGCTTGGTGCCGTATAGCGCTTAGACTGTCATTTATTTTTTTATTTTTTTACTTTAATGACATTCTGTTGGCCCCTTACAAACTACCATATTTCCAAATTTTAGCCAAATATACCAAAAGAGATTTTCCCATATATTGTGTGCGGGGTCCTTTTCTATAAAAATGTGCACTTCTAAAGTTAAAATTTTTTCAAAGGTCTCTTACAAATTATTTATTGGCGGTTGTGAAATCAAATTTTGATTTTTCTTCTGAATCCCGACAAATTTTTTCAGAATAAAGATTATAATATACTCACGCAGTGTCATAGGAGTACGCACACGAAGCTGCTGATAACGAAGAATTGTCTCCGCTAATTCTCGATCACTCATTGTTCTAACGTGAGCAATTTGATTTGTAGGTGCAGGCGGTGGTGGATTTGCAGGCGGTGTAGGATCTTCAGGCGGTGGAGGATTTGCAGCCCTTGTTCTTATTTGAAGTCTACCGCTTGTCGGATAGTCATTACGTCCATCTGTATGATATATTTTTATACAAATTATTTATAACGGACTATAAATTCACAGAATAAAGTCATGACAAAATTTCTTGCCAGAAATCTTTTAGAGGGATAAAGTTTTATTCAGACAACTTCGCGTTTTTGAAAACACACGTGTTGTCATGGAAAAACAAAAGAAAGTTCAACCGATATTTGGTTAAACTTTATCATGTCAAGATAATTTTTGTTGCAGCGAATCTTTCATTGGAAATCGATGTAAAGTTTATCTTCTGTTCTTTCTGTGATATTTCCTGCATTTGAAAGAGAAATCGGTAAGGAAAATGTTTTAACGAAATTTTATTTCAAAATTTAAAATGCGTAAAAAGTTATCTGTAAAACACTCAAGAAGAAATTAAATAAAATGTTCATCTTGCGTTCTATTATTTCATGCAAATTCATCAATCCGTTGCTTATGTCTTTTTAACTTTTTGCAATGCGTTA
Organism: Belonocnema kinseyi; assembly: GCF_010883055.1. NCBI lineage: Eukaryota > Metazoa > Arthropoda > Insecta > Hymenoptera > Cynipidae > Belonocnema > Belonocnema kinseyi. The sequence continues at coordinate 40,932,485 of NC_046663.1, forward strand.
TATACTGCAAAAATTAATTTAAAAAAAACATACTTTGAACGCGAAATTAAATGTGAGAAAAAAACTTGTAGCATAATTTTATCGGTAATTTTTTTTTCAAGAATATCCACTATTTAAAATTATGAATTTGTAATTTTTACCGCCAAATTGAAAATCAGTGTCACTAAAAACACCTGCATAAAAGGTTTCTGAAAAACATTTATAAATTTAACAACTTTGATCACCATACTGGATTCGCCACCTTAAAGTTGTAAGATTTGGCATTAAATTCTAAATTGGATCCACTATTTTTATTTTGCGACTGTTGGTGTTAAATTAAAATCAGGGATAAATATTTTAACAATTTTTCCGCCATATTCGATGCAACATTTTGAAGTTGGAACTTTTTATGCTAAATCTGACGTCTACGACCCCTACAAACCTTCATACCATATTTAGCAATTTGGGCCATATCAAAGTCAAAATCCGCGAATATAAAGAATCGCTTGTACTAAGTTTTATACAGGTGTGGCGAAAAATAGAATTTTTGCCACTTTTATTGGATTCTAGCTCACTTTTCGGCTGCTAGCAGTACTCCAGTTGAAAGGCGTTCCGCTGCACCTCCACAAATGAATTTGAACATTTTCTTTATGCCGCAATTTTTTAATTAGAACTATCTACGACATTCTCATGGACACTCTTTACAACTGTTTCGAGAAGAGTACAAGTGGTGGATTTTGGGGACCGCTCATTATTGTTATAAGATTGGGAACATATCACGTAGTTTCCTAAGGTACATTTTGTGACTATTTTTAATTTATAAATTCATTGCTGTTCTATTTTATTATTACTGGGCTTGAAGCATAATGCTTAGCATTATAAAGGTAGATTTTGTGAAACATAATCTGAAATTCTTTGAAAGCGGATTTTTGTGACTTTTTTCAATTTAAAATTTCAGTTTAAATTTCCAATTTCGACATTTATAGGCTGTTTTACATTCCTTAATTTTTCTACTGTTTCGTGAAAAGCTTTAGGGGTTATGGAAAATGGGTCAAGCATGACTAAAGGCCCCTCTCCCAAGCTTCACTGACGGTAGAACGTGATTTGTCTTGAATTGAATTCGGCAAAGTTTTCGAAGGTGGACACAATCTGCTACATTTTTCCACTTTTTCGAAAGGATTTGAGGAAAAATAGTTTCTTTCATTGGAGTTTACGAAATTTTCACAAAGCAACATCATCCAATCAATAATGCATGGGTCACGGGTGCTTAATTTATTATGGGGTTGGAAACATAATCTGGTGGTTTTTTAATTCAAATGTTGTTAGTATTTTCACGTTAAATATTATTGGCACTTTCACGTGGAAAATCTTCGCAACGGTTTAGTTTAAAACAGTAATGAATTGATTTTGGGGGTTGTTTAATATTGTTATGAGGTTGGAGACATGATTCGAAATTTATAATGCGAATTTTGTGACAATTTTTGTTGCAAAAATTTAGTGACTGTTTTACAGGAAATAATTTATTAACTATTTTGTAAAATGGGCTAAGGGCGGATTTTTAAGGCTGTTTTTTATAATTTTTTGTAGGAACATAGCCTGGAGTTTTCTAAAGGTAACTGTGTCGTTAAAAGCAATAGAGTTGAATTTTGGGGTTTGTTTCTATTATTATAAAATTGGAAACATAATTTCGAGTTTTTTTAATGTAAGTTCCGTGTCTTTTTTCACTGAAAAGTTTTTTTGTTTTTTTCGTAAAAAGTTCTAGTGGTGGTTTTGGGGGCTGCTTAATATTAAAATGGGTTTGATAACGTAATCTGCAGTCTTCTGAATGTGAATTTTGCGATTATTTTTAATTTCAAGATTTACTGGCTGTTTCACATAAAGAATTTTTACATCTATTTTTTGTAAAGCATTAGGGGTTAATTTAAAGGATTGTTTAATATTATTATAACGTTTTTAACATAATCTTGATTTGTTTCATGCAGATTTTGTTAAAATTTTTTATTCGAAAATGTATTGATTATTTTACACGAAATAACTTTACAGCTGTTTTTGAAAATTACTAAGGGTGGATTTTGGGTTTTGCTGAATATTATTATGGAGTTGGAAACGTAATTCTGCAGTTTTCAGAAGGTAAATTTTGTGATTATTTTTTATTTTAAAATTATTTACTCATTGATCTAGGGAATCTTGGGACAGCTATAGGAATTTTAATTTTAAGCAATTGCAGAATGTCTGCAGAAAATGCCACTTTCAAACTGAACTCACCAAACAAAAATAACTAATGAAAAAAAAATTAAAATAAATTCGGAAGTTCTTAGGCTTTCCAAAATTTTCCAATTTTGAAAATCATCAACAATTAACTTTTAATTTTAGCAGTCCCTTTTTTCTGGATTGCAATTGCAGTTGGGAACAGCTTGTAATTTGAATTTTGTGGCAACAACCTGGAAGGAAGCCGGTTTGAGCCTGATGTCTATCCTTCATCACCGGTTGTCCCACAGGTGGTGCGACACCCATATAGTTTTGGCAATTTGGTAATTGAGACCTCGGAAGGGCCGCAGTAAGCGAGTACTCAGTCGAGTATATTGCGCAATATTATGCATTACAATTGGAAACAAGGCCAGAGGAATTCAAGCCCCGAAATTGTTATTATATGGGACTTGGATTGTAGACGATATCTAGATGTTAGATATTTTAATATATGATTGATTTAGTTAATAATATATATTTAACTTACAAACAGATTTAAAAAGTAGCATCAAACTAAGCGAAGGCAGAGTTAAAATGAAAATTCTCATCTTTCTAGAGACACTGAACTTATTTAAAATAATCTCTTTGCTGCAACTGAAAAGATCCAGAACTAGGTCACCTTGTATACATATTAGCCTTTACGTCGTATTGTCAAATAGGATTTCCTACATTTAATTAAAGACAATAATTCTTTTCCTCATACGAAAAATTTGTTTACTGTCATTATTTTGGAAGTAGGCTCGATTTAGACGTGTCACTTGCAAACAAGTGACACATCGCCAGGAAATTTCCACAAACTCGAAAGCATTTGTCAGTATTCTTAACAATTGGTACTTTGGGCTTTTTTGTGGACATTTATTCCAAGTTCAGTGTAAAAATTACGGGAATCAAAATGATAGACTCAGTATCACGATATATCAATAAAAGAAGTTTGCGAAATTATGAGAAATAAATTTACACTTTCTAAACTATATGTGATCCAATTTTAATTAATATATCGATTTTTTTATGATTCATATCCTAACATACATTATTAAATCTTTGTATGTGTCATTAGGGTGGTCCAAATATTTTTGCCTTAAAAGTTTCACACTGAAAAAATGGTTAGTTGAGCCAATTATTTAGTTAGTAAGATATGGTAGTGCTATTTTATCAATTGACACAGCCATTTTATTAGTTGGTACAACAATTCCATTAGTTGCAGTGACTATTCAGTTTGTACCAGCCACTAAGGACAGGTCGTCCCAACTAACAAAATAGCAGTACCATATCTTACAAACTGAATAGTTGGTCCAACTAACCATTTTTGCAGTACATGCATATCATCTGAAAATTTCTTCGAATCCACAAAAAAAATAAATCAATTTTTTCGTTTTGAAAAAATATAATATTTAGAGGTAGAGCAAAGCTCCATGTATTATTACACTGATAATTAGCCATATGATGATTGTTTAAACAATTTGAAATTGTTTTAGTCATATTCTCTTAGAATGGAATTAGAAAGTCACGGTTTAAAAAAAAATTCCGCTTTTGGTCGAATTTTCAAATAGTTTAAGGTATTACTAAATAATTTTTACCAAATATATGTAATTTAAAGCAATTTATTATTCTTTTTATAATATTCTCTCAGCATAATGCTAGAAAACTGCAGTTCTTACACCAATTTTCGCTTTTTTGTCCTTAACTTTTCATCTTTAAACAATTTATTATTATTTTTAATAATATTTTATTCAAGTAATACTAGAAAATTATAGGTTTTCTTCTCAAATGTTCAACTGTTAGTCTACCTTTCACTTGGAATGAGTTAATAATTAATTCATTTTAGCCAAAATAATTATTTAAACAAATTATTATTGTTTATAACTATCTTTTTTTTATTAATGAGAGATAGTTCCATGGTTGCTTTAACATGTTATTGCTGTAATTGCTTATGATTGTAATTTTCATATCTTCTTTTAGACAAGAGCTAAAAAGTTCTGGGTTTTTGAATCTCTTGAACTGTTTTCGTCTACTTTTCAATTATTGAGGTAATAATTAATGCAAGTTAATAAACATAATTTTTAACAACTTATTATGGTTTATGACTATATCTTTTCTTGAAGTAACGTTTGAAAGTTGTGGATTTTTTTTGAAAAGTAGAGTTTTTCTTTGACTTTTTATTCAGGAACAAATAATAAATATTAATATCAATTTCAGCAAAATGCTCTTAATAATTATTTCAAGGAAAACTCGAATTTAAGATGATTCATATAGAAAATCTGTTTTATTTCAGCAAATATATTCACACAAAAATATATTATTTAAAATATGATACTCTCTAATGTTGATTTATTATATATTTATAACTAAAAAGGCAAATTCTTTTTGTTCGGAGTTATATTAATATTCATTATTTGTTCTTAACTAAAAAGTCAAAGAAAATCTCAAAATTTCAGAAAAAAATCCGCAACATTCTAGCACTTATTTGAGGTATAATAGTTGTAAGCAATAATAAATTATTTAAAAAAATGGTTTTGACAAATTTAATCAATTATTAAGTCGCTTTCAGTGAAAAATAGAGAAATATTTCAGCATTTCAGAAAAAATGCATCTTTATACTATCAAATAAATAAAATAATAATAATAATAATAATAAATGGTTAAACAATTATTTTTGTTCACTTAAATAAATTATTACTTTACTCAAAATTGAAAATTGGCTTAAAAGTTTAAAATTGCAGAGAAAGTCCAAAAATATCTGGCAATAACATACAATAACCATTTGTTTAAACAATTATATCAGTAGTATGATTAATTTTGCAGTCACTACATGCGAAAAGTGGAAAAAAGTTGCAAATTTTGGAAAAAGACGCAATTTCTAGCATTATTCAAAGAATGCTATTAACAATAATAATATATTCTTTAAAAAATTATGTTTGTTAACATTAATTACCTATTTCCTCACTCTAGTTGAAAATTTGATCAAAAAAAGACAATTTTATAAAAAAAACTGCGAATTCGTGTCCCTATTCCAGAAGCAAATTGTTAAAAAAAAAATCAATTGTTTAAACAATTTACTTCAAAATCTAATTATCAGTATAAAATAGTATTTTTGGAGTAGAAACAATTTACATTTGAATAACTGCAAAAAATAATAATTAGCACCAAAACCTCGCAATACCCTTTTTTTAACTTATGGGTTTTTTTGGGATCCTATAAATAAGACTAATCTAAGTTATATTTTAAAAGTACGCCACCTATAAATATCAATTTTCTATTTTTAAAAATTGCTTTCTACGTTTTATATTAATTTTTTTTATCTGAAAACGTATCTATTCTATTCTTGGTTGAAAATTTATATTTTTTAGATGAAAAATTAACTATTTCGCAAGATATTGATCTTTCTTGATAATATTGCAGAAAATGTTATAGTAACTTAAGATAAATGACTCAAGGTTAAATTTTTGTTCTGGTTAAAAAATAATTTTTTTAGCTGCATATATAAATGTTCTATTTTTTGTTGCAAACTTATCTTTTTTATTTCAGAATTCAACCATTTGTTTGAAAATTCATGTATTTTGTGAAAAAATCGTCTTTTGGTAGAAAATTGAACTTTCTCATTAAGAAATAGTTCTTCTTGTTTAAACATTCATCTGTGTTTGTTTAAAAGTTGGCTATTTAGTTAATGTTTTATCTATTTTGTTAAAAGATGAATTATTTTGTTGCAAATTCAACTATTTTTGTTAAAGTAATCTTCTTTCGTCAAAAATTTTTCGTTGAAAACTTATCTTTTTTCTTTCAGAACTCAACTACTTGTTTGAAAATTTATGTATTTTTTTTTTAATTCGTCTTTTGGTAGAAAATAAATCCTTCTCAAAGAAAATAATTCCTCTTGGTTGACTATTCATCTTTGTAAGTTAAAAAGTCAGATATTTAGTTAATATTTCATCTATTTTGCCGAAAAAGAAATTATTCAGTTTAAAATTTAACTATTTTGATCATATTTTTTGTTTGCAAAACTATATTTTTTATTTCAGAATTCATCTATTTGCTTGAAAATGTATGTATTTTGTTGAACATTTCTGTTTTGTTAGAAAATTAATCTTTCTCGAAGAAAATAATTCTTTCTTATTGAAAATTTATAAGTTTAGATAGAAAATTTAGCTATTTAGTTAATATTTTATCTATTTTGTCGAAAGTTAAATTATATTAAATCATTTTCGTTAAGGCCTATACCGCTTCTTTTGTTGTTAAAAAATGGTTTATTACAAAAATTTTTCAACCATCCTGTATTTCAGGTCCACTTCAAAGCCTGTATGTATGGAAAAACAAAAGAAAACCCGCCGAAGACTATGTTGAATTTTCAATCACTTTTGATATTTTTATTTTTCGGGTAAAATTTAAATAAATATAATTTATAGGTATAACCTAAAAAATCTCATAGGAACATTTTCTTTAGAGTATGATCTGTTATGACATTTTGTTCTATATTGTGGTTGACTTTTATTTATTATTTCGTTTCTTTTATGGTTTTTCCAAAAATTTAATCAATTTAATTGGAGACCGGGTGCATCACGTTTATTACTTCACAATATGACTTTTTGTTTAAATTGAGTTAGGAATATTACACCATGTCGTTATTTTATAAAATTTTTCTATTTTTCACGTTTTCCATTTTTGTAACATTTTTTCAATTATTATTTACAATTCTAAATCATTTTTTTATCAAACCATTAGTTTTTCATGCCAATTATTTAATTACTTTCTTCATCACTTGCATTATTATGTAATTAATTTGTTGACTTACTCTCTTATTATCAGCAATTTATAATAATTGTTTCCTCTGCGATGATTAGTTTATTAAATTTTGGCACTCTATATAAAATAATACCAAGCTATAAAACTAATCCCTTTAATAACATTTTTTATAAATAATTAATAAACAATGTAAAACCAGTTAATTTTTTTTTCATTTAATTTCGACAAAAGATATTCTGTAAATAATTTTCACAAAGCAAATGCATTAAATATGCACACAATTGATAAAGTAATGCGTATTATTCAAACAATTTTTGAACAATCGATTATTTTTCAACAAAAAAAAAACAAACAAAAAGTGAACTTGTAATTAACTAAAAATTCATATATGCCACCAAAATGCCTAAACACGACACAGTACATTTTCTAATATACATGTACAGAGCCTTCCGAATGGAAGGGGTTAAAGTTTCATGATCATAACTCGTGACCCATATGAGCTAAAAAATTTTATTTTATTTCTTTTTATTTTACGCAGAATTGAGTCGTCTATAATATTTTTCTTAACATTTTTCTGTGGGATACTTACGGAACAAGCTCTTGATCCATGATGACTAGAAGAATTTTTTTTAAATTATGCACAACTTCCTGCCCTACAACTTCTTCTCTTGCACCACTTACGTAGCTTCGTCGAGAAGGAAAGTATTTTGAAAAAACTAAATACGAGTAATTTGCCCTGAAAAATAGGTCCAATGTTTAGCTTTGTCAGGTCATAACTTATGATCTATTGAGGCTAGGTCATTGCATATTTGTTATAGTTGCTCGAAATTGCGGCTGTTTTCATGGAAGTTTTAGAATTTTTTTTTAATTAACAGGTACCAAAGTACAGATACACACTTCAGAATTAGGTATTTTCGCCTCTCTTTAAAAAAAATCCGGGTTCGTTGGAGGACCATAACTCGGCACCAAATAAAGATAAGAGGTTTTTTGTCTTAAAATTTTTCAGAATTTCCTCTAGTTTAATTTTGGTATTGAATATTTTGCTCAAAAATTCTATGGGCGGGTCTGTCCACGCAAACACGGTTTTTGGAACTTTTTTGAAACATATATCCAGGACGCGTATTACCTACTTAATACGGTAAAATAGGATATTATGCACCTAGGGGGATAAGAGGGACTTTTTCGCCGAGTGTATGTTTTCAGTACGAGTTGTAGACTGTCATGATTTCACCCCATATTAGATTTCGAATAAAGGAAGCATGATTTACGGTAATTTTAAGGGTAATTTATGATAACTGACCATTAATTTCCCAAAATTCCATTTATAAATTTCCAGAAACTTACGGAAATGTTCGGCCATTTATGATAATTGTACAGGTAAATATGGTAACATAACATCTATTACCCGCAATTCAACTAAAAAGTTTTTATCAATGTCCGGAAATTTTCGGTCATTAATGGTGATTTTACAGGAAAATAGGTGACTTACGATAAATAAACAAAAACAATATTTACCGTTTTTGTAAATTCCCGCAAATGTATGTAAATTTTCGGTCGTTTATGGTAATTTTACAGGTAAATATGGTAACTTAACATAAAGTGCCCATAATTAAATTAAAAAATGTTTATAAATTTCCGGAACTTCATAGGAATTTTCGGTCATTTGTAGTAATTTTACAGGTAAATATGGTAACTTACGATAAATTTCGCAACATTAAATTTTGAACATTTCAATAAATCTCCGAAAATTTATGAAATTCTTGGGTAATTAATGGTATATTTACAGGTAAATATGTGTAATTAACATAAATTGGCCAAAGTTCAATTTAAAAATATTTATAAATTTCCAGAAATTTTTGGTCATTTATAGTAATTTTACAGGTAAATATGGTAACTTACTATAATTTATCTAAAATTCAATTTTAAACATTTTGATGAATTTCCGGAAATTTATCCATTTTTGGGTAATTTATGGTAATAGTACAGGTCATTTATGATAACTTATTATAAATTGCCCAAAATTCGATTTAAGGCCATGTGATCAGTATAACAGCTATTCAAGTCAGCCCTAAGATCAATATTTTTTCACCCATATTGAAAAATAAAAGTTTAAATAACGCGGACATTTTTTTCGGGAAATGTTAATAAATATTAAAGGAACGTTTGTGGCTTTGCAAAGAGTTTGAGGAAAAAAAAGTTTTTGTTTATGCAAATAATAATTATCGACGGACACATTTAGTCTTTACAGCAGAAGTTTGACTTCTAACTTTCTCTGTAGGTAATCATGCAATCTGTTTTACCCACAGACCCGTAGAAGTTCGAAATTGTCTACTCGCTGCGCTAGTGCTGCTCTGAAACAGCTGATACCAGACTGATACGTATGTCAGACCAAATATGTTTATTTGCATTTCAAGTGCAAACATTAGTTTTTGCATTATTTGTGCATAATGTTCGTGAACGATTTTTGTTGGTTTGCCCCACTTTGATAAATATAAACCTCATAACTAGCCCATTGACAACATTGCAAATTGCTTGCAGGGTTTGACGACAGCACGGTCGGTATTTCTCCAAAATAGTAATTGAAAAAAAACTTTTTTCACTATTCTAATTATTTAGGACCAGAGACACATTCTTGCTGGCCTTCTATTTATCGTGCCAAATTTTTAACACGATATCTCATTCCGTGAGGACGTAAGTTGGGAAAGAAAACTTCCACTAGTATTTTCTTCAACAAAAATTTTTTCGCAAAATTTCCACCGGAACAAAGCAGAGACATGGACTTTATTATCTCCTCTTTCATTTCCCAAATTTTCATAGCGATACCTCATTTCGTTTAGGCGTAAGTTGGGAAAGAAAAATTGAGGACCAGGGTTGTTCACGTGAACCTCTCGTCACATGGCCTTAAAAATGTTTATAATTTTATGGAAATTTTCTGTACTTTATGGTAATTTTACAGGGAAATATGGTAACTAACCATAAATTACCCAAAATTTAATTTTAAACATTTCAATAAATTTCCGGACATTTATAAAATTTGTGGGTAATTTATGGTAATTTTACAGGTAAATATGGGAACTTGACATAAATTGCCCAAAATTAAATTTTAACATTTTTGTAATTTCTGGAAATTTTTGGTCGTTTGTAGTAATTTTAGAGGTAAATATGGTAACTTATCATGAATAAACTAAAATTTAAACATTTACATAAATTTCCGGTTATTTATGAAATTGATGTGTAATTTATGGTAACTTACTATAAATTGTACAAAATTCAATTTAAATATGTTTATAAATTTATGAAATTTTTCGGTCATTTATGGTAATTTTATAGGAAAATATGGAAACTTACTATAATTTACCTAAAATTAAATTTTAAACAATTTGATAAATTTCCGGAAATTTATGGATTTTTTGATCATTTATGGTAAAAGAGCAGGTGATTTATGGTAAATTACCATAAATTGCCCAAATTCTATTTGAAAATGTTTATAAATTTATGGAAATTTTCGGGCATTAATGGTAAATTTACAGAAAAATATTGTAACTTACGACAAATAACCCAAAATTAAATCTTAAACATTTTGATCAATTTCCGGGAATTTATGTGGGGTATATATGAAATTTTTGGGTAATTTATGTTAATTTTACAGGTAAATATGGGAACTTTATATAAATTGCCCAAAATTAAATTTTTAAACGTTTGTAATTTCCGGAAATGTATGGCAGTTTTCAGTCATTTATAGTAATTTTACAGCTAAATACGGTAACTTATTATAAATGAACTAAAATTCAATTTTAAATATTTCCATAAATTTCCGGAAATTTATGAGATTTTTAGTTAATTAATGGTAACGTACCATAAATTGCCCAAAATTCAATTTCAATATGCATATAAATTCATGGAAATTTGTTATCATTTATGGTAAATTTACAGGTAAATATGGTAACTTACCATAAATTACCCAAAATTCAATTCAGAAATGTTTATAAGTGAATAGAAATTTTCAATAATGTATGTTAATTTTACAAGTAAATATGGTAACTTACCATAAATTACCCAAAATGAAATTTTGAACATTTCGATAAATTTCCGGAAATTTATTAAATGTTTTATTAGTTCATGGTAACAGTACAGGTACTTTTTGGGAACTTACCATAAATTATCCAAAATTCAATTAAGAAATGTTGATAAATTTCCGGAAATTTATGCAATCTTTTGGTAATTTATGGTAAATTACTATAAACTGCCCAAAATTCAATTTAAAAATGTTGATAAATTTTCGGAAATTTCTGCATTTTTGGGTAATTTATGGTAACATTACAGGTAATTTATGGTAACATCACAGGTAATTTATGGAAAATTACCATAAATTGCCCAAAATTTCATTTTAAAATGTTTATGAATTCATGGAATTTGTCGGAAATGTATGCTCATTTTACAAGTAAATATGTTAACTTACTATAAATTACCCAAATTTTGGTTTCAAACATTTTGATTAATTTCCGGCAATTTATGAAATTTGCTTGAGGTTTATGGAAATATTGCAGGCAGTTTATGGAAACTGAAGATAAATGATCTAAAATTCAATTCACATTTTTTTATAAATTCCGTAAATTTTCAAAAATGTACGGAAATTTTAGGTAATTTACGTTAATTTGACCAATTATATACGGTAACTTTCCATAAATTACCGCAAAATTTTATTAATTGCTACCAAAATTTCCTTACACTTTACACGGTGAGTGGGCTCATTATCGTAAAATGCTTACTCCCTAGCGGGTAAAAAGTACTTTTTACTCCCTAGGACTAAAAAGTAGAGCTTTCGCCCCGTTTTATAGACATTGAAAAGGGCTCTAATCTTGCATGTGTCATAAAAATACTTTTTTTCGTACGAGATGCCTGGACTAATAAAGTAATTTAAACTATCAATTTAGGAATGTCCGAATTTACCCCACGTGTCTGAAAGTACCCCGTTTGACGGTATTCTTAAAACAACAGGAAGATGTACTTTTAACTCTGAAAAATCTGTAATAAAAGAATAAAAGAAGGCAATATTTGACATTGTCCAGGTTCTTTTGGTAGATTTTTGTAATACCGGTATTAAGGAAGGATAGAAAAGGTAGTCGCAAATTATGGTAAAAGTGACTGGTCCTATAGACTCTACAGAGCTTTGTGGTTTTCCCTATTAATCGACAATTGGCGTTGGCAGTGTGGGTCAAGAAAGGCAGGTCGGATTCATACGGTCAGTGGGTTTTGAAGTCAAGCCATTCTGCAAGGATGGTGTTTTGACACGAGGGCACCTCCGAGGATAATCCTTTAAACGGCAACGACGGGTGGTCGTCGCGAGTCACTGTGCTGGGACCTGACCTAGTGCCGGCAACCGACATTTGTTCCTGTAATCCTGTCCGGTCCTACCACCATGCCAATTCGCCATGCGACCACTTCCTGTCAACTAAAAGTGAGGAAATCCCACTTTTAATCTTGTAACGGTTCAACAAGGCGTCAAAAGTAAAGATGCTGCACGTACCGTAAGCCGGGGTAAACCGGGAAACCCCGGAGAAACCGGTCCACTTATCATGTCTTATTTAATCATTTGGTTTATCCTTTTCTAAATCAAAATAGAAAAGATTTTTCTTTGTTTTCTCTCATATAAATCTCTAATTTTCTTTTAGAAATTGCTTCATTTAGATTTTTTAGCAAGTTACAGGGTGGCCGTTTTAATAAAAGAAAAAAATGCCCGGTCATTTCCGTGTTTTTTCCCGGTTGAAATTTAAAAAATCGAACACTAAATCTAAAAATTGTTCCGTTCGAAGTAATAAGAACTCTTGAATTTTAAACTTTGAAAATTGCAGTTTCAAAGTTGTTTCATTCAGCAATTTTGTATTCAAATGGTCAATAATTTACATGTAAATAATGTAAGCTACTAACACATTTCAACTGCAGAATTTTAAACTGAATGCAGTCAAACTGCCAAATTACAAATTTTAAATTTTTATTATTTGTGCACGGAGTGAAATTTTAAGAGATTAATTCACGGCACTGCTCCTTGATTTTATTCTAACTTTGGTGCAAGAACTAACATCTCGGAACCCTTACTTTTAAAGCTACGGCATTTGACTTAAAAACAAGGATTTCGAGATCTTAGTTCTTGTCCCAAATTAGAATAAGATCAAGGGGCAGTTCCGTGAATTAATCTCTTGAAATTTCTCTCCGTATAGAGTCATGATCCAAGGATCATGGTATAGCTATAGATTTCAAAGATTCAGATTCAATTCCAAAAATATAAATCCACGTTATAATTTTTAATGCTCTAAATTGAAGAATCAATCATTGAATTTAGAAATGTTCAAAATGATACAATTTGAAGCAATTTCAAAATCTAATTCCAGCTCAGAATTGGTTAAAAATTGCAAATGCTCTATTTAAATCCGGAATTTTAATTCGTTTCGAAAAATTCCCTGTTTAAATCCAAAATTTTAATTCTGTTTGAAAATTTTCCATTTCAAATAATTGTAAGAATTATAATTTTTGTGTGGAATTTCCTTTTCCAACTCATAATTTAATTTTTCTCGAAAATAACTCATTTCAATACAGAACAATAAGTTGGTTTAAAAAAATTCAATTTTCCATTGAGAATTGTTATTCTCCTGGATAAATTTCAGTTCCAACTCAGAATTAGATACAAATTAAAAATTCCTTGTTCAAATCCGGAATTTTAATACTTTTCGAAAATCTTCCATTTGAAATAAGAATACGAATTTTGGTAAAATTTCCTATTCCAATAAAAATTTCGATTTTCCTCAAAAATATCCCGTTGCAACTTAAAATAAGAATTGATTTCAATAAAAAATGTTCTGTTCCAGCTCAGTATTGATTAAAATTTGAAAATTCTCTGCTTCAACTCATAATTATAATTCTTTGGAAAAATGTCCTATTTCAATTCAGAATGTTGTTCCTTTTCTAAAATGTCAAGTACTAGCTCGAAATTGGTTAAAATTTTAAAACTCCCGCTTATTATTCGGATTTCTACACAAAATTATATAATATGATATATAAATTAATTATATAATTATAATATAAATATTATATAATTATACTTATAATATTATATG
>NC_046663.1:40946659-40965806 GCF_010883055.1 Belonocnema kinseyi
ATATTATATGTAATAATTAATAATATATAAATATAATATAATAATAAAATTATTCGAAAGACATATTATTTGAAAGTTATTTTAAAATCAAAAATAGCTTATGAAGTTTCAATAGGGCGTTTACATTTGCTTAAAACTTTCCAATCGAAACAGTTTAATTTTTATCGTTAAAATCTGGAAATTTTAAAATTGTGAAATAATGCCGAATCGTTTTGTACGATAAATTATAATTTATTTTAAAAGATGTTTAGTACAATTCAAATTTAAAAATCATTAATTAATTCACATTCACATTTGATCAACTAGAAATATTTTTGATCAAAAATGTTCGATTTTAAACGCTTCGAATTTTTAATTGTTTAAGCCTTTAAAACTAAATGTTAAAATTCTTTCAATTCAAATGTACGCTTAAAAATCTGAAATGGGACATAATTTCTTGTAGGTACGCAGATTTACAATTGGAAGCATTATTCTTTAATTAATATCTCAGCTGTGAAATTATAAAAATTACCTAATTCTGAATTCAAGTTTTATTTAATTTTATTAATAACTAGTAATAAATACTGCAGTATTCTTGAAAAATTATTTTATTTCAATGAAGTACTATTGATGAGAAAATAATACCAATATAGTAGATAAAGTGTTGCAAGCAGTTTTTTATATTATTTTAAAAAGTATTGCAATAAAAAAAATTTAAGAAATTATTTTTTCAGTAACGTATATGGCATTAAATTTAATCGTTTTTAAATTAAATTAAATTTTCATTTTTTATTATTTTTCAAGCAATCTGTACGAAAGATCAATTTCAACCCAATTGTTTGTAGCAGAAAAATAATTTCAGTAATGAATTTTTTGGTTATCCTAAGCAGTTAGGTCTATGAAATTCAATTGTTGTAAATTTAAAATTCCTACAGTAGTATCAATAATAAATTGCGAAAACCGTGCACAGATGTCAATTATTCCACAGTAGGCAAATACACGCGTAAATAAATCTTATACTTAAATAAATTTTTGCAGTAATAAGAATACAAATTGTCAAGGAACATTGCATTTAAAGAATTATTAATTGAAATAATTTTCTGCCTTGCTTTCTCGAATACAAATTTTGCTTTGAAAATGTTTTATGTTTCCAAAACTGTTTAAATATTAAAAGTAGAATCATTTCAACAATTACAATATATTGAGCAATGAATTTGTCAAAGAAAAATTGTGCTTGCATAATATTTATTTGATTATACTTCCAATTCAAACATTATAGCTAAAGAATTCGTAAACATATGTAAAAACTGAGATTATAAAAAAAAATTTCATTGAAATAATTATTGTAATGTTCTATGACAATTTATTTTTTCCCACCTAAGATAATTTGCTGAGATCATTTACAATGCAGCAAATTTTTTTTTTTTTTTTTTGTACGTCTTTTATTAAAATGTGCCGAATTTCTTGTTTTAATTAGAAGCTTTCTCTCTGAAAATTAAATTTTTTGTTTTAAATCAAATTCCATTAGTAATTGTCAAAAATTTTTTAGTTGGCAATAATTTTTCAAGTATTCTTTAAAGTACAATTTATTCTTCAAACATTGTATTATGACATAATTTAGTAAAAAAATATTGACATTGGCAAAAGACACAGCCAAGTGATAATTAAGACTTTTGTAAAGTTACTAAACATTCATTACTTACATTATTCATTACTTATGTCTCTGCTACAAACAATTGGGTTGAAAGTTATTTTTCGTACAGACAGATTGTTTGAAAAATAACAAAAAAATTAAAATTAAATTTAAAAAATAATAAATGTAATTTAATTTAATTACATATAAGCCACTGAAAAAATATTTTGTAAAGATTTTTTTGATTGCAATGCTTTTTAAAATAAAATAAAAAGTTTGTGACGAAACTTTTTCTCTACATTTGGATTATTGCCTTATCAATTGTATTTCTTAAAAATAAAGTAATGTTTTTACTACACTCCAAGATTTATTAATAATTATCAGTAAAATTAAATTAAATTAAAATTTTGAATTAGGTAAATTTTATATTTTCACAACTGATTTATTTATAAAAAATAATGCTTTTAATTGTAAAAATGTGCCTTAAATACTTTTGGGCTGTTAAATTAAAATACTATTATAATATCATACATGTCTTAGGTTAGTGCTTTTTGCTGGAAATTAACATTTTTAAACAAAAATCTGATCATCATTAAGATTCACAATTTCCAATGATTTTAGGTAATGCTAGATTTTCACATCGGAAATTGGTACTTTTCATAAACAATTATTAGATTTCAAAGGTTACAAATTTTTCATAAATTTCCATTTTTCAATTTTATTAACGTTTTTTGTACCGGAAATTCACCTTTTTTAACAAAAGTTATTAGATTTTAAAGTTTCATAGTTTTTTAACAATTTAAGTTACGTCCGTATTTTACACCAAAAATTATACTTTAAAATAATAATAATGTTTTTTTTATTATTTACTGTCATATGTGAAGTTTTCTTTTCGAAATTTCCAGGAAGAAAAAAAAAATTGAACCAGGCAGAAAAATCTGGGACCACCGGCCAATTATTGGCTGTGCTAACTTTTCGGTAGTTGAAGGGCCCAATGCATTTCTGCGGCGGCCAATTAATACGCAACAATTATAATTGGTCACTGTAGCCAACGAACTTGGCTGCCCTGACAGTTTGAACAGACGTTCTAACCAACTATTCCTTATCCAACAAATAATGGGTGTACCAACCAACCATTTCTCTGAGTGTTATCCCCTCTTTTTTAAGAAATTCTTATTTGTTCCCTGCTTTCAAGAAGCTTTACCTGTTTCTTAGTTTTTCACTCAGTACTAAAAAAAATGTTTTTTTTTTTTAATTTTTTTATACACTTTGTTTGATTTAAACAACAATTATATTTGAATTGAACAAATTTCATTTATCCGCACAAAGTTCCTTCAAATCATATATATCTTTTCTTAAATTCACAAATATTATTTATTTGATGCCTGGTCAAAAAAATGTTTATTTTAAACATAGTTGAAATACACTTTAATAAATGAAAAATTATATTTTATTTTCATTTAAATTCCAATTTAATATTAATTTTAAATAAAATTTGGTTTCATTCAATTGCAAATTTCTTTTAATCAAACTTTATTGAAGCCAATTCGTTTATTAAGAGCAAATAATTTTTTCAGTTAACTGAGAACTTTTTGTTTACAAATTCTATGATTTGGGTAAAAAATTATTTATTTTGTTGAATATGCAACCATTATGTTTTAAAATCATCTTTTTTGGTATAAAAATCGATTATTTCATTGACATATGAACTATTTTGTAAAAAAATTCATTTGGTTGAATATTCATCTCCTTTGTTGAAATTTTAACTATTTTGTTTGAAATTAATTTTAATTTTGGTTTGAAATTCATGCCTTTAACTGCCATTTTAAGAGTTTTATTTTTAATATACAATTTATA
Source organism: Belonocnema kinseyi (assembly GCF_010883055.1). NCBI lineage: Eukaryota > Metazoa > Arthropoda > Insecta > Hymenoptera > Cynipidae > Belonocnema > Belonocnema kinseyi. The sequence continues at coordinate 40,950,129 of NC_046663.1, forward strand.
TTTTTGGTTAATAGTTAAAAATTCAAGTGTTTAAAAAATCATGCATTTTGTTGATAATTCAATTTTGTTGCTAGAAAATGATTTTTTTTCAAACCAACCCTTTAGTTAATACAAGATTCACCATTTCTGTTGAAAATTTATTTGTTTTATTTAAAATTTGACGATTGGGTTGACATTTTTTTTATTGATTGATATTTTAAATAAACAATTGATCTTCTCTATTTGAAAATGTATCTATTTTATGAAGACTTCGTCCCTTTTGGTGAAAAATAAATGTTCTTGTTCCAAAAATCAACAACTTAATTTAAAAGTTTTACTGCTTTGAATTATTCTAGTTCAGGTTGAAAGTGGATTTTTCTTAGTTAAAAATTCAATTATTTTGTTGAGAATTCGTCTTTTTTGTTTAAATTCCTTTGTTTTTTAATTGAAAATAACAAATTTTATTGTTGTAATTTAACTGTTTTTAACTTAAAATAAAAATATTTTTTGGTTAAAATATCAACTAATACATTTTTTGTTGAGAATTTATATTTTTTGTTTAAACTTGAACTGCTTGGTTGAGAGTCGAACTGCTTTGTTGAAAAGTCATTTTTTTTAACTTGTTAGAAAGTGGAACTGCTTTGTTGAAAGTTCTTTTTTTTCTTTAAATATTCTTTAGTTTCGATAAAAATTCACCCTTTTGTTAAGATTTTTTAAAAATATTAAATTAGTTAATGAAAAATTTAACCATTTCATTTTTTGTTTCTTAAAAATTTAACTTTTCTAGTTATAAAGTCAACTATTTTCTTAAAAATTCGCAATTTTTAGTAAAAAATTATTCTTTTGGTGCAAAATTAACTTGTTTTTTAATTTATCTAATTAATTGAAAGTTGAACTACTTTATTAAAAGTTCATTCCTTTTGTTAGTGGTTCATCATTTTAGTTGAAAATTCCACTTTTTAGAGTAAAAATTCTTGTATTTAGCTGGAAAATTTTCGTTATGTTTTTTTATTGAAAATTAACTTTTTTCTTTGAAAATTAATATAATTTGGTTATAAACTTAACTACTTGGTTGAAAGTTGAATTACTTTTTAAAAAGTCATTATCTGGGTTATAGATTCCTAATTTTCGTTGAAAATACATCTCTTTTGTTGAAAGTTTAGTTAGTTAATTGAAAATTCAACTATTCAATTTTTGGCTGAAAATATATCTTTTTAAGTTGCAAATTTAACTAGTTGGTTGAAAATATATTTTCTGTGTGGAAAATTCATCTTTTATAGTAGAAAAATAATCTTCTTAGGAGAAGGCGGAATTCACTTTTGTGTTGAATATTTAAATAAGATAATTCAACTCAAAAATTCATTTTACAGTGGAACAAATAAACTTTTTTAAGCGGAAATCATTTTGGGTTCAAAATTCATCTCTTTTGTTTAAAATTTTACTATTTTGTTTCTCGTTTTAATAATTTTTGTGTAATTCTGTTACATAAGATTATTTTGCTGGAGATTACATTTTTGAAGCTTTTTCTAAAAGTTGCTATCAAGCTCGGATATTCGTCACCCGTGCAGAAATTTTGGTGTGGCGCCGGTCGGGTCCCGATCAGGAAAAATGTGGGCCTGATAGGGTAATCCGTCTAGCGCCAGATCGTGAATAAAACGCCCTAGCTGACCGGACCCAGATCTGGACATCCAAAACGTGGACCCGATCTGGCCCAGGTATGGTACCTTTAATTTTTTATTTCTATGATTTGTAAAATTTCAAAAGTTTCTAAACTAATATTTTTTCAACTTTGCATTTTACAAAACTTCAATTTCTCAATAAATGCACATGGGGCACGTGGAGTGAAATTTAAAAAGTGAGGTTATGTTAGAGAAAATATAAAAAGCATTTAATTTATAATGTTACTAATCCGTAAATTCATACATTTGGTATAAGGTAATCTCTATTTTCAGAATATCAGCAACAAAATATAAAATTATGAAAAGCTGGAAAACATTTTTTTATTTACATAAATAGTAAATGCGCTCAAAATGACGAAGCTTTCTCGAATACATTGCTGGAAATCTTCAGAAGCTAAAAATGAATTGTGATGTTGATTCTAGCGAATTAAAGATTACCTTTGCCTTCATTGCGGATATGAGAAATCTCACTAACAATTCTGTGATTCCGAACTCGCAATTTACTATTTTCTTTTGGCATTTTAAGTTATATGAATGAAAAACAATATCACGACGATAACAGAAGACTTGACATAATCTTGTCTCATCTAACCCGACCTGACGTGGTTCTGACGCGAGCCACATCATCGCCCCCTTGGGGCCACATGTGGAAAATCCGATCGGGCCCAGATCGTAACTTGGGAATAAGTTGGGCAATTTCTGCACGGGCAACTCTAAAAATCAACTTAGATTTCAGTTTCTGCAGAAAGATCCTCTTTGACATTAAAGAAAATTAGGAAAATTGATATAATTCTCTAACGTCTTGAGAAATGCGGACACTTATATATTTATGAACACAATGCAATCATTATAAGCCACACGTGCACGAATGTAAACGTGGACACGTTGCCAAGTGTAACTTTAACCCGCTATAAGATAGAGATCTGTCTGTCAGATTGAAGAATACCTCAAGCTGAGAAAAAATTGTCCGGTTTCGATGAAATGAAAACTATTGAGAAACCTGTATAAATCGAGTCAATAGTTGCTCAGTGATCATGCTGCGATCTTCAGATCTCAAGATCTTCTAGAGATCTCGAATGACAGAAGCTGCCATTACCAAGGAACGAGGCGTATTTATTCAGAGTCCTTTCGTTCAGCTTCCAGATATCATGGTTGAGTGCAGAGTGAGCAATATACATATATTAAAGGGGTGCCGGAATAAATTAAATTTTTTATTTTAATTTCAGATAATTTCTCGGATTTAAGAATATTTATTCCTTTAGAAAAGACTCTTCAATAAATGACTGACAAGATCTTAAGAAAGCTTCATTTTTCTTTTCTTATAGATTTCAGTCTAATGAACCCAAAAGGAAGTGGTTTAGAAATCTAATTTTGATTTGTGAATTATTTTCTGTTCTGATTCTGGTATACAAAATGGTTCATAAGAAAGTAGACTTCACTTCGATCTTAAAAGAATTTTTTTAATAAAAACTCTAAACACTCTATTTGTTGTCAATTTTTTGTTTAACTTGTACTTTGAGAATGAATATATCTTGTAAGTTGGATGCTTACCAAATAACTTTTGTAGCCAGGAGAACTTTTTTTTTGTTACAAAATAATTTTTGAGTTTTTCTTGAAAACATTGATAGATAAAAAAAATGTTAAGATAAAAGTTTTCACGTCCAATATTTTTCAGTTTACGAAAAAATGCGAGAACTATGTTTTTAGGGGAAAATAATTTTCCGGGTCTCAAGAATGATTTAGTCCACATGCTGCTGCTAAGATTCCTTTCTTTCATTAGAAAAACTTTTTAAAAATATTTAGAAAATTAAAAAATGTGGGGTTTTTCCGAAATTATACTTTTTTCATTTTTTTAGAATTTGAAGAAAATAATAAAAAAGATTTTCTTAAAAAACCTAACTTTTTTATATTTCTAAATTTTTTTTTGAGTTTCTGTTAATAAAAGAAAGGCCATTTTTCCCCCTGAAAATGTAGTTTTTGAATTTTTTTTACTAAACTATAAAAAATATTTCAAAAGTACAAGAAACATTTTTCATAGAACTTTTTTAGACGTGCAAACTCTTATCATAACATTGTTTCGTATATCTATCATTGTTTCCAAAAAAAGTAAAAAATTAGTTTGTAACAAAAAAGAATTCTTCTGGCTACAAAAGTTATTCTCAAAATACAAGTTAAAAAAAAATGACAAAAAATTTGAAGGTGGGTTTTTTGAGAAAAACGATTTTTAATGTAATCAAAAAATCCGCTGCCATTTTGTTGATTTAAAACCTTTTTTCAATTTCCCGGAGGATTATAGAAGTTTAAAGAAAAAAAATTCAGGTTTTTTGAAAACTTAAGCATAAAATTCAAATACGCATAGTTTTTTAGAACAAATACTTTCAACAACTTTCTTTTGGTGTGCCTGTGTTACCAGAAAATCCCTAGGATTTTCTCGACTTTTTGTATTTAAAAATAAAATGGAACAAGCCCGAATAATTTGGTGTTCAAATTTAGATTGAGAACGAAAATCAGCAAAAGATATGGCATTTCCGTTATTTTTTCCCGAATAAATTTATATAATATGAGAAAGACCTCCAATTTCCCTAGAATTACCCAAGCTAAGGGAAACAGAAGGCACACTAGAGAATTTCTATGTACAAATTAAGTGTCTAAAAGTCGCTACACTTAAAAATATAACATCCATGTGTCTATTTTCGCGTATATTGGCATTATCAAAATATGGTGCAGAATATCCCTAGGGTTTCCCCTATTTTCTGAATCTAGGGGAAAACTGAGACGTGTAAGAGAAATGCTGAAACCAGATTTGGATTCAGCGGCTTAAAATCACGGATATCAAAAAAAGGGTTAGGAAATAGTGGAATTATTATAAAATTATGTGCAATTATGAAATTATGATAATCATACATTATTATTTATCATAATATTGATATATTATCCAGAATCGTTTTATCTTTTTGTGCTTTTTTAAAGCAGAAAAATAGATATTAATGTTATCTATTTTAACGAATTGAAAGTTGATATTTTGGTTAAAAAGAAAACGGATGAATACATAATTATTACGTAGAAAAATTATATTTTTGTATTAAAAAGAAAACTGCCAGTTTTTTTGGATGAAAATTCAATTATTTTTTTAAGTTTTTGGTTTTAAATTAAAATTTCATCTGGTTTGAGAAAAAATTAATCTTTCTTAGTCAAAAATGCAACTGTTTGGTTAAAAAATTAACTGTATTTTTGAAAAGGCACACTTTTTTGTGGAAACTTCTACTGTTTTGTTGAAAAATAATTATTTTGTAGAAAAATATTCTGTGTTGAAAAATTTATATATTGATCTTAAAAAGTCAACTGGAATCTTTTTTGGAAGAAAATTCAACAATTTAAAAAAAAAGTCTAAATAAAAATGCATCTGTTTTTAAAGAAATTTCACATTTTTTGGATTAAAATGAAAGTATTTGGTAGAGAATTCAACAATTTTGTTAAAGTCATCCTTTTTGGTTGAAAATGGGACTTTTTGGATTGTAAATTCAATTTTTTTGTAGAACCTTATTTCTTGTTAAAACATTAATATTTTGATCGTGAAAAGTCAACTGAAATCTAATTTAACGGAAAATTCAAATATTTTTTTGAAAATCAATGTTTTTGATTGAAAAATTCATCTGTTTAGAAGAATTTTCATTTGTCTAATGAAAATGCCACTTTCTGGTTAAAATTCTTCATCTTTGCTTGAGTCTTCAACTATTTTTTATAAAATTTTTTATCTATTTGTTAAGAAATAATTTTAACTGAAAATGTAACTTTTCTATTTTTAAAGATTGATCTTATTTAGTAGAAAACGGTTCTATTTTGGTAAAAAAAAAATAATTTTCTTAGTTGGAAATTTCCTGGAAACTTTTTTTTTTATTGAAATATGAGGAAGAATACTTTTTTTGGGAATTTATGTTTTTAGATTTAAAATTAAACTATTACGGTGATAATTTAATTATTTAGTTTGAAAAATCAAGTATTTTGTTACAAAGTAATATTTTATAGTTTCAAAACTTTTTTTGTTTAAAATAAATTAGTGAATTTTTTATTTGTACCTGAAATACTGTTTCATTCAATTTATAAAAGATGTTTCGTTGAAAATATTACAGGATTAAAATTTAAATATTAATGATCAAGCAAAACATTTCTGGAAACTAAAAATGACGTACAGTAAGAATTACGTAATCCGTTACGTAATTTTAGTACTATCCCTTACCTCAAATTATTGGAAGACAACTATTTCTTCTTTAAATATTGTTGAAAGAATGTTTATGAAATTATAAATTTATACAAATGTGTGATCGTTTAGGTTATTACTTTTCCTGCTTGGAATATGTAATAATCTCAATAGATTGGTTTAGTTTATGTTTAGAATCAACCACAAATCTGTAAATATTTCAAAAACTTGAAATAGATCAGAGTGTTGGGAAAAAAAACCAGAAGGATGACAAAAGGTATTTATTGTCCTCTGGGACTCCAAGAATCCAGGATTCTTTGTCTTAGGTCGAACATCCGCTTCCGGTTCTTATCTTACGACTTACGGTCTGGTCCTGAGGAATCCTCGACCCATTGTCGTCCACATGTGTTGCAGTTTAGTTTCCGAGTTTATTGCCCAACCCGAACCAAATATTAGATTTTAAAAATATGGTGCTGAAATAGGAAAAAACTACGAAGGGCACTAGGAAGATTTAAAAATTATGAAAATAAAAATCTAAATTTAAAAATTTAAGGCTGGATCTTTAAAGCTTCTAATCGAAAATTCAAAACTCTAAGAAACCACTTTCTTTGTTTAGTGTTCACCTATTTCTGAAAAACAATACAAACAAATTTATGCAAACTCCTGAAAAAAAACAAGAATCCAACGACCAAATTTGGGCCACAATGAACAAACAAAAAAATGCTCATATTGTAATCTAAAAAAATGTGTAAATATTTCAGACAAAAATAAAAAAGAGGTAAGAAAAACGACGAGGCAACCAACCACATCCCCCTACTTCTTTTTTTCTTTCGTCTTTTTTATTTTTATTATTATCGAATTACAATAAAAGATAATTAAAAATAAAAATTATATTACAAACGTTTCGCTACTCATATGTACCCTTTTGTGAGTACTAAAACGCTGGTAATATCATTTTTATTTTTTTATTTTTATTTTCAATGTTCTAGTATTCTAATGTGATAATAATAAAAACAAAAAAGACAAAAGAAAGAAAAAAGAAGGAAGGGGGTATGGTTGTTTGCCTTTTCATTTATATTTCCTCTTTTTTTATTTCTTTCCAAAATATTTTTTTTTTATTTTTTTTGAAATTACAATAGGAGTATTTTTTTTTGTTTGTTCCTTGTGGTCCATATTTCATCGTTGGATTTTTTTTAGAAGTTTGCATCAATTTGGTTATTAGACATTTTGATTATTGGAAGTTATTTGATACTAGGTTTCGTTATTTATTTATTAAAATTATTCCTGAGAAGTTTTTTTATAAATAGTTGTTAGGTGACCTACTTAAATTACGTAACAGCTCAAGGGGGAGAGGGGGATTTGTTACGATTTATCACGTTAGGGCACAATGGGCGGAAATGCACTTTTTTCGTCCAAAAATGTCACGAGCCTAAAATATTGGTCGGATTTATTTGTTTATTAATTATTTTTTCACTCAAAGTATGGGAAAACTTAAATTTTTCACATTACAATTATTTACGCTTTAATAGATGATCAAGAAAACTTCATATGGTCTTAATTGAATGTTTAGGGACTCATAGAATACAGTTTGTTTATTATTCCATTTATTTGTTATAAACAAATGTTATGAAAAAATTGGCAAATAGTCTTATTATAGGTAAAAAAATTTTTTGGTGAAAGTGCTTCATATTAATGGAGGAATAACATTTAATTACGAAACTAATTTAAAGGTATATAATAACTATTAATATAAACAATTCTTATGTCGAAATATTGAAATTTGAGATTTTCAAAATGATAATTTCCTTCAATCGCCAGAACGACTTCATATATTTTTTAAATTAGTGAATATTTAATAATTTTTGATCATATATATTATTTTAAATTTTTATAAACAAATTAGATAAAAAATCAAAATGTTGGCCCTTTCGCATAGAAAACTTGTTTGTTTGCATTGGAAATGTTTTAAGCTATTAGACGAATAACTGCTAGTCACAAAAATATTAGAAAAGTTAACAATAACTTCTGTTATTAAAAATTCTTGTGCCAAATATTTAAACTGAAGATTTTATCCAATTCAATTTTTCTTCGATCGTCAGAATGGGTACAGATATTCCTGAAAATAATATATCTTCGATAATATTTGGTAAAATATAACATGCGAATATTCATAAAAAATTAAATAAAAATTTTTAATTTCTACACTTTCACGTAAAAAAAACCTAGTTCCTTTAAATGAATGTCATGCGACACAGAGTTATGTTCCATTTTAATAAATTTCAGTTGTTTCAATATTATTTTTGAATTTGTTTATTTAAATTGTTTATAAACATTAAAGTTGTTATAATTTACTAAATATTATCAAAGATACATTTGTTACGCATATCAGTAGGGATTCTAGCAATTAAAGAAATTTAAAATTTGACAAAACCTTAATTTTGAATATTTTGTCACGAGAATTATTTTTAACAAATACTTCTGTATTTGTATTTTTTTTCAAATACTTTTATGACCAGCAGTCATTCGTTCAACAGCTTAAAACATTTCCAGTGCAAACAATTTATTTCTATGCAACTGGGCCAAACTTTTGAATTTGTTAATATAATTTGTTTAAGCAAATTTAAATTGTCATATTTTATCAAATATTAATAAATATTTATTATTTTAAGGAATATCTTAAGTCATTCTGGTGATTGAAGAAAATTATCATCTGAAAAAATCTCAAATTTTAATATTTTGCCACAAGAATCATTTATAACCATTGTTATTATAAACTTTTTAATTAGTTTTGTAATTAAATGTCATTCCTTCATCAATATGAAGCACTTTTAGCAAACAGCAAATTTTTTTGCTGATAATGAGACTATTTGTCAATTTTATTTATAAAATTTGTTTATAACAAATAAATGGAATAATAAACGAATTATTAATTTGCTATTAGGCCCTAAACATTCATTTAAGACAATTTAAGGTTTACCTAATCACTTTTTAAAGCGTCAAAAAATGTTATGTACAAATTTCAGTTTTTCTATATTTTAAGTGAAAAAATTATTTATAAACAAATAAAGAACACAAAAGTTTGATATTCCTTGAGATAACCTTTTTAGTTATAAATTTTATTATTAAATTGAAAGTTTGACAATTTTTTAAGAAAGACATCCGTTTCGGTTGCAAATTCAACTGTTTTGTAAAAAGTGCAACTTATTCGGTTAAAAATTCAACTTCTTTTCGTAGAAGATTAAATTTTTGTTTAAAATTCATATTTTGTTACTGTTAGGTCAGCTAAAATCTTTTTTTGAGTGAAAAATATTTTATTTATATGGGTCTTTCTTATTTAAGAGTTCATATTTTTAGTAGAAATATTATATCTTTTTTAGATAAAAATGCAACGGTTTGTTAAAAATTAAAATATTTCCCAGAAAATGTACTTTTCGTTAAAAATTCTTATTTTTATGTTGAAAAGTCAATTGAATTCTTTTTCGATGACAAATCAACTCTTATTTTTCTGAAATTTCTCTTTTTGATTTTAAAATTTACTTGCTTTAGTAGAATTTTCATTTTTCTTGGACAAAAATGCAACTGTTTGGTTGAACATTTAACAATTTTGTTAAAAAGTCAGACTTTTTGGGTAAAAATTTGATTGTTGAGCAGAAAATTAACTAATCTTAACAATAAATATTTGTAGCAAATTTACTTTTTGTTCTAACTTAATATTTTGTCGTTAAAAAAAGAACTGAAATCTTTTCTGTGTGAAAATTCAACTTGAAAAAATTTCTTTAATTAAAAATTCATCTCCTTTAAGAGGAATTTTATCTTCCTTGGATAAAAATGCAAATTTTTTATCAAAAATTCATCTGTTTTAGTACAAATTTAATTTTTCTTGGATAAAACCTCAACTATTTGGTAAAAAAGTGAACAAGTTTGTTGAAAATACATATTTTTATTGAAAAACTTCATCGTTTTGGATTGAAAATGCCATTTTTTCGTAGAAACTTATTCTTTGTTACAACATTCATATTTTGATCTTGAAAAGTCAACTAGAATCTTTTTTGGATGATAAATCATCTATTTTAGAAATTTTTTTCATTATAAAGTTCATCTTTTTAAAAGAAATTTTATATTTTTTGGATAAAAATGCAACTATTTGGTGAAGAATTCAACATTTTTGTCAAAAAGTCATCCAGTGGTAAAAACTCGTCCTTTTGGATTAAAAATTCAATTTTTTTTAGAAACTTATTTTTTTGTCTTTTTTAATTGAAAAATCAACTACTTAGGTAAAAGTTAAGCTACATTGTTTTAACATTATTTTTCTGATTGAAGGTTTTTTTCTTTTATTGTAAATTTAACTGTTTAGTGGTGAAACCTTTTTCTGGTGTGAAATTAATTTTTTAACTGAAAATCAAATTAGTTTTACATTTTTTTTTAACATTGATCTATATTATTATAAAATTCTGCCTTTTTATTAAAAAAATTTTTTCCGGTTTAAAATTCTATTATTTTTGGGTAAAAAAGCATTAGTTCCGTGACAATTTAATTTATTACTAAAATTATATTTTTTGTTTGAAAAATCAATTTTTGTAGGAAAAATTCGTCGTTTGGCTTGAAGATTCGACAGTTTAAAAAAACTTGTATTTCTTTCTCGAGTGAAAAATCTTTATTTATTAAAAATTCGTCACTTTGGTTCAAATGCTGTTGATAAACTGTCCGCCTTTTTTTACTTGAAGTTGTTTTATAGTTTATATTTTAAAAATAGATTCTGAGAATTAAGAAACATTTGTGCATCTTAAATACTTTTTGGACTGTTAAATTAAAATTTTTTATTTATCTAATAAATTATTTAAAACATTACACATGTTTCATGGCAGTGCTTTTCGCTGGAAATTTGCATTTATTTGAAAGAATTTTGTTATTAAGTTGTAAAGTTACAAATAAGACTTCAAATTTCAAATAACTTGAGCTTCTGTTAGTTTTTGTCATTGCAAATTGGCATTTTTAAACAAAAAACTGACCAGCATCAAGAATTACGATTTTTAATAATTTTAGATTATGCCAGCATTTTACACCTGAAATAGATACTTTTATTAAATAATCATTAGGTTCCAAAGATTGCAAGTTTTTCATACATTTATTATTTTCAATTTTATAATCATTTGTTACGGGAAGTTCAGATTTTTAAACAAAAATCATTAGATTTTAAAGGTTCATCATTTTTCGACAATTTTCGGTTACGTCAGTGTTTTACACTAAAAAAATTGTACCTTAAAACAAATATGATTAGATTTCAAAGAAAGCTTACAATTATGACCAATTTTCTCTTATTTTACGTTAGTGTTTTTCGTCAGAATTACTGGTATTTTTAATAAAAAATTATGAGATTTTAAAGCATATTCACAATTTTCAACAACTTTAGGTTATGTTTTTTCACCTAAAATTGCTATTATTAAAAAAATTATAAGATTTATATCGAATGAATTTTTGTTAAAAATAATAAAATTTACAAGAATTTATTTTATTATAAAAAACATAATTATATTTTTATATTTTATATTTTTCGGACAATTTTAGGTTATATAGGCATTTTACATCAAAACCTTGTATTTTCAAATAAAAACTATAATTTAAACAAGATTTAGTCTTTCAAAAATGCTGAATTATGTAAGTGTTTTTCGTAAGAAATTGGTATTTTTAATCAAAATAAATTATATTTAAAACATTCTAAAGGAGTTTCACAATCATTCAGTAATCTTAGCTTATATAAATTGAAGTTTTACCCTGAAAATCTACATTATTAGTAAAAAATTAATAAATTTAAAAAAGTATCAAAAATTATTGTACACTTATAGATTAAGCTAGTAGGTTTTACCAGAAATATCGATATAATATATTTCAAAGAAGATTTATAATTTTTTTACAATTAAAGCGTATTTCAAAATTTTTTTATTAAAAATTGGATATTTTGAAAAGATAGGTTTTCAAGAGGATTTATTATATTGAACATTTTTTTTAGTTAATGCTAAAGCTTTTTGTCGAAAATTGTCATTTAATTTTTTTTCAAATCATAAGATTTGTCAGATCAGATTATCATTCAGTCATTAAATTCACTTTTTTCCGTACAATTTTTCATTTTGTTGGTATTTTAAACTGTAAACTGGTAATATAAATTTTTAAAAATGGATCTCAATGATACACATTCTTCTAAACAATTTCGGGTTATTTTAACATATTTATTTAAAAACCAGTTATTTTAAACAAAAAACATTAAGTTTAAAAGAGAATTTACAATGCAACAACAATAAAACAATAAAAATACTATGTATTCATGTTAAAATTAAAGCAAATGTGTCGAAAGTCAGGTCTCCGAAAAATCAGTTTTCTGTAATTTTAAGAATTGAAATCATGTTTTAAGAAAAAAGATAATTATTTGTTATAAAAAAAAGATGAAAACTTACGAAAAATAATTATTTTAATAATAGTTTTTGAAATTAAATTTTTTTTACTATCGCTTTTGTTTTTTTAAATTATTTTATATTAATAAAACATAACTGGGGGGACGGGCGTTTCTCAACAAGTCCACTGATTCTAATTTTGAAAATAAAATAAAATTTTTTAAGCAATTTACTCAATAGAAAATTGCTTTTTCAAAATGGAAAGCTGTAGAGTTGTAGATATTGTTTCTCCGAAGAAATAAGCTATCAATTATCAAAATTCAATTATTTGTATAAAGATGGTAATAAGCGATAGTAAAAGAAATTATAATTGAAAAACATTGTTAACATTTTTTTCTAATAACCTTATCAGTAATATTATTTTGATTCTTAAAATCATAAAATATCAATGGATATCAATTTTGATCAATTATCAAAAATATTCCCTTTTCTTTCTATTATTATAAATTTAGATGGTAGATACAATGAAATTCAAAAATTTAGTATTAATATTATATGTAAATTAAAAAATTGTGTTGGCCAAAAAACGTTTTGTTTGTACTCAAATTTAAATTAAAGTAGACGTTTGCTGATAATGAGAAGCAAAATTTTTTTATCTGTCTCCGGCAAGAATGATCAGAATGATTAGATAGTACCTCGTGGCTCTACGAGTTTTTCTTGTCCATATTTCAGTTTATCAATTTTATCTTTACACAAAGTTTATTTGCAAATAAGATTAAAATTTTGAAAATTTACCTTTTGGTTGCATTATCTCATTTTGAAAAAATGAGATAGCACCTTTTCGATTTGGGTCACAATTTTTTGTTGAATTTCTTTTTAACAATAGCAGCTTTTTATCATCAAATCATATTTTTGTAAATTTTCAACTATTTCAGCATAATTTTGCTTTGATGGATAATGATTAAAAATTTTAATTTGTAACGTTTCGGATTGAAGAACGGCTGAAAAGATTCAATTGTTTCCAAATCCTTTTACAACGAAGAATTTTATTATAAAGTTCGTTCTGCGATTCTAATAGTCTATCAAGAAAACTAAGCCGCCTTAGAATGAGGTATTGTCATATTAATAGATTAAACTAATTCGCCCCATGGGCGAATTTGGGTGGCAGGTTTGCCGTCACGGCTACTGTGGAACGCGACTTTTAATAAATGAGTAAATAATTTCGGTCACGTTCCTTCGCGGGACACAATGGATGCGCCTTCTCAAATAGGATTATATTAAGCTGTTTCACCGTGGATGAATAGAGTCAAATGGAGGACGTCGAAGATGTTTTGGTAGGCTTGACGCGCTGAGCTGGTGGCTATGGTTATGGCTATGGTTATGGTTATGGTTATGGTGATGCCAAGAAGAAGATGCCAAGGTAGAAAAAGAGAAAAGAGAGCGAGTTGGAATTGGAGGAAAAAAAAGAAGAAAGACCTGGTTGACAGGTGAATAGTTCTGGGCATCGCAACTCGCTCCTCGCAAACACAATTTCCCACGTCCCACCATGCTACTTATCTCTACACTCTTTTACCTTTGTCATATTTTCTGCTTGTGTGGCTCTTGACAAGCAGAATCTTCGATATCAAAGAAGCAGATGCAACAAATTCATTTACTTTACATTAAATTCAAGATGAGTATTTCCAATTCAGGTACTTTCGGGCAGGCCATGAAGTAAGTTGAGAAAGTCCAGATTGAACCAAATTAACATGATTTCAATTCGGCAAATTAAATTAAATTTAAAAACCCGATCTGATATTGATAGAATATGAATTTTAATAAAAAGGTCCTATCATGTGGATATTGTAGATTATAGAGTATTTATAAAGAAAAGTATAACGTCTTTTTATTAAAAAGATTATTTTTCGAAAAAATACTTTTTAAATAATCATCTTTTTTTGACTGAAAAGCCTACTAATTTTTGGTTCGGAATTCATCTTGCTTGATTAAAATTTCTGCTATTTGGTTAAAAATTAATTTAGGTTGTTAAAAATTCGTTTTTTTGGTTGCAAACTTTAACAACACGGAAAAAAAATCTGCCTGCTTCGCCCCTAGTGGAAAAATCTTCTGGCCGCCTGATGTCAGATCTGGCCCAGTTCTGGCGTCGTCTAGACAGTCTAGTCATGACAGTCCATTTTCGAAAAACTGTAAGGGTGTCTAAAATTATACAAAATAAGAAATTACCACTAATAAAAATTTTGTGTCTCTTTTTTTCTTGACAGTCGAATCTGAACCAGATCTGGGACTGGTCCGTACTCCATACCATACAAATTTCTAAGTGCCAATCAACTTAAGTTGATTGGCAATCAAATATTGTTCACTTTTTTCAAAAATCTGACCGGATGTTTAAATTTATACAAAATAAGAAATTAACACTAATAAAATTTTTGTGTCTCTTATTTTCTTGACAGTCGAGTCTGAACCAGATCTGTGACTGATCCGCAATCCATACCATACAAATTTCTAAGTGCCAATCAACTTCAGTTAATTGGCAATCAAATTTTGTTCACTTTTTTCAAAAATCCGTCTGGATGTCCAAAATTACACAAAATAATAAAGTAACACTATCAAAAATAATATTTTCCCTCATAGTCGTCGCGGTCTATTCTGGTCCAGATCTGGGACTGGTCCGCAATCCACACCATAACCATTTCTAAGTGCCAATCAGCTAAATTTTTGTAAATCTTTTCAAAAATTGGTCAGGTTGTCTAAAATTATACAAAAGAAGAAATGAACGCTATAAAAAATAATTTTTGTTCTCTTATTGTCTTGACTGTTCAGTCTGGCCCAGATCTGGGACTGTTCCGCAATCCATACAATAAAAGTTTCTAAGTTTCCTTCTGTCATTCAACCAATTTTTTCACCATTTTCAAAAAAAAAAAAACGATCAGAGTGTCTAAAATTATACAAAATAAACAAATAGCACTATAACAAAATTTTTCTCTTATTTTCTTGACATTCGATTTTGAACCAGATCTAAGACTGGTCCGCAATCGACACCATACAGAAAATCTAAGCGTCTATCAGTTAAATTTGTTAACCCTTTTCGAAAAACTGTCAGGGTGTCTAAAATTATACAAAATAAGAAATTAACACGATTGAAAATCAATTTTTTTTACTATCTTGACATTCTGGTCTGACCCATATCTGGGACTGGTCCGCAATCAATACCAGAAAACTTTCTAAGTGTCAATCAGCCACATTTTTTTAACCTTTTCGAAAAACTGTCAGAGTGTTTAAAATTATACAAAATAACAAATTAACACTATTAAAAACCAATTTTAAAAAATTAAATTCGAAAATACCTGTTTTTTTTTTCTGTGATTCGGATATGAATATTTCTTGAAAATGAGTCTTTTTGGTCTTTTTTTATTCCTTTTTCTGGATCTACATTTTA
>NC_046663.1:40965906-41054182 GCF_010883055.1 Belonocnema kinseyi
GAAAAATCTCTATCCCATCCACACACTACTCCTTTCCCCTGCCGAGTGAGTCACGCCTACCCCGAAAGGGAAATGGCTTAATGGTGTAATAATAATAAATTAATGTTATTCTTAATCCTTATAAAATAATCTAGAACACCTGAACAAAAAGTTACACGAAAGTTTTAAAAAAATTATCACAATACGCACTACGACTACGCGCTACGCGTTTAAATTTCTAAGTTTCTTCGATACAAGTTTCAAATGCTCATTAAAAATGAAATTCTGTTATTTTAAAAAGTTGTAAAATAGTATAAAGCGAAATGAAAACTAAATATTACACGAAAAAATTACTCAAAATACGCGACAAAAAAATTTGTTTAAATAAAAATCGATGTTTAAAAAAAATGTGAGAAAAACAATTTGTTGAAAACAAAAACTACGTGTCCTATCAAAAAGTGAATACTAATAAATTTGAAGATCTTTTTTGGATGCAAAATTTTTATTTATTCATCTTTTGTCATATCTTGCATAGTTTGACCTCAGAATGGAATTTTTGATTCTGATATTTTGATTTTGACAGAAGTACAATCATACAAAACCAACACATTCGTGAAATTCTGTTTTTCCAATTTAGAGGATCTCAAAACTTGCAAATTTTTAAAAATTGGGACGGGGGAGTCAAATTTGAAACAAATCTAATACCTTCTTTGATAATAATGTAACAATAATAAAAGCTATCTAAGTTTCTACTGATACTAGCAAATTACTTCACTCATTGATAGAAAAGCTGGGAAACATTTGAAACATGTACATTATTTATATTCAAGTTAGATATTTTTATAACAAAAAGACATCTTTCGATCCAATAAAAATTTCTTTCCGTGAATTGTTGAAAAAAAATTGCGATTTTTAAAAGAGACGGTCATTTGTTAATGAAAAATCGTGTAGGTCAAACACTGTGGAAATCTTTCCTAAAACTGTTGCAAAACCTATACCTATAATTGATTACGTTGTTTATTGTTCATAAACTCTGCTGCTTAATTTTTTTGACAATTTTTATAATAAAAACCCTCAATGAACAAAACAGATTAAAAGAAATAATTAATTTTGGAAATTTAAAAAATAATTCATCATTTTTTTAGCAATTTTATTTTAGAACAGAGTTACAGAAGTCGTTACTTTTTTCGTAATGGTTTTTTAATTGTTTAATAATTATTTCAAGATAACAAATTTAATTGCCTACACAATTGAATTGTATTTGAATAATGTTCTAAAGTGGCGATTTTTGATTAAATATTTAACATTTTTTCCACTTTTTACCCAGAGCGAGGTAATAATAATTGCAATTTATCAAACCCATTGTTTGAATAAATCATTATGTATTACTATTTCATTCATTAATAATACTAGAAGACGCGGTTTTTTGTAAAATGTTCAACAAATTATTTAGTTTGTACTTAGAGTAAGGTAATAATTAATGCAATTCAGCAAAAATAATTGTTTTAACATATAGTAATATAATAATAATGCTAAATAATTGCGATTTTTCCTAAAATTTATACATTTTTGTTTACTTGTCACGTAGTGAAGCAATACTTAGTGCAAGTCAACGCACATTATTTTTTAACAATTTATCACGGTTTATAACTATCTTGTCTTAAATAATTGCTAAACAGTTTTTTTTCTGAAAATTTTAACTTTAATTTAAATTTGAGTTATAAACAAATAATAAATGAACATTAGAGAAAATAATTTTTTGAACAATCTCTTTCTTTTTCGTAAATAAATTTTTCTGAAATAAAACAGATATTTGTAAAATTGATATCTCCCTAGCTTATCCCGTGAGACGCTTTAATTAATCAATTATTAGAATTGAAACTTTTTAATCTCTATTATTATATGTATATTATCATTACTAAAAACGTATTTTCTTCAGGAAGGGGGTCTCATTTTAAAACATTTGCAATTCTAAATTTTTCTTTTAAGCTTTATAATGAACTTTTTGCTATAATTTAAATCAAAATTATTAAATGTCATTTAAAGACCTCCTTCCACCTACACACAGCAAAAACGTAAAAATAATTCACTTTGAAAAAAATAAAAAACAATTTAAATATTATTTTTGTTGGTCCTAATTTATCATCAGGAAATTTATTTTGTTTCAGGATATATGCGGGAAAATTTTAAATGCTAAAGGTTTTATTTTAAAAGAATAATTTTAAGTTTTAAAGGTTCTAAAATGTGTGAAAAAAATATGGAAGACTTTAGGCCTTTTTCTTTAATTTTTCGGGATTTACATTTTTTAGGTAAACTGAATTTTGCAGAGTGTGAAGAGAATGAAAAAAAGTTCTTAAGATGTATGGGAAAATTCGAAACGATTTTTTTGTAATGAATTCTAAAACAAAATCGAAGAAATATTACAAAACATTTTTTAATTATTTCCTTAAATTTGTTTGAAGTGTGTAAAAGATTTTAAAGCAAGATTGTGTACTTTCGAAATATTGCATTTTGCAGAATTGAAAAAAGTTAGGAAAAATTTCAATAATTTTTAAAGGTTAGAAGGCTTGGGAATTCTGACAAAATTTAAAAAAAAAGAACTTTTTTAAATATTCATGTGAAATTTAAAAATGATTCTTTATTATCAATAATGAACTTTAAGAGATTTTGTGTTATATTATTATTAATATTATTTCGCATAGCTTATGGTATTAAAAAAAATTTAATTAGTGTTTTTCAATTCGTGATTACATTAGATAAATTTAATATTTGTATGAATGACAAAATATTGAAAAATCATTTAGTGTTATATCAAAATATTTATTTATTTATTTTTAGACAATCATTTATTTTGAAAAACATTTTTTATTTGTAAAATGTCTATTATGTTTTGTGACATTCTTGATTTTATTGACACAACAAGAAGGTCATATCCTTTATTACACACATTCAAGTTCTTCATGTGCTACTTTGAAAAGAGTTCTGTTTTTGATTCAAACAATTTTTTTTAGTTGTACATTTTTTCGTTATTTTTATAAAAGATTGCATTTAAGTAGCGAACATTTAAAAAATAATTTTCCTTAAAATAAGGATTTTCGTCAGAGCCTAAGAAGTTTATTTCTATGATACAGCCTTTTTCTTTGAGCGAAAGATAATTTGTTTTCCCTTTGATAAAATATAGATAAAACTTCAATAATTACTAGTGAAATTTCACAGATTTGATTAACGAAAATTGAGTCACTAGTTAAAAATTATTAATTCGATTAGTCAAGTCATTTCCTAATTTAATAGTAAATAACAAATCATTGCTTCATAAAAATATATATACTTAATAAATTGACCTTAAAATTACAAGGAATCAATAAGCTCCCGGTTATACATTTTTCTAATATTTTATCAAAACATTTCAATTATATAACAAACCAAGTTTAAAATTAATTCATAAACAAATAATTAATTTCTATATTGTAAAATTTGTTTTTTATATATAAATTAATTTTGGCTAAATTAGTGGCTGTGACTATTCCCAAAAAACTGGGGCGGTTGAAAAAGGGAAAATTCGGGACTATACCGACTAGTTATCTCGACTTTCGGGACGAGACACTTTGTGAGTTGTTATTTTTTTTACTAAAAATTTTAGTTGAAATATCAATCATTACATATTTTTTTGAGAATTCATCTTTTCTGTTGAAAAATTGAGTACTTAGTTTAAAATTTAACTGCTTAGCCAAAAAATCATTTTTTGTTTTAAAGATTCATCATTTCAGTTAAAAATGCAACTTTTTGGTTTTGAATTAATTTTTTTGCAAATTCATATTTTTGGGGATAGTAAATACATTTTTATGTAAAAAATTGGTCCTTTTAGCTTGAATAATTATCAGTTTAGTGGAAAATTAAATTACTTGACCGAAAATTAACTTTTTTGTTGAAAATTCATATGTTCGGTGGAAAATTTAACTATTTTCGTAGAAAATTCAACTGCTTTGTTAAAAATTCATCTTTTTTTATTAAAAATCAACGACATGGTTACAAATTTAACTATTTTGTTGAATTTTTTTTACTGACAATTGATCTGTTTGGTTCATAATTCATATGTTTTGTTGAAAATTCATCTTTTTTTTTGGTATTCTCTGGATTGAAAAATGATATTTTTCTTAACAATTTATCTATTTCCTTGAAATGTAAGACCTGTTTTTAAAAAGTTGTTTTGTTGAGGATTCAGAAATTTTTGTAAGAATTAAACCATTTTGTTAAAAAATAACTTTTTAGTAACAAATTCCTGCCTTTGGATGAAAATGTAATTATTTTTTTGATAGATCAATTTTTTTTTTATTAACTTTTTTCAACTCAAATTGTAACTATTCCATTTTTTGATGAAAATTTATATTTTCAATTAAAAATTAATCTTTTCTGTTTGAAAAAACAACTATTTGGCTCAAAATTCATTTTGTTTGGTAGAAAATGAATCTTCTTGGATTAAAATTTGTCGGTTTTGGTTAAAAATTCACTGATTGGTGTAAACCTGAACGTCGTCATAAAAAATAATTTATTTTTTTTTATTTTTTGAAGAATTATCATTCAAATGAATGTTTCCGTTGAAAATTCATTTTTTTGTTGTATCAAATTTAACTTTTTTGTATAAACTGTTTCGTTTTTTTGGTTTGAAAATTCAACAATTTAGTGGAAACTTCATATTTTTTGGTAAAAATACACTTGTTTCGAAATTTGTCCTTTTGTTTGAGCATTCAACTATTTTGTTAAAATTACTGTTTTTTATTCCATTTAACTGGTGGAAAATTCATTTTTCTTTGATATAGTATAATCTTTTAAACTGAAAGATTAACTATTCCACGTTTTGTTAAAAACTAATCCTTTTCAGCCGAAAATTCTTCTGAATGGTATTTTTTTTACTAATAATTTAAGTATTCCATTTTTTAATCATACCTTATTTTTTATCTGAAAATTCAAGTATTTGGTTAAAAAATCAGCAATCTTGTTTAGAAATTTAGCTATTCGATTAAAAAATTTACTATTTACTGAAAGTTCAACTATTTTGTAGGGTAAATTAATTATTTTGTATAAAACTCATCTTTTTAGTGCAAGATTGAACTTTTTTGTTCCTAATTGGTATTTTTTGGTTAAATTTAGAGGGTTCAAATTTTTTTTTGTCGTGAAAGCGTAACTTTTACCCGAAAATTTAATTATTTCATATTTGGCTGAAACTTATCTTTCGTAGTTAAATATTTATCTACTTGTTTCAAGATTTATTTTTCTTGATTCGAAATTAATTTCCTTGTGAAACTGCTTCTTTCCGAATTAAAATTCGTTTTTTTCGTCGTATAAAATTAATCTTCTTTGTGAATAAAAATAAATTTTAAATATAGTTGAATTCAACTATTGAAACTTTCTATGATAATTAATTTGAATAATAATAAATTAATATAATAATAATTGGGAAATTATGAACTATATGGTGAAAAATCCATCATCAAATGTTGAAAATTCAGCTATTAGGTTAAAAATTCTTAAAAAATTAAGTTCATTTTCTCATTGTAAATTCAACTATTTGGTTGAACATTCATATTTCGTTAATCAAAATTACCACTTTTTTCCTTGAAACGTTTTTTTTACTAATAATCAAACTATTCCATTTTTTATTTAAAACTGATTTTTAACTAAAAATTTAAGTATCTGATTTAAAATTCATATTTCTTGATTCGAATTTAACTTCTTGATTGATCTTGGTTGAAAAAAACTTCTTGAAACTGATAATTTAACTATTTAATTTTTTTAACTGATCTTTTTTAGTTGAAAATTCTACTATTCAGTGGAAAATCTATGTTTGTAGGTTAAAAAATCAGCTACTTGGTTAAAAATTGAACTTTTTTGTTCAAAGTTTAATTATTTTGTTCAGAATTTCACTATCAAACATTTTTTGTTTTTTGAAAAGCAGTTTCCTGACTAATAATTTCACTATTCCATTTTTTATTAAAACCAGATTTTTTCTAAAAATGTAAGTACTTGGTTTAAAATTCAGCTGTGTTGATTAAAATTTAGCTATTTAGTTAAAAAAATCAATCATTTTCTTAATAATTTATCTATTGCAGTAGATAACTAAATTATTTGATTTAAAATTCGTCCTTTTTAGTTGAAGATTCAACTATTTTGTTAGAATTCTTTAAATTTGGTTGAATCTAGTGTTTTTGGGTTTAATTTAATAAATTGAATATTCTTTTTTGTGAAAAAGTTATTTTTTACCCGAAAATTAAACTATTCCATGTTTGTGTGCAACTTATCTGTTTTAGTTAAAAATTTATCTATTTGCTTGAAAATCAATCTATATTGGTTTGAAATAAAAATTCAAGTATTTTGTTAAAATTCTTTAAATTTGGTTGAAAATAAGTCTTTTTTGGTTTAATTCAATAGGTTGTATATTCGTCTTTTTTCTAGTGAAAATGTCATTTCTAACTGAAAATTTATCTATTCCATGTTTGGTTCAATATTATCTTTTTTAGTTAAAAATTTATCTACTTGCTTAAAGATCCTACTTTATTGATTCGAAATTAAGATTCGACTATTTTGTTACAATTTTTTGAATTTTGTTAAAAAAAGAGTCTTCTTAGTTTAATTTAACAAATTGAATATTCATTTTTTTGTTCAAACGTAATTTTCTAACCGATAATTGAACTATTCCATGTTCCTTAAAAACGAGGAAAAAGGATATTCTTAAAAAAGGTGGAAAGAAAAGATTACGTGAAAGAGTTTTTTAGTCTTTGGCATGTCCCTCCCCCCACCCATTGATAACGTATTTTATGGACGATCCCTAAGTGCTCCTGAGGAAACGACATTCTTTAGTTAAAAATGTTAGTTGACAAAAACGGTTGTTTTTTCATTTTTCTTGCCTCTGTTTTATTTTTGTTTAAAAAGGAAATTTGTTGCCTTTTTTTTGGAAGAAAAACATTTTATCTTTTTTCAAATTTCAATAGGAGCATTTTATGGTGGTTGTCCAAATTTGGTCCTTGCATTTTTGGTTTTAATTTCAAAAATTCTGGACATAAATAAAAAATGTTCTTAGCTCAAGTTGAATTTAGAAATGGTTTTTTTAATTATTCACATTTTAGAAATTTTCAACGTTCTCGAATTTAGAATCACCCCTTATACGCGTGCCACGTGGACAGCGACAAGATGCATGCGGTTCCTGCTTAAAATACATCAAGTTCTCGCATGCCATCCTGTCTAGAATTCCAAGTCAAGTTCCTTGGCACAAAGTCTTATTATCTTACTATATTTCAAATTTGCAAAGGTTATACACACAAATATTATAACAGACTACTTCATGTCAACTACCAGTTTCTCAATTCCAAATACCATCCATCATTTTTATTCTGTATATTTAATTAGCATTTCAAAAAATATTCTTCCGGCATGAAAAATATTGTCTAAACAAAAAAATTCAATGTAAATATTTCAAAACAACAATGATGAAGAAAAAAATGCGAATCAATTATGACAATAGTTTGGTCTCATTTCTTAAAATAATATTGATGTTCATAACATACTGAATTTTTAACCAAAAAACTGTACTAAAAGAGATGAATTTAAAAAAAAATCAACACCCAAACAGTTGCAATTTTAAGCAACAAAAAAATTTCTTAATGTTGATCTTTTACCTAAATAGTTAAATTTCCTGGTCAAAAGGGTGATTTTTTTCTAAAGCAGTTGAACTTGCCAGAGAAAAGTTAACTTTCAACTAAGAAAGATGAACTTTCAACTAATAAAAATTACTTTTCGCCCATAAAAGATTAGTCTTCAACAAAAAAGTCGAATCGTGAACCAATATTTCAAAAATTCAACAATATAGTTTAATTCTTAATAAGCTAATTAAATTTTTAAATAAATACTTGAATTTTCAACCTATCATGAGGCTTTTTAACCACTTGGTCGAATTTTCTAACCAAAAAGTTAAATAAATAGTTAAATTTTTAAGCCATATTGACGAATTTTTGGAAAAAAGTTGAATTTCTTACCCGAAAAGTTGGATTTTTAGAAGAAAAAAATAATTTAAAACAATAAAAGATTATTTTTCTACCATAAAAGATAAATTTTCAAATCATATGGACGAACTTTCAACAAAAAAGTTTAATTATCAACAAAAAATAAAACTTCAACAAAGCGATCAGACTTCCAACAAAATGATTTGTTTTTTGAACTACAACAATTAATTTTTTGTCAAGAAGATTAAGTTTCTAATAAAAGATACATTTTTAACTAAATTATATAAACTTTTAAATCAATAGTTGAGTTTTAAATTCAACATAATAAGCTTTGTACGAAAAATAGAATCGTTAAAGTCTCAGCTTATCAAAATTAGTTTTCTGAACAAAAATTTCAACCAACTGCCTTAAATCCAAAAGATGCACTTTGAACAAAATAGTTAAATCATCACTCTAAAATCATAAACTTTCTACTAAAAATGGAATAGATAAGATCAACATTCAAGATAAATTTTTACTCAAGAAAGATAAATTTTAAACAATATAGTTGAATTTTTAACAAAAAAGTTAATTTTCACTCATGAAAGAAGACTTTTCTAACAAGAAAAAAATGAATTTTCTAGCAAAAGATGAATTTCAAACGAGTTAAATCGCATGGACAAACTAAAATTTGGTGATTGTGAATTCTCTTGTGTTAAAGCTCTTTCTTCTTTAAGAAACACATTTGCATCACGTGTCTCGTGCTTCGCATATTTATTTTTATAACTCGTGTTGGAATTGCATATTCATATATTGAAAATAATTCACAAATTTTGTTTTAAAAATTAATTACTTTAATATTTATTCCTTATTTTCCATTAAATGGTATTCTCAGCCGCCCTGACAAATATATCATTTCAATAAATTAATATTATCACAGTTCATAGTTTGCCTTGGTATTGAAACAGATGTAACCTACCATACAAAATTTTGTTAATTAACATTCTGTAGTACCTTGTGTTGTTTGTCCTTGATTAATTTGTTCATTTTTAATGTTATAACTAAAAAAAAATTTTTAGATATTTTTAGGTGAACAACTTTTGTTCATTCATTTTTTTTCGTACCTTGTGTTGTTTTTCGAAATTCTTTTTTTAATGTTATTTCCACGATCAAATCAAAAAATAGGCATTCTATAAAAAAAATTATTTATTATAAATTTGGAGCTCTTTTTTTAATCAACGTTGTTTTAAATTTTTATCCAAAAAAGATAAAATTTTCACGAATAAAATTAGCATTCCACCAAAAAATACGAATTTTCAAAAGTATGGTTAAATACTTAGCTCAAAAAGCTGAATTATAAAAAAAACTGTCGAATTTTCAATCAGAAAATATGATTATTCAACAAAAACGTTAATTTTCTAACAAAATAATTAAGTTTTTATGAAAATAGTTTAATTTTTCGAAACGTTGAATTTTCAACAAGGAACATTTTGATTTTTTACCCAATTGTTATTTTCAAACCAAAAAGAAAAACTTCCACGGAACAATTTAATTTTTGATCCAAAAATAGGAATTTTCAACTAAACTGGTGAATCATTCACCAACAAAAAAAATTAATTTTTTTTAAAGTAGGTGAACTTTAAACAACGTCGTTAATTGCTCCGATGAAAATATTAATTTAATAGTTGCTATTTCAATCGAAATATTACCATTTAAAATAAAAACAGTCGAATTAAACCAAAAAATACTTATTTTCAACAAAATAGTTGAATTTTTAACAAGCAAAATATTTATTTTAAAGAGAAGAAAGATTGTGATTGATGATAATTTAGAAAAGAAGATCAATTTTCTAAAAAAAAGAATAGTTCAATTTTCAAGCAAAAAGACGAATCTTCAACAAAGAAATGAATTCTTAACAAAGTAGTTCAACTTTCAACCTGGTAGTGTCATTTTTGACCAAAATATGTAACTTTCTAACCAAATAATTGCAGAAAGAAATTTGAACAAAACTAGATGGATTTCGAACAAACCAAAATTCTTGAAAAAGGGGAAAAAGATGGTAATGGGGAAAACTGTTCATTCTAAAATATGAAAGTGATTTGGAAACTTTTTAAATTACTGTTAAACTATATAGCATTGCAGAGCCATCTTTTGAGAAATTCGCAAACTTTGTTGTAATTTATTATCAGGCGGCGTACTAAATGTTATCTAAGCTCTTAACGAAACTTCACTGCCAACTCTCCTTTCCTGTTACCAACCGTAGTATTTGCTGTACTCCCCCCCCCCCCCCCCCCCCCCCCCCCCCCTCAATTGGCAACGTAGTTCATAAACAGCTATTTAAATACTAAATAATACAATAAACAAATAAATAATAATAATTCATTCAAACCTCCCACTCCGATACTTTTCATCACCTCACTACACCTTTTGCACCACCTTCCCCAACTAATTGCTCGTCTACTTCCCCCATTCCACGTTTCTCTAGCTACACTCACAGAATTTCCAATACTTTCACTACCCATGCTTCCCGTTACTACCCATACTGCCCTTCCTAATTTCCACCATTCTCCCTCTCCTCAAACCCTCTACTTACCAACACTTCTCCTAACCATCTTTATTACCCCTATTTCCTACCACTTCCCCTAAACTATTTCATTAACTCTACTTTTCCACTTTCCATAATTCCCTCTTATTTCTACTACTTCCCCTCATTGCCCCTACTTCTCCAAGTTCTTTTCGCCTCACTTTGTCTACTTTCCATCGCCTCGCTTGCCCTACTTCCATTCTTTCGTTTCTACTTATTTACCCTGCTCCCCCCACTCGATTTCTCTTACCTCTCCTACTTTTCCTCTCCTTATTTCCCCTAACTACTTATACTTCTTCTCTTCTAATTCGCACTACTTCCACTAATCCTTACCATTTTACTTCATTCGCTCACACTTCCCTTACACCTTCCTATCAAGTACCTTACTTAACCCAATTTTTACCCTCACTTCCTAACTTTTTATACCCTTATTCCTCCTACTACCCCCACACCCTCTACTTTACAATGCCCTCTTTATTATTCCTACTTCACCAACTTCTTGTCCCCTCACTTCCCCTACTGGCCATCCCCTTATATCTCCTACTTCGCCTATTTCATTTTGGAACATTTCTCCTGTTTCCTCTCCACTCAAATCTTATCACTTTCCCCACTTTCATCCTATAATTTTCCCTCACTATCCATACTTACCTTTTCCTAATTCCCATCACTTCTCATCCTCTTATATTCCCCACTTCATATTACTTCCTCTACTTCTTTTCAATATCATGACTTTCCATCACTTTCTCTACTCCTGTTTATTATCCCTCGTTTGCTTTCTTTCCCCTACTTCCCCTCGTTTTCCTACTTTACTAACTTATTGTCCCCTCACTTCTGCTCACTTCTTCTACTTTGCAATCCCTTATTTCTCATCTTGACCTACTTTAATTTCCCCTCATTTCCCTTATTTTCCCTCGCCTTAATTTAAATCACTTCCCCTCACTTTGCCTGATTTTTTTAAAATGTAACATCAATACCTCTACAATCCATACTTTCTCTTCACAAAATTTCCACTTATTTCTCCTACTTTCCATCCACTTATTTCCTCGAAACTCACCGCCTTCCTCTCCTCTTATTTCGCCTAATTATGCCACTTATTCCCCCTCATTTTCAATACTTCCACTCTCCTAATTTCTCTCTACTATTCACAAGTACCTATCTCAATTTGCAGAAGGCTTCTTTCCACTACATCTCATACCTCCCATCACTTCCCCTAGTCATCTTAATTACCTTCTTCGCGTCACTTCTTCTATTCATCTTTTACTATCCCTACTTTTCCTCGTTTCCTTTTACTTTTCCAGTTTCCCCTTCTTACCCTTAATTTACTAACTTCATCTACCCTCACTTTCCCTACTTTCTATCTTCTCACTTCTCCTACTTCCCTTCTTTTATTTCGGCTTATTTCTCTTACCCTCCTGCCCTTGATTCATCTAACTTACCCTAACTCTCCTCTCCTCATTTCACCTGACTACCCACACTTCTCCTCTCATCATTTCCATCACTCTATATTTCCTTGCATCTCCTACTTCTTACTTCCCCTACTTCACTATATTACTATTCATTCGCTCTCACTACCCCTTCTTTTATTTCCCCTACTTCATCTAATCTTGCCTTATCACTTCCCCTTACTTCTAAAGCTTTCCATCTCCTTATTTCTCCCAGTTCCTTCTTTATTTTCCACCATATCCCCTACCTTCCCTCCTATCAATTTCTTTTACTTCCCCTAATTCTCCTCTTCTACTTTTCTCTCACTAGATATACTTCCACTCCTCAACTCTCTATCACACTTTTTGCATTACATCCCCTACTTCTCATCACTTCTCCTACTTATTTTCATTAACACTACTTTCTAAAATTTCAAATACTTCTCTTTATCATCCCTACTGCACCAACTTCTTATTTCCTCACTTCTCATACTTTCCATGCCTTTATATATACTACTTCGGCTCTTTCATTTCCTTTTATCACCCTTACCTTCCATCACTTCGCCTAACCCTCTTTATTATCCCTACTTCGCCTCGCTTCCCCTCGTGTTCTCTACTTCACTAAAGTATTATTCCCTTACTTCCCCTCCTTTTCCCTACTTCCCATTCCCTTATTTCCCCTACTTACTATCTTTAACTTTCCCCTATTCCCCCTTTAACTCCTATTACTTCCCCTGCTACCCCTCCCATAATTGCCCTTCATTTCATGAGAAAAAAGATACCACGGATGGAAGGACGAACATACCATCGAAACTATAAGGGTTTCTATCCAGCATTACGAAACACTAAAAATTGCAAAACCTTAATTCGTTGAGTTGAAAAATTAAAAAAGTTTAAAAATCAACTTCGCAAAAAATAAAACCTGCTATTTGCAGCAAATCTCTTTGGGAAGAAATTGTAATAGAAGTTCTAGTAAGAAAAAAGTGAATAAAAATTCAAAGAAGATAAGGAAGATAAAGAAAAGGATAAGTCAAAGAGAATAATAAGAGAGGCGACAAAAAAAGGAGGAAAAGCCTACTCGTCCCTCTGTTGATTTTGGCTTGAGGAGTACGTTGAGGTGGCAGACCGGATTGAAATATCGGCTGCTAAAATAATTTAACATCGCAACCACGAAGTGCCACGATTGGCGGGGTTTTTAAATGAAGCTTTGATACCCTTCGAAATTATATCGTAGGCGTAACTACCCCGAATTTACGAGTTGAATGACAGATTTAGGATCTCCCTTGTTTGCATAATTTATTTGCGAACGAGAGAGAGCTGACTTATGAAACGAAATGTTACAGAAAATAAGATAAATGAAGTTAGTTAATTGCAATCTCACAGAACGTTATTTAACTTAGTTAAAAAATTATTTTATTGTCTAATTCAGTCTTGATTCTTATTTTTTAATTTCTTCCTTCATATTATCGTTCTTAGTTAATTGAATTGAGATTTTTCTATATTATTTTTTTAATTTATTATTATTTTCCTTTTTTTTACGGAAATAAGAGAATAATAGGGGAATATAAAGAGATGAATTTCCAGAAAAAGATCAGAATTTTCAGGCAAACAAAATTTTATTTGACTTTTCAACACAAAAATGTTAATTTAGCAAGAAGCAAATTTTCTGCAAAGATGAAATTTTAAACTTAAAAAACAAAATTTTCTGAAAAAGCAGTTTTCACCCAAAGAAGATTTCAGTTTACTTATCAGCAACGAAATATGAATGTTTAACAAAGGGTTAATATTCTACGAAAAGAGTTGAATTTTTAACCCGAAAAGACTAATGTTTAACAAAGCAGTTGAATTTGCACCCAAACAGTATGTCTTTTCACGGAAATTGTTACATTTTTAACAAAATAATAAAATTTATGACTTAAAAAGACCATTTTTCAAATAAATGTGTGCATTTGAAAAGGATTCTTCTTTCGATCTATCTAGTAGCTTAAAGGAAAAGCTCCCGACCGGCCATAAGAAGATCTTTGGTTCGATTCCCAGCGGAGCGAAGGAGAAGATCGTTCTTCACGAAAAAATTTAATTTATAAAATGTTTATTTCATACCTTTATCTAGTCTGAAAAGACATTAAGAATTTATGTTATGCTCTGATGATCAAAGAGAAAATCATTTCTGACAAAGGATTCTTCTTTCGATCTCTTTAGTAGCTTAAGGGAGAAGCAGAATACGTAATAACTGATAAAATAATGCCTGTATTTCTCAAAAAGGATTCTTCATTCGATCTCTGTAGTAGCTCAAGGGAAAGTATTCGTGAAGAAGGATTTTTCTTTCGATCCCTCTAGTCTAGTTGCTTAGGGGAAAATGTTTCTGGAAAAGGATTCTTCTTGCGATCCCTCTAGTAGCTTAAGGGAAAGTATTTCTGAAAAAGGATTTTTCTTTCGAATTCTGTAGAAGCTGAAAGGAAAATCAGAATATGTAACACATTGAAAACTAATGCATGTATTTCTGTAAAACGATTCTTTTATCGATCTCTCTAGTAGCTTACGGGAAAAGCTTCATTCAATTTTCATTCATAGCTCCATTTTATATGAAAAGACGTTAATAATTTGTGCTATTTTTTGATGATAAGACAGATTCCTTGAAAAATCTGACTTGTAAAACCTGGCAAAATAATGTTTGTCTTTTTGAAAAAGGATTCTTCTTTCGATCTCTCTAGTAGCTTATGGGAAATTATTTCTGAAAAAGAATTCTCCTTCCGATCTCTTTAGTACCTTAAGGGAAAAGCAGAATACGTAACACCTGGGAAAATAATGCCTGTATTTCTAGAAAAGGATGCTTCTTTCGATCTGTATAGTAGCTTAAGGGAAAACTCCCAACTGGTCATCGGAAGTTCTGTTGTTCGATTCCCAGTGGAGCGAAGAAGAAAATCTTTTTTCAGAAAAAATTTAATTGACAAAATGTTGAATTCATAACTCCATCTAGTCTGTAAAGATGTTAAGAAGTTCTGTTATTCTCTGATAATAATAAAGATTCCTTGATGAAAATATCATCTTTAAGACAAATTTTTTGCGAATGTGCAAAAATTAAGTACATGATTGAAGGATCCCCTCCCCCTTCCGTAACAAGTCGTAACAAAATGTTTAGATATCCTAGGGATATGCTAAAATATCTTTTTATTATAAGGTAAGTAACCCTTCGGGTGGGGCCTTCTTAAAGTGACCCGGATAGTGGTCCTCTAAATCCATCAGAGTTTTGAAACACTTCTGTTTGATTACGTAATGAAAAAAGTAAAACTCTCCAAAAAATGATCGGTACTCGGTGGCCATTGAAAATCTAAGAAGCCGTATCTCTTTCGTTTACTGGCTTATGCATCAACCTTTGATAAACGAAAATAAAAAAACAGTGTGTAGGGTGTCTCTCGAAAATGACGCTGCAATATGCCACGTGTGCTGAAGGCATTAGGCCTTCTTCTTGAAAAATGACCACACAGATATCTCTTTCGATTCCATTGAGAGAAGAGGCCAGTTCATTCCTTGGGTCGTTCATTCATTCCTACGCGTATATAACATACGCCGGTTTCTCGCCTCTTCTCGAGTGGAATACAGAGCGAAGTGGATCGGATGGAATTTCATTTTTGACACACGTCACTGCTTCTTTTCGTTAACAACTGACACGCAAAGATTCGTATGCTCTCGACTAACGGAAGTACGAAGAATAGGCCTAAATGTCAAATAAAAATATCCAAATTCAAATTAAAGTGCCTTCTTTTCTAAGAACTTTCGAAATTTCCACATGCAATCAGGGAACGAGAGGACCCTTTCATTCAGAATTTTGATTTTGGAATTGAAAGATTTAGAGAAAAATTAATTACCAATAGCGTTTTATAATAGGATTTGTTTTTTTTTTTTACATTTTTGTTGAGTTTAAGGCGGGTGGCTGCTGGACCGGAAATTAGCGGGAATTTAACACATTTCTAGACAAAAATCTGTCAACTTTCATTTTAACCGTATTTTAAATAATTTGTTATGTTATTTTTTCCAATTATATCATTTAGTTTATAATGCGTATGTCGAAAATCTTTCACTTTAAACATTTTATATTTTATTTGTTGAACGTACATTTTAATTTAATGAATTTTAAAATGCAGTTTCAAAGCCTTGAACAATTAAAATATAGAAGCTTTTGAAATCAAAGATTTTGGATAAAAAATATTTTTGGTTGATCAACGGTGAATTTAGATTAATTAAGGGTATTTTTCATTGAACTGTACTTTAAGGATTAAAAAGTGAATAATAATTGATTTTGCAAGACGATTCGGAATCAGTTCACAATTTTAGAATGTCCAGATTTAACGTTAAGAATTAAACTGTTTCAATTGGAAAGTCTTTATTTGTTAAACAGATGAATACGCCCGATTGTAACATCACAAAATATTTTTATGTTTAAAATGACTTTAAATAATATATTCATAATTAAAGACTTTTATTAAATTTTGAATATTGTTTTTATTTTATTTACAAGTTCTATTAAAAAAAATTAATTTTCAATTCAAAATCCGGCTATTACTACCCAAATTTTTTCTCAATTAGCCGAAAGCCTACTTTAAAACAAACTATAAATTTATGCAGATTTCGAATAAAAAGTTGAGACGCTTTTTAGGAATTGTGAGAGGCTTTAGAAGAAAAAAAATTTTCCTAAAGATTCATATAGGAAATTTGAAAATGATTTTGTATTTTCAAAAATCGATTTTCAGAGAATACTTAAGAAAATGACAAAATTATGAAAAATGAATGTAGAAGCCTTTAAGGATATTTTGTAATCTGGTAGGATTTTTTTTAATTGTAGGAAAAATTTAAATCATGTTAAAAAATATCTGAAAAACCTTTTAAAATGATTTAAAGTTTGAACATGTAGATTTTTTAAGACCTTGAAATAAAATTTTGATGCATTTTCAGGATTTTAAAAATATATAAAATAAAAATAATTTAACTTTCAAATAAAGAAATGTTTTTTTTTTATAAAAAAATGTAATCGTTGAATTAAAAAAAAAATTAATTAATTGATTTTAATTGATTGATAAATTGATAAATTCATTGAAGAGCATTGAAAATGATAATCTTTGCACGCTATAATTCATAAAAGCTAAACAGAATTATTTGGAATTTTATTTGCAGTCGTTTGAAAATTCTTCAGTTGAGAAGTGTTAGTAGCTTTCATTTTATACGTGAAAATTATCGAAAACTTTAATAGAAATTTTTTTAATTGAAAAACTTTTAAACTTTAATTTCAAAACTATAAAATTCCAGAGTTTCACTTTGAATTCTTTAATTTGCAGCTCAATTTTTATTACTTCAAGTGGAACAATTTTTAGCTTTAGAGTTCGAATTTTTAAATTCCATTGATCGGGCAACAGGAACTAGTATTGAGTTGGAGAAGGGAACTTTTTATTTTTAATCTTTTTCCTACTTCTCCTATTTTTCCTAACTCTTTTTCATAATGTTCGTCTTGTTGATTTCCAAATTCATCTCCATTGCTAGAACCATTTATTTTGTTGAATATTCATAATTTTAGTTAAAAATTCATCTATATGACTGGAACAATTTTTTTTCGATTGGAAATTTAATTATTTTATTTTTCGTTGAAAATTTGATCTTTTTAATTGAAAATTTAACCACGTGGTAAACTCCTTTGTTAAAAATTTATTTCTTTTGTTTGAAAATTGAGATACCTAATTAAAAGTTGAATTAGTTTGTTAAAAATTCATGTTTATTGCTAAAGATTTATCTGTTTGGTTAAAAATGCAACTATTTTTTTTTTAATTCGTTGTTTTTTGTTAAATATTAAATTTTTACTTGAAAATTTCGATATTTCAGTTTCGTTATAAAATTTCTCTTTTTTAGTTGAAAATTAAACTTTTCGGTTGAAACAGTAACGAATTGATTTAAAATGAATTTCTTTGTTTAAGAGTAATTATTTTTGTTGAAAATTCATCTCTTTTGTTGAAAAATTAAATATTGCGTCAAAAATTCATTTGAATTTTTATGTTCATTTTCAATTCATTTTCACTTTCGAAGAATTTTCAAATTTTCTACATGCGATCAGGAAGCGACAGGACTTTTTATATTTGTAATATTTTTATCCAGATGGAAAAGAGGAAAGCTTACTATTTTTTTCTTAATTGGAAATGGCCTTTCATTCGTTTTTTATCATTTATTTTGAATTGGAACAAATGAAATTTTTATTATTTTTTCAGGGAATAATTTTTAATTTTAAAATTTTTCTGTTTTGAAAGAGGAAAAATTAATAACATTTTTATAGAGTATAAAGGGAGGCAAATTTTTATTTTCAATTTTTCCTCAATTGGAAGAGGTCATTTCTTATGTTAGTTTAGCACTAGTATTGATTTAGAGAAGGACAGTTTTTTAAAAATCTTTTTCCTACTTTAGAAGCGGGTAGTTTATAAAATTTTTAATGAGTTAAAGGATGGAACTTTATATTTTTATTTATTTTCTGAATTTAAAGAGGTTAATTTATCATTTGGATTTATCATTCTATGGTGAAAATAAGTAAATCGTATTTCACAGTTTATTAAAATTTTTTTGAACTTTTACAATCATTCGAAGATTATTTGCAAATTCTCAATAACTGACAGAAAGTGTTTTCAAATTGCAGTATTTTTCGAAGAAGCGTAGTTATTTATTATTTTCTTTCTTCATTCAACGTGAGAATTCCTTCTCTTTCAAATGATCCCTAAAAAAATGTGAAAAATTACCAAATGGTGGTTATTTTCTAAAATTAATAAAAATTTATTTTCTTGAAAACACGCTCTTCAACATTTTTATTTTTTGTTAAGAAATAGCTGGAAATGTGTAATACACTCTCATAAGTTTTGTTCTTCGTAAATCACTGCTTCACAATTAAAAAATTAAGACATCTATAAAATTTATTTAAAAAGTCACTGCGAAAATTGTGTGATAGCTTGCTTTGTTAATGAGAAATAATCCCAATTAGATTATAAAAAAAACTAGCCTCAAAAATTGTTAGGCCTGCACATAAAACTAATGGGGTGCCTTTTTATATTAGCAAAAAATAATTTAAAACCAAATTTTTCCTCGTTTTAAACTCAATAAAAATGTCAAAATTTTCACTCTTTCATATCAGGAAAAAAAGAAAATAAAAAAATTGAACATAAAAAATTATTACCTGAAAAAAATTGAATTTGTTCCAACTTAATATAAATGATACAAACAAATAAAGGGCCTCTTTTAATTTAGAAAAAATGGTAAGTTTTCCTTTTTGTCATATAAATAAAAATCTTAAAAATACAAAATGTCCTTGTGTCAATTCAACAAAAATTAAAAACTAAAATTTCTTTGTTTCAAACTCAATAAATCTGAAAAAACTAAATGTCAAATCTCTTTCCTTTCTTTATTATTCTAATTATATTATTCAATTATTTTAATTTTCAGTAGTTTAAAATTAATAATTGCTTAATTTTTAAATATACATCAAAATTCAAAGCTTTCACATAAGTTCAAAGCTTAAATTTAGCACTATCTGAAAATGTAACGATTCTACGCTATTTCAAACAATTCAGTTTCAAAATAAGTAATTTTAATTTGATTTTAAAACTAAATAATTAATTATTATTAACTAATTATTAAAAACATTTAATTACGAACCTATTATTTAAAATTATTTAAAAATTGAAATTAGTTTACATAGTTTAAATTTGAACAGATGAAGAATCGTCTTGTAAGCTCAATTATTATTCAATTTTTAACACTCAAACTAAAGTTCAGCTTTGAAAATAATTAAATAATTTATATTTACAGTTCATTAACTTTAAAGTTTTCTTATTTAAAATTGTTTTAAAAAAATTTAGAATCAGGAATTCTATTCCGAATGATTTAATGACCTATAAAAAGTTAACTATAGAACTTAATAATACAACTGAAAACAAATGAAACTAATCTTCAATTGCATTTTATCATTTTATTAAAAATTTATGATATTTGTAGTGATTGGATAGATTTTTCTTCTAAAAATTTCTAAAATTGCTGGTAAAAAAAATTAATTTCCCGGTTTTTCACCAATCTCACATTTTTTAGATTTCTGGTGACGTGCAAGTATTTTCAGTGTACACTTTACATTCCACGGATTCCTGAATTCACCTGACAGCGAATGGGGAAATTTTTTCAAGATCCTTCAACAAATATTTGCTTTTTCACTCCCCTAACACTTCAACAACTTTTGACGTTCGACCACAATAAAGGGTCTGAGCTTGAGGCTGTATGTAAAAATTATCATGATCAGGAAGTTGGAAGGGCCAGACAGCTTGGCACCAATCAAGATGTCCTGCTCTTGTATTTTGGATTTTAATGAAATTCAGTAAAAAAATTTCTTATATATAAATAATGATAAATTTTATTGAAATTAAAAAACTAAGAATAAACTTAACCCGCATTTCCGAGTAAAGATTACTTGCAACAAAAATTACCCTGTGAGGGTAACCTTTACCCCGTCATATAAAATCTCTAAAAAGGTTTTTTATTATAAATTATATTTTTCGAATGCTTTCATTTTTGTAAGCGAATTATAAAATCTAAATAATGAAACTGACGTTTGCTGCATTTTCAGTGTTTGAATGTATTATTTATACTGATTTATTGAATTATGATAAAAAAATTAATTATCCCAGTTAGCTGAATAAAAACAATTGTTATAAATAATTGTTATGAACAAATTCTCTTACACCTCTTTTTGATTATAGAAACTTTTTCTTTTCTACGAGATCATTTCATCTTAAGTATAATAGTTTTCTATAAGATATTACCATTTAAGAATAATTTATACTGTTATAAACATTTTTTATACAAAATTAAACTTTTCTCGTTTTTGAACATAAAATTGTGTTCTTTTTGTGGATTCACTTCTTGTCTTCCATGACACATATTATTAGCATAGAAAATACTGCTAACTTTTATTATCATTGTTATAAACTGTCATTATAAACAAATTCACTCATCTCGTACTTTTCAAAAAAATGTTTCTTTTCTGCGGAATAGCTTATTTCGTCTAAAAAATAATACCGTGACACAATTAATCAACGTTGAAACGTTGTTATTGTTGTTAATATTGTAAGTTGTTCACTTGTATCAAATTTTTGAACATAATTTTTTTTTCCACACCTGAAAATTCGTTGTTTGTTAGTAGAATATTGAACTATTTTTGAGTTGAAAATTTTGTAAAAAATTAATTTTTTGGTTGAATATTCATCAAATTGGTTGATAATTTATCATCTTTCGTAACAAATTTGAATACTTTGTTAAAACATGCGTGTTTTTATTTGAACCTCAACTATTACATTTTTGGTTGGAAATTGTTTTTTTTCTCTTTGAAAATTCAACTGCGTGGTTAAAAATTGAACTAGTTTGTTAAGAATTAATGCTTATTGTTGAAGATTCATGTGTTAAATATTAACTTTTCACCTAAAAATTTCGATATTCCAATTTTGTTATAAAATTTATCTTTTTTAGTGGTAAATTCAATGACGTGGTTGACTTTCTAACCATTTGGTTAAAAATTAATTTCTTGGTTTAGGTTTTATTATCTTTTTAAAAATTCGTCTCTTTTGTAAAAAACTTAAATATCGTGTCGAAATGTACTTTTTTAACATGGTTAAAAATAATTTTTTTAAAATGAAAATTCATCAATTTAGTTGAAAATTGATTTCTTTTGGTTGAAATTGTAAATTTTGTATTCAAAAATTTCCTTTTTTTGTTGAAAATTCAACCACTTGATTAAAAATTAAACTAATTTGTTAAAAATTAATTTTTCAAATTAAAAATCCATTATTTTAGTTATTAGCATCCATTATTTTAGTATGAATTTTCAACAAAATAGATGAGAAAATAGAGCAACGAGAAATGGCATCGTTAAATTTTTAAATCGACAAGCTAATTTCAAAGACGCAAAATCAACGGATTTTTAATTAGTTAAAAATTCACTGAAAAAGGCTCATTCTTACCCAAATAGTTGAACTCACAACCAAAATACTGCTTTTTTTAACAGAGAAGATTGATTTTCTACTCAAATAAAAAATGTTTAACAAAATAAATCATAATAATAGTTAAATTCCCAGAAAAAAATTAATTTTGAACCAAAAAAAACACGAATTTTTAAAAAAATAGTTGAATTTTTCAAAACTTGTTAAATTTTTTACCAAATAGCTTATTTCTTTCACAAAGTAGTTTACTTTTCAACTAAGAAGTTAATTTAATACCCCAATAGACTAATTTTCAAACAAATATTAAAAATTGTTCACTAAAGAAGTGAATATTCAAATAATTCAATTAAAAAAATTAATTTTTAACAAAGAAAAAAGAATTTCAAGCAAAATAGTTACAGTTTTAAGCGAATCGTTAAATTCCAAGTCAAATTGTTTTCTTTTACAGGAATGTTGAATTTTCAACCAAAACGTTATTATTCATCCAAATAGTTTAACTTTCTAAAAAAAACTGTTTTATTTTCAACTTATAGGGGATCAATTTTGAACCAACAATGTGAAATTTAAAATTCCAAGAATAAAAAATTACTTTTTAACAACAAAAAGTATGTAACAAAATATTGAGATTTTAAAATAATTTGTTAAATGTTAACCAAATAGTTTATTTTTCTTGCAAAATAGTTGATTTTTCAACAAAACTATTATTATTCTATCCAAATATACGAATTTCTAACAAAGTACATGAAATTTTTTACTAAAAAGTTGAATGATTAATTTTAAACAAAAAAAAACTAATTTCAAAACAAAATAGTTAAATTTGTTAATAAATCATTGCACTTTTAAATACATAGTTTATTCTTCTTACGAAGTAGTTGAGTTTTATACCAGAAGCATAATTTTTAACCAAACAATAGAATTTTCTAAAAATTTGTTGAATTTTTAAACCAAAAACATTAATCTTCTACAAAACAG
The DNA here is from genome assembly GCF_010883055.1 of Belonocnema kinseyi. Taxonomy (NCBI): domain Eukaryota; kingdom Metazoa; phylum Arthropoda; class Insecta; order Hymenoptera; family Cynipidae; genus Belonocnema; species Belonocnema kinseyi. The sequence continues at coordinate 40,988,840 of NC_046663.1, forward strand.
TTCAATCTTAACCAGCAAATATGAATTTTCAACTGCAACATTAATTCACGACAAAGTAGTTGATTTTTCAATAAAAAAATATCGATTTTTAACAAAAATTGTAATAATTTCCATTTTAACTAAAAAGGGTTTTAATGTGAAATCAAAAACATCTAATTTTCCCACAGTATGTTTTCTTTTGAAATTGGCATGTAAAAACAAAATTTCCTTTCGGAAACAAATAAAGAAAATGTCTGTTTTTACCATAAAAATGTGTGAAAAATATGGGCGGATCTCGACAAGAGATTACTTCCGTTGGTCGGCAGCATGAGCACCCCGATATTTGCTTCGAAATGAGTAAAACAGACTTCGGAAAACATCAATATCCAGCATCCATCTCGAAGCTAAGCCTTCGTGAGTTCTCGATTTTCGACCTTTTTCCGTTTGTGGTCGACTTTAAAGGCCGCCGGTCATTTGCCGGGGGAAAAGGCAAAAGAAGCTTCCTTATTATAAGGTATAAGCGGACCTGTCATCAGAGGGCGACGGCGAAGACGCCCATGGGATTCGGAAGACGAAATGTTTTTTTACGTGACACAGATCCCACAGATTGGATATCACCATCGTGTCATCGTCTCCAGATGCAATGGACCAATCAAAGAAAGAGGAAAGAAAAATTTCTCAAATTTTCACTAGATCACGACCATTTTTGATCGATCGGAAATGTGCGTGGCTTCGTTATGAACGTCTTCGGTACCTAAAAAAAGCGTGGATCTACAAGGTGGCCAAACCGATGATCGAACCCCCTCTCTAGAATTTTTTCACGACAAAAAATAGAAAAACTTTGAAAAATATAGAAAAACACTGTTCGAACACAAATTTATTCTAAAAAAATATATTGTACACAACGTATACTGATCATATTTTTCCTACAAAACATTTTTTCTACACAGAATATTACCTTCACAGAATGAAATAGTGTATAATAATTTTATTTTTTTCCTACACAAAATATTTTCTACACAGAATATTTCCTACGCAAAATGAAATATTGTTTGATAATTATATTTTTTCATACACAAAATATTTTCTGTAATGAATTAATTATTGTTTATTACTATTATATTTTTCCTACACAAAATATTTTCTACACAGAATATTTCCAACGCAAAATTAGATAGATATATTTTATTATGAAGATATTCTAAACATATTGTACACAATATATACTGCTTACAGTTTTCCTACACAACATTTTTTCTGCACGGAATATTTCCTTCACAAAATTAAATACTGTTTAATGATTTTTATTTCCTACACAAAATATTTTCTACACAGAATATTTCTTACACTCAGAGAAATGTCCTTCTGTGACCATAGAATTTTTCGTGGTATAAATAGAATTTCCCATCAAATTTAAGTTTGAGAGCATTTTTATTTGTCTCTATAGGAACCCTTTTGCAGCAAAGAATTTCCTTATGCGACTAAGTTCACCTAATCTAGCAGCCAAATAAATCTATTTGTGTAAGAAATATATTTATGGCGTAAAATATAATATCAAAAAAATAAATAAATAAAGTAAAAAAAACAGACCAGAGGATGATGCTTTTGTTTCAAGAGAACTTTTTTACATGTACATAAAACTAAATAGATATATTTTATTATGAAGATATTCTAAAAACATCATGTCCACTATTTTTCCTACACCAAATATTATGAACACAACGTATACTAATCATAGTTTTCCTACCCAACATTTTTTCTATACCGAATATTTCCTACATAGAATTAAATAGTTTTGAATTATTTTATTTTTTTCCTACACAAAATATTTTCAACACAGAATAATTCCTACACAAAATTAAATATTGTTTAATGATATTTTTTTTCATACACAAAATATTTTCTACACATAATATTTTCTAGACCGAATTTTTAACTGTTATATTTTTACTACACAAAGATTTTGTACACAAAAAATTCTCTAAGGCACAATATTATATAAATATATATTTTATTATGAAGATATTCTAAGATTATTATACACAAAAATATTATGTCCACTATTTTTCATACACAAAATAAATAGTACACAACGCATACTGATTATAGTATTCCTACACCACATTTTTTCTACATAATATATTTCATGCATAGAATTAAGTATTGTTTAATAATTTAAATTTTTTCTTACACAAAATATATTCTACACAGAATATTTCCTACACAGAATTTTATATTGTTTAATACTGTTATATTGTTCCTACACAACATATTTTCTTTACATAATATTTCCTACACCGAATTTAATACCGTTATATTTTTCCTCCATAAAATATTTTCTACACAGAATATTTCCAACGAAAAATTAAATAGATATATTTTACTATGAAGATATTCTAAATATATTGTACACAATGTATACTGATCATAGTTTTCCTACACAACATTTTTTCTGCACGGAATATTTCCTTCACGGAATTAAATAATATTTAATCTTTTTTTTTCTGCACAACATTTTTTATACACAGAATATTTCCTACATACTCAGAGAAATGTCCCCTTGTAAACAAAGAGTATTTCTTGACGTAAATGGAATTTCTCTTTCAATTTAAGGTTGAGAGGATTTTCATTTGTCTCAACAGGAACCCTTTTGTAGCTAAAAATTTCTTTATGCACTATTGTTTAGTATTATCTTATTTTAGAATTAACAACTAATAAAAAATAATAATTCTTTTAAACAATTTTTGTAGTAAAGATCTTGATAGTTATTTTTTCTGGATCGGTTTAATTGATAAAATAAAATACTGTTTAATAAGCTAAATATGTAGTGCAAGAGATTTGAAAAACTAGTATTTTCTCAATCTTTGCTATGAAAAGAAGACAGTATTATTAATTTTCTAAATTATCTGTGATAAAGAATAAAACTCTTGACATTCCTTATTGCCGAAATTAATTTAAGAAAATAATAACTTTCCACAATTTATTGGATAAAGAACTTGTGGAAACAAATGAATTATTTAAATAATTACCAAATTTGTTCAACGATGACTATTACCCGTGAAATTCATCAACTATATCATTTATCTGAAAAATAATAACTATTCACGATTTACAAGTAACAAAAAATTTTTAAATAATTGAAAATTCGTTAAAAGATATTTGAAAACTTTTGTCAGTTACCAAAGACAAATTACATATCTTTAAATTTTTTTAAATGCTGTCTTTAACATGAATTTTACATAATTAAGCCGGGTGGAAAAATTTTGACAAAAAAGTGCAAAATTACAGGAAAGTAGAACCTTTTTCTATTGTTCGGGCAAATTTTATACTTTTTTGTATTATATTGTATATTGTTCTATTTTATTAGAGTTTTAATTTCTTACAAGAATTTTCGAAAAAATTAAAACTAAAAAAATTTACAAATATTTGGAATACTGCAATGAGATCATTTAAAATTAAGATATACGCATGAATTATTTTTGTATTATCTATATTCTGCGTAGAAAATATTTTGTGTCGGAAAAATGCAACAGTATTAAATTTTGTGTATGAAATATTTTATGCAGAAAATATTTGATATAGGAAGAGTATAATCAGTATAAGTTGTGTACAATATATTTTGTGTGGAATAAATTTGTGTTGAGACGGTTGTTATCCGAAAAATATTATTATTTAAAAAATTGCAAATACAATAATTCTTAATTTATCAACTACACTTCAAGTCCTATAGAAGCCGTTACGGTTTTGTAATTCTTAGAACGGCGGGCCCACGCAATTTCTCGTAGGGCACGGTGAGAGATTGTTCTGGCTCTCGCCTCGAAAGGGCCCCATTGCGCAAGGACTCAGTCAAGTATATTGCGCAATATTATGCGTTACAATCGAAAACAATTCGACTTTTTCTTCTATTATTGTGATTTTGTTGCACATGTTCATTTCTTTCTTAACCTGAACCAGTGAGGTTCAGTGGTTGAAACAGCTAGAAGCTGGTCACTGGTATCACTTCAGGAAAAATTTCACTTTTAATTAGTGATATTTCATTGGACGTCAGGGCAATTTTCATCTAAAAAAGATTAATTTTTCACCAAACAAATACATTTTCAACGAAAAATACGAATTTTTAACAAAGCAGTTCGATTTTTAAACAAGTATTTAATTAAACTGTTAACCAAAAAATATGACTTTTCAAACAAATAACAGAATTTTTAAGCAAAGAAGTTGAATTCCGAAAGAAACAAAAAAATAAACTTTTAACTAAGAATAGTTGGATTTTCTTTTCGGATTCTATTAATTCTGTTCTCTTTTAAGTGAGAACAGAAGAAAAAGAGGAAGCGTCTTAAAAACAAGAAAGAAAAGATTTCTTTAAAACAGTAAAAAAATATTTCTTGCAAGAAAGGGAAAAAATGGATCATTATTTCCCAAAGATTTCACAAAGATTTCAATGATTCCGCGAAGTTTTCAATAATATCAATAATATTATTGAATACTTCAAATATTTCGAAAAGATTTTCAAAGATTTCATAAGGATTTGAATGATTTCTCAAAAATTTCAAGATTTTTACAAATATTTCGTAAAGATATCGAATAGAATTACAAGATTTTACAAAAGCTTTAATTGATTCACAAAGATTTTAATGATCTCACAAAGATTTCCAAAAGGTTTTATTAATTTTACAAATATTTTAAATATTTGGCGAAGATTTCCAATAATTTAACAAAGATTTTAATGATTCCACAAATAATTCGCAAGCCTTTCCGATATATTTAAAATATTTCACAAATATTTCAGTTAAATTTAAAAGATTTCGGATGTATTTAAAAGATTCCATAAAGACTTTAATAATTCACCAAAGATTTCAAAAGAATCAAAAAAATTACACAAAGATTTCAGTTATTGCCCAAATAATTTGCAAAGAGTCAGAAGGATTTTACAAAGATTTCAAAAGGATTTAAGTAATATCCCAAATATTTCAATTATTTAAAATATTGATTTTAATGATTTAAAAATATTTAGCAAAGATGTCTAAATATGCCAGTAAGATTTTACAAATATTTCAATCGTTTCTCAAAAGTTTCCCAAAGGTTTTACAAAGATTTCAAAGATTTGAGATTGATTTAAACGATTTCACAAATATTTCAATTATTTAAAATATTGATTTTAATGATTTAACAATATTTTTCAAAGATTTCTAAGGATATCAGAAAGATTTAAATAATTTCATAAATAATACGGAATGTCAAAAATATTTCAAATCTTTCGCAAAGATTTGTAAATAAATCACAAAGATTTAACCAAGATTTCAATGATATCGAAGATTTTACCAAAATTTCAGATAGATAAAAACATTTCACAAACTTTTCTATTATTTCACAAAGATTTCAAATAAATTTTACAACAATTTTACGAAGTTTTCAATGATTTCCCAAAAATTTCACAAAGATTGCAAATAATTCGTAAAGATTTTAGATAGATTCCAAAGATTTTACAAAGATTACAATGATTTCCTAAGACTTCCACAAATACTTTAAAGGTTTCGGATAGATTTGATTGACTTGAAAAGAGTTTAATCATTTTATAAATATTTCACAAAGATTTCAATAATTTTTCAAAAATATTTTTGAAATGGATATAATATTTTACAAAGATTTCGACAATATTTAAAAGATTTCATGAGTACTTCAATGATTTTCCAAAGGTTTCTTAAAGATTTTAATAATTTCGCACAAATATTTCAAAAACAAATCTTATATTTCACAAAGATTTCCAAAGATTTCAAAAATATTTCACAAATTAGAATGATTTCCTAAATATTAAAAAAATGTCACAAATATTTCGCAAATATTTCGGACAGATTAAAAATATTTCATAAAGACTTCAATGACTTTCTGAGGATTTCAAAAATATTTCAATAATTTCACAAATATTACTAAACATTTCAAAAATATACCTAAAATTTATAAAGATTTCTAATTATTTTACAAATGAGGATAATTTCCTTATATTAAAAGAAAAATTCAAAGATTTCGGATAGATTTGAAAGATTTCACAAAAGCGTAATGAATTTTCAAAGATTTCAATAATTTCACCAATGTCATCAAACATTTCAAAATATTTCCAAATACTTAGGAAAGATATCAGAAAGATTTGAATGATTTCCTAAAGACTTTACAACGACTTTAATTATTTCAAAAAATACCTTAATTCTTTTAAAGATTTCATAAATATTTCAATAATTTCATCGACATTTTAAATATTTTGAAAAGATTTCGACGATTTCCCAAAGATTTCAAAGATTTAGCAAAGATTTCAGGTAGATTTAAAAAGTTTCAGAAAGACTTTAACCATTTCCCGAAGGTTTCCATAATTTCACAAATATTATAAAATATTTCAAAAATATTTAAAATATTTCGGTAAGATTTCTAAGGATTTCCAACATTTTCGAAAGGGTTTTACAAAGATTTCAATTATTTTCCAAAGATTTTTAATCCTTCGCAAAGATTTCAGGTGGATTTTAGAAAAAATTCAAGCGGTCCGCATTCAGAAAAAAGTTTGGCTGATTCAACAAAAATTCGGTTGCATCGAAAAAATAAATACATTGCTATATGGTCAATCAAATGTTTGGTTGCTTGAAACAAATTTTTAGATTAATAAAGTTTGGTTTATTACAATAAATATTTTGGTTGATTCAACCAAATATTAGGGTTGATCTAATCAAATATTTTGGTTCATCCAAACAAACAGTTTGTTTGAATCAACAATTTTTTAAATTTCGAGCCGAAACTTTGAATTTTCTTCAAAATAAATAAATTTCAACCAGCAAGATTAGTTTTCTGTCAAAAAAGACGAACCTTTAACAAATTATCTCAATTTACAACTAAATACTTTCAACGATGAACGCGATGTTAGTCCAAATTTTATTCGATTAATTTTTTAAAAATACTTTTCATTTCTAAGTTATTTCCAATATATAAAAAATATATAATTTTCTATCAAATAGTTTAACTTTAGACCACGAAGTAGAATAAGAAGACACCACTCGCATGCTGTCTTTGGAAAATTTGAACGCATTGATTCGGATTTATTTAGTTGGCATCGTTCGTAGCGTCTCTTGCGGAAAAGCTTTGAAATAAAAGTTTTCCAAATGGTATTGTTTCTAATTAAAAGCTTTCCAAATTGAAAAATTTCAGATGATGTATATTTTCTAATCAAAAGCGCTTACAAATTAACAATCTTATTTTGAATTGAAGAATCTCAAATCTGAATCATTTAGGAATAAAATTCCGAAAATAGGACCAATTAAAAGCTTTCAAAATGGAATATTTTCAGATTATAATTTTGAAAATTCGCAACAACTTTCTTCTGAGGATTATCCTTTTAGTTATAAATCTTATTGTTTAGTTGAAAATTTAATAATTTTCTTAAAAAGATATCCATTTTGGTTTCAAATTGTTTGCTATTCTTATTTCGGTGTCAGAAAGTAAACTGAAATCTTCTTTGGATGAAAATTGAATTAATTTTTAAAAGTTTTTTGTTTAAATCATCTGTTTTAGGAGAAATTTCATCTTTATTGAATAACAATGTAACTTTTCGAATGAAAATTCAACTATTTTTTTAATTTTGATTTTGTTTTTATTTTATTAAAAATTCATCTGTTTTAAGTGAAATGTAATCTTTTATAGATAAAAGTGCAACAGTTTGGTTGGAAATTAAGCTATTAAACTATTTTCTTATTTGACTATTTCATAAAAAATTTATGTTTCGGTGTTGAAATATGAACTGAAATCTTTTCTATATAAAGTTCCACTTAAAAAAGAATTTTCTCATTTTTTATTGCAAATTCATCTGTCTTAGAACCAGGTTAAATCTTTTTGGATAAAAATGTAACTGTTTGGTAGATAATTCATCTCTTTCGTTAAAAATTCATTCTTCATGGTCGAAAAAATTCGTCTTTTTTTATTGAGAATGCAATTGTTTTCGTAGAAAATTATTTCTTATTTCAAACTTCATATTTTGATCGTGAAAACTCGACTGAAATGTTTTTCAACCGAAAATTCAACTCTTTTTTGGAAAGGGTATCTTTTTAATTCAAAACTTCATCTGTTTTAGAAGAAATTTAATCATTTTTTTTTTTAATGAAAATACAACTTTTTGGTTAAAAATCATTCTTCTTTGCTTGAGTATTCAAGTAATTTGTTTCAAAGATTTGATTGAATCACTTTATTAAGAAATCACTTTTTTGCTAAATATTTATATTTTTAGTTGAAAATTCTTCCCTTTGGCTGAAAGTTCAATTATTTCGTTGAAAAATAATCTTTTTTATTTCTTATTTCTTTCGTTAAAAATTTAACTGTGCAGTTGAAAATACTTTTGTTTAATTCATTTTTTTAAAAGAAATTGTGCCTTTTACATTTTTTTAAGATTGATCTTTTTTAGTTAAAAATTATACTTTTTTGGTAAAAAAAAAAATAATTTTTCAGTTTCAAATTTAATTTTTATTTTGTTTCTGGCTTGAAGGTTCGATAATTTAGATAAACTTTTATTTACTTTTTAAGTGAAAAATCTTTATTTTTGGAAATTCGTCTTTTTTGTTCCAAAAATCTTGTCTTTTGTTGTACAGTACAAGTCCGATAACTTTCCGTCCGGTTAGTGTACACTCCCCGTAAAACGTTATGCCACGTATGGCACGCACACTAATTCTGGCTCTCCCACTGCGTGTGCTATTTTGCTCATGATTTGCGCCCATGATTTACGCATGCGCGCACCTAATATCGTGCTACTAGGGGGGGCATCCGATAAGTCCGCAATTTTTGGAATTTTTCGCCCCTACAGCCCCGAAGTTTGAAAGTTATCGGACTTGTACTTATTAATTTCATTCTTTTTTTATTAAAATATAAATTATGAGACTTTTTCGTTGGGAATTTGTCATTTTAGGTTGGATATTCAATATGTTAAAAATTTTGTTACTTTCTTGAAAATTCAAATATTTTGTTAAAAAGTCATCTTTTATAGTAGAAAACACATTTTCTTCTTTTGAAATAAATTAATAAATTTGAAAACCTTAAATTTGTATATGAAATATTGTTTTATTTCGTTAATAAAATATTGTATGTTATAAGTATTACCAGATTAAAATGCTGGTATTTGAATATTAATGATTTGAAATGAAAAATTAGTCAAGAAAAAATACGGGAATTTTGAAAGTGTTCTAGGTTTCGCATTTTTCCACAAGAGGCGCTACGAGCAATGCAAACTAACTAAATCCGAATTCACGCATCCAATTTTTCCGAGGGTGGGATCTCTTTGTTCTACTTCGTACACAGGCCCTAGTTTTGCAGTAAATTTGACACTCCGCATGTCCCGGTATTCGTAGAAATCATTTTTTCATGAATGAATGTCACGATGATTTGGTTAAATTGATTATTAATCATTTCAATTCAGAGGTCCTCTAACCCAAATGAAATTCTGAATTTTGTATGTTCCCCTTGTTAGCTAATCAGCGAATCAGTTGAAAAATATTTTCAAAGGACAGCTGGAAATCTTTTTTCCAAATAGTGGCATTGCTAAAAAAAGTGTGAAATAGTCTCAACTCAACAGTGGCGTGATTCCGAGGCCTGTAATTAACAATGCTTGAAATTTGGTATAGGGGGAGTACTGAGTCTGAATAAATCCGTTTGGCCGTTTGGCTGTAGCAAGTTGTTTTAATCACCGAGAATTCTAGGTATGAAGCTGTAAAAGGTCGAAACTAAAGCCTACACATTACGGTTGGTTTCGGCTAATTTCTCGCTTCCTCACTCGTCTCCCATCGAGTCAGAACGATGGGGTGTAATGTTACCAACCTACTGGCGGCCCTCCGTTTGCGATCAAACGGTTGAACGCCTCTGAAGACGAATGGCACGCGTGCTAGCTCTCCCGCTTGTTTCTCCTCTTGATTTCTTTCTCACATCTCTTCCCTTTTTTCCCTTTTTCCTCCTTTCCACTCGTGGATGCTCCATTAACCTCGCTTTGAGACAGGCGACAAAAATCCAATGAGCTTTCGTTTTGCTCTGACCTTCAAAAAAAATTCACGATGGCAGTAAAAAAATTACTCTAAAAGATAGAATGCAGAAAAAGAGTACATTTTTCACTGTCAAAGATTCGGAGAACCTTCCCGGAATTTTTCTTTTAACATTACATGTTTGCGCTCTTTGGCAGGAGTGCGTGGCTCAGATGGTAGCCTACTCGGCCTAGTCACATTGTCAGTTACCTTGTCAGGAATTACAACATTTAATTTCAAAACTTGACAGAAACGAGATTAATCATTATGATAATTTGAATACTTATAAAATTTAAAATCAGCGCGCCAACAGTAACAAATTCGGTTTGACACTTATCATTCAATTTGAAAAAACATTTAAATAATTTAAAAAGGGATTTCAAAACAGAGAATTTTTAGTCCAAAAACACAAAATTTGAACAAAATAATCGAATTTTAAACAAAATAAATAAACGCCTACCAAAAAGCAATTGAATTTTCAATGAAAACAAGATTTTAATTAAAATCAAAAACAAACAAAATCAACCACAAAAGAAAAATTTGAAACAAAATAGGTAAAACGTCATGTAATACAGATTCACTTTTGTTTCAAGTTCAATTTTTTACAAAAAAATTGGTTACGAAAGGAGATAAGTATTTAAACCAAAAATAAAAATGGTTCAATTTTCAGTAATAAATATTAAATATCAATTCTTAACAGGAACAAAATTTAACAAAATATTTTTATATTCAAATAAGAACGATATATTTTCAATCAACAATAGAATAATTGAATTTTCAGCGGAACAAATGAGTAAAAAAATTCAACAAAGTAGTTGAATTTCCAAAGCAATAAAAAGATGAATACTTAGTGAAAAATTTCACCGTTAAATTTTCAACTAAAAACAATTGATTTTCAACCAGAAAAGATTAATACCGAATGAAAAATTTCGGCGTTTAATTTCCAACCAAAAACAATAAATTTTCAACAAAAACTGAAATATTTAAATTTTCAATTGCAAAAATTACTTTTTAACCAAAAAGGAACTAATTTTTAACAAAACGTTTCAATGTTCAACCAGTAAGAATGAACAAGTTTAATTTTTAGTTAGAAACGACGGATTTTTAATAAGAAATTTCAAAGTAGACCTTTCAGTTTAAAAAAATAACTATCAACGAAAAATTAACTGTCCTTATTAGGTTTTATTAATTTAGTTTAAAATAGTTGAATTTCAACCAAAATAGTTGCATGCTTAACACCGGAAAAATGTATTTTTTACAAAACAACTAAATTTCCAATCTGAAAATATAAATTATCAATAAAATGTTCTAAAGTGGGACGATGGTCGTGGGGGCTAAAACGTAGGCTTTGGACCCACTCTTTCGGCTTGCAGGTTCGATTCCCGCCTCGCACTCTGGAAGAGTCTCGGTGGCCCATGCGGTGAACACTAGCCTAGCAAGGGAGTTGTTCATCTCCGGAGAGTCGTGGGACCGGTACCTCTAGAGAAAAAAGGTTTTTCTCTAAGTACTTAAGGCTGTTGCTCTTGGTGGTTCGGAACCCACCTTAAACTGTAGGTCCCCCTTCCACCACCAAGTAAGTGTGTGGAGGGTGTGTAAAGGAATAGAGAAGGTGTAAGAAAAATGTAAACCCCTAGGGGACACATTAGAAGCTTCCATTCCAATAAAATGTTCTATTTCTAATAGGCAGTTGAATCTTGAATATATATGATTATTATTAAAAATGTGAATTTTTAATTAAATAATTGATTTTTCTACTAAAGCAGTTAAATCTGTAGGCCAGGAAAAAGAATTACCTACGAAAGAGTTGAATTTTAAACTAAAAAAATATGAATTTAAACAAAACAAAAATTATTCTCTACTAAAATAGTTCATTTGTATCCAAAAATTTAATTGTCAACCGAATGGTCGAACTTTTTAACAAAAAAGATTCAGTTCGAACTAAAAACAGATAAATTTTCAAGAAAAAAGTTTATTTTCTACTAAAAAAGATGACAGTTCAACCAAAATATATTAATCTATAAGAAAAAAGATGAATTTTCATTTCAAAAGAACATTTTTTTTATTTAAAAAGAGAAATGTTCATGAATCAGTTTAAGTTTCGACCAATAGAGATAAATTTTAGAAAATTAGTTAAATTTTCCAAAAAAATTGCATTCAAATAGTAAACTTTTCAAACAAATGACATGAAGTATAATTCAGAAATATAATAAATCTGACTTTGAAACTAAGAAACAAATTAACTTACAACCGAAGAAAAATAAATTTTTAATTTAAAAGGACGAATTTTTTGTGTAAACAGACGAATGTTTAACAAAACAGTTGAACTTTCCATAAAAAATATGATTTTTAAAGAAAATTGTAGAATTTTCAATCAGAAAATAAATTTAGCAATAAAATGGTAGATTTTTTAACAAAATATATAAAATTCAAATAAACAAGTATAATAGTAAATTTTTTAGAAGAAAAAAATTAATTTATGCAAAAAAAATATTTTGACCATAAAATATGACTTTTCTACTAAAAGATCAATTTAAAAATGTTTAAAAACGCATTTCCTAACCAAAAAGACAAGTATTCAACAAAACAGTTAAATTTTCGGCCAAAAGAGATGACTTTTTAACAAAATAGTTGATCATTCAACCAATAATAAAATTTTAATTTAAATAATAGAATAGAATGCTTTAAAAAAAGGTTAAAATGTGTAAAATAAAATCATTATTTTTCACTATTTCAAGCATTTCAAATAATTTTAATGCACATTTATATATTTTTTATGTGTGATGTCATATTCTGTTACGCCTACGCCCTCAAGTTTTTATAATAATTTGAAATTGAAACTTTCTTGATTTTGACTCCATCAGATATTTAAAATCGATTAACAGTAAAATAAACTCTAGATATTGTTGGATTGAGGTATTAATTAAAGATATTTTTTAGAAGTTCAATTATTTCTTTAAAATATTAAAAATGAACTATTGTTAAGATTTTCTAAATAAACTAAACTCTCGGTTTAGTAACAGTGTCGGGAGTTACCTTCTAATATCCTTATTACTAATTTGGGGAATACGAAACGTAAACAGCCAGGGCCGTGTGAACCGTTTCTACTTAGAATGCATAACATTGCGCAATATACTAGTATGAGTACTCGCGCACTGCGGCCCTTCCGAGACGTCAGCAGTTTTAGAAATTACTAAACGACAGGTTACTAAAACGGGGATAAAACTAAAAGGAATAAATATTAAATTATTTATTTACTCAAATTATTTTTCTCAACTATTTTTGTGTAATTATGGTACACATATTAATTGTCTATAGTATTTGTTTTTGAAAACAGTTTCTTTAAGAACATATTTCTTTTTAAGCCTTTTTGTGCATTTATTTTTGCAGAATTTTATTTTTTAAAGTTTATGTTTTTAAAAAAATGTAATTTTAATTATTTTATTAATATTTTTTTGGCGAAGTTATAATTTTCTGATAGACGGAACTTAGCATTGATTTTTATCTGAAATATTTTGTTTGACTTAGTTTTTAGTTCTTGATAGACAAGCTAAGTGACAGGTATTTATACCCGTGACTCGTTTTTTCTATGCATGTGGGCGGTTATAACAACTCGACACTTTCTGTTTGCTATCTTTTAACGACTCCCTATTGTCCCAAAGGATCCTGACATCGAGTGGGGAATTTTGAATGAAGAAAACCATTTCTATACGCTGCCCTATTGCCTATTATATGAATTGAAATCAAACTCCTTTGTAATCTGAAAGCTTGAAATTCTTTCAGGTTGATCTCATCGTTCATTTCACTGAAGGTTTCCATTTTTGCTGGACCATTGCAACCTCTTGTGTATGTAATAACTAATAAAATTTCGAAAATTACAAGAAAACTTTTTTATTTTGTTCAAAATAGGAGAGTCCATTTTCCTAATCAAATTAACGTAGGTACCATATTAAAGTCGATTTGACGCCTTCAAAGTTCTTAAGATTAATCTTTTCCATTTTCAAAAAAATAGTTTTATTTTCAACAAAAGAGGTGAATTTTTAACTAAAATGATGAATGAAGAGATGAATTTTTAAAGAAAGAAAGACGAATTTTCTGCAAAACAATTGAATTTTGAAACCGAAGAATTGAATTTGAATTTCTCATATAATTGTTGATTTTTCAGCAAAAATAATTGAATTTTCTATGCAAAGAAATAAATTTACTTGCAAAAAAATTGAATTATTCACTCAAAAATCTGAATTTTTATTAGAAACAGTTAATTTCCAAATTAATTGTTGAATTTTCAATCAGAAGAATTGAATTTTTATCCCAGAAAGAATGAATTGACAAGAAAACAATTAACTTTCTCTCCCGAAAACATGAATTTTCAACAAAAAATGTTGATTTTTAACAAAAACGTTTATTTTGAAACAAATTATTGAATTTTCAACCAAAATATTTGAATTTTTAACCCAGAAAATAAGTTTACTACAAAAAACTTGAGTTTTAAATTCGAAAATATGGACAAAAAAACAGTTGAATTTTCAACCAAAAAATAAAAATTTTTAGCAAATAAGTTTATTTTTAAATAAATAGTTGAATTTAAAAAAAAATTAAATTGTTAACTCAAAAAAAAGGAATTCTACAAAGCGATTGGAGCTTTAACCCAAAAATAAAAAATTTAATCAAAAAAGTTTTTTTTAACCAGATAATGTGAATTTCTAGCAAAAAAAGTTCATTTTGGACTAAATAGTGTAATTTTTAACCAAATCAATTAAATGTGTAACATAGAAGAAGAAATTTTTCGCAAAAACAAGTTAAACTTCAACCAAAAAATACATTTTATTTAGAAACTTTCTTTAACCCAATAGTTGCGTTATTTTCTAAATTAGTTAATTTGCAAAGCAAACAAACAAAAAACATATTTTCAAAAAAAAATAAAAAAACAATTGAATTTTTTCAAGATAAAGGCGTATTTTATTTAAAAAAGAACAGTTGAATTTTCAACCAGAAAATAAACTTTTGTAGCAAATAAGTTTATATTTTAGTATAAATTTGAATTTATATATTTAAATTTATATATTTTAAATTTATTTATGTTTAAATTTTTAAATAAATAATTAAATTTTCAAAGAAAATAATTAAATTTTTAACTCAAAAAAAGGAATGCCCTGCAAATAAATTGGACCTTCAACCTAAAAATATCAAACTTCACTCAAAAAAAATTTTTTTACCAGAAAATGGGAATTTTCAGCAAAAAAGTTAATTTTTTACCAAAAAGATTAATTTTTAAGCAAATAATTAAATATTGAACCCAATAAAAGAAAATGTTCCAAAAACAATTTAAACTTCAACATTTTATTTTAAAACTTTCTTAACCCGAATAGTTTCATTATTTTCTAAATCAGTTAATATCCAAACAAACAAAAAACAAATTTTCTAAAAAAAACAATTTAATTTTTTAAGCAACTATATGGATTTTCAACCAAAGTAATTGCATTTTCAAACCCAACAAAATTATTTTACTACAAAACAATTGAATTTTAAACTCGAAAATATGAACTTCATTCAAAAAACTTAATTTTCAACAGAATTGTTGAGTTTTCAAGATAGTAGCGAATTTTATTGAAAAAAAAAACAGTTGAATTTTCAACAAGAAAATAAAAATTTTTAGCAAATAAGTTCATTTTCAAATAAATAGTTGAATTTTCAAACAAAATAATTAAATTTTCAACTGAAAAAAAGGAATTTTCTGCAAAGCTATTTGAGCTTTAACCTAAAAATACAAAATTTAATCCAAAAAGTTTTTTTTTAACCAGATAATGTGAATTTCTAGCAAAAAAGTTCATTTCTGACCAAATAGTGTAATTTTTAACCAAATTAATGAAATCTTTAACCTAAAAAAATAAATTTTTTGCAAAAACAATTTAAACTTCAACCAAAAAATACAACATTTTATTTTAAAAGTTTCTTTAACCCAATGATTGCGTTATTTTCTAAATTAGTTAATTTCCAAGAAAACAAAGAAAAAAATAATTTTCTAACAAAAAAAAAACAATTGAAATTTTTAAACAAAGATATGAATTTTCAATCAAAGTAACAAACAATTGAATTTTGTGCCCAGAAAAGAAGTTTACTACAAAACAATTGAATTTTAAACTCAAAACTATGAAGTTCAATCAAAAAACTTTTTTGAACAGAAATGTTGAGTTCATTTTCAACCAAAATAATTAATTTTTTAAACCAAATAAATAAATTTGCAACATGCATTTTAAACAAAAACGATGGTTTTTAACAGAAAAATTAATTATTAACAGAAAAATTAATTTAAAGAAAAAAAATTTATTTTCAAACAAATTTTTGTATTTTCAACCACAGTAATTGAATTTTTCACCAAAAATAAAGTGATTTTAAAAAAAAATTAAATTTTTGACTCGAAAATAGAAATTTTTATTTGGAAAAATTAATTTTCAACCAGATTGTTGAGTTTTCAAGATAAATGCAAATTTTCTAAAAGAAAAATATATATAAATGATTTTGCAACCTATTGCCTATTATATGAATTGAAATCAAAGTCCTTTGTTATCTGAAAGCTTAAAATTCTTTCAGAGAGATCTCATCGTTCATTTCACTAAAGGTTTCAATTTTTGCTATAACATTGCAACCTCTTCTGTATGTATCAGAATTTTTTGTCCAAAAGGCTCTAAAAAGAGTGGAATAAGGATGATTTGCCGCTAAAATAGGTGAGTCCATTATCTGAATAAAATTAATGTAGGTACCATATTGAAATCGATTTGATACGTTTAAAACTTTTAAGGTTTCGAGTCAAAATATTTTTCATTTTCAAAGAATTTATTTTTAAAAAAATGTTAATTTAAAAGAAGTTAATTTTCAAACAAATTGTTGATTTTGCAAACAAAGTAATTGAATATTTCAATTTTGTACCAAAATAAATTAATGCACTAAAAAAATTGCATTTTTAACTCGAAAACATGAATTTTCAACAGATGTTCAATTTTAATTAGAAAAGTTAATTTTTAACAAAAAGAGTTAATTTTACGAAAAAAGTTAATTTTCAAACAAATTGTTGAATTTTCATACACAATAAATCACTTTTCAACCCCAAAAAGTTAATTTGCTACAAAAAAATGGAATTATGAACTCAAAAATATGAAACTTCATTTAAAAAACTTAATTTTCAACAAAGTTGATTAGTTTTCAAGATAAAGGCAAATTTTATTTTAAAAAATAGTTAAATTTTCTAACAGAAAATAAGAATTTTAGCAAAAAAGTTAATTTTTTACCAAATAGTAAAATTTTCAAAAAAAAAAAATTAAACCTCGAACCCAAAAAGCATAATTTTTTCAAAAAAATTAAATCTTTAACCCAAAAGTACAAAATTTCATTTAAAAATATGTTCACCCAAATATTTGAATTAAAGTCTAAATTTTTTAAAATTTTCAAACAAACAAAAAAGGAAAATTCTAAAAAAATTGGTTTTCAAAACAATGATGATTTTTTAACAAAAAACTTAATTTTCAAATAAATTGTTAAATTTTCAACCAAAATAATTGAATTTTCAAACCAGAAAAAATTAATTTACTATAACACAACTTGATTTCTGGCCCGAAAACTTAAATTTTCGACAAAAAGTTTATTTTTCACAAAATAGTTTATTTTCGACGAAAATAATCGAATTAAAACAAAATAATTAATTCACTGAAAAAAAATTTAATTTTTATCTCGAGGATATGAAATTTAGTGAAGAAGTTAATTTTTAACTAAACTATTGAATTTTGAACTAAAATAGATAAATCATTAACCCAAAAAATGCATTTTTTGCAAGACAATTGAATCCTCAACCCAAAAATATGAAATTTCATTAAAAAAGTATTTTTTAACTAAATAATTGAATTTTCTACTATATTGTTCAATTTAAAAAAACACACAATTTTCTAAAAAAAATGAGTATTCAAAACAAAGATATGAATTTTCAACAAAAAAGTTAATATTTAAACCAATTTATAAATTTTCAACCAAAATAATTGAATTTGCAAAACCAGGAAAAATTAATTTACTGCGAAACAATTGAACTTTTAACCCGAAAACATGAATTTTCTAAGAAAATTTATTTTATAACAAAAAAGTTAGTTTTTACCAAAACAGTTGAATTTTCAAACCAAAGAAATAAATTTACTGCAAAGAAAATTGAGTTTCTATCTCGAAAATATGAATTTTCATTAAAAGCAGGTTATTTCTCACCAAATTGATGAATTTTCAACCCAAAGACAATTAATTTGCCAGGAAAGAACAATTTAATTTTTAACCCGAAAACATGCATTAACAACAAAAAAGTTCATTTTTAACCAGAAAATAAATTCCTGACAAACAAGTTCATTTTAAGGAAAAAAGTAAATTTTTTAACTGATTTCTGAATTTCCAACCACAATAACTGAATTTTCGAATTTTCTAAAAAAAAAACATTTGTATTTGGAACCGTAAAATTTGAATTTTCGGCAGAACTTAATAGTTAAATTTTAACACAAATAATAAAATGTTTAACCGAGAAAATTAATTTTCTGTAAAGTAACTGAATCTTCAACCGAAAAGTACAGCATTTCATTAATAATTGTTGATTGTCCTTGAGTTCAATTTTCTACTAAATTCTTAGATTTTGAAAGAAAAAAAAGCAAATAAATTCTAACCGCAATTGAGTTTGCAAAACAAAGATATCAATTTTTTAACAAAAAACTTCATTTCTAAACAAATAGTTGAATTTCCAACCAAAATAATTGAATTTTACACATAAGCAATTAATTTACGACAAAACAATTGAATCTGTAACCCTAAAATAAAAAATGTTATGGAAAAACTTAATTTTCAATTTTAAAAAGTTGATTTTCGAACAATATTTTACATTTTCAACCGAAATAATCGATTAAAAAATGATTTATTTATTTCTAATTCGTAAATATGAATTTTTATTTAAGAATGTTAGTTTTCAAACAAATTGTTACATTTTTAAGACAATGCGAATTTTTTTTAACAGTTGAATTTTCCACCAGAAAATATGAATATTTAACAAAAAAAGTTAATTTTACAATAAAAGTTCAATTTAGAAACAAAATAGTTAAATCTTTAACCCAAAAAATGAATTTTCTATACAAAACAATTTAATCTTCAACACAAAAATACGAATTTTCATCATAAAAGTTTTTTTCAATTAAACAGTTAAATATTCTACTTAATTGTTGAACAAATAGTTGAATTGACAACAAAAAGGATCGAATTAAAAACAATAAATTAACTATGAAAAAATATATTAATTTCTAATTCGAGAATATGTACCTTCATTAAAAAAAGTTACTTTCGATCGAAAATTTTAATTTTCTACTAAACTGTTAAATTTGCATACACACAAAAAAATTTATTCTTTGCAAAACAATTTAATTTTCAAGTCGCAGATATGATATTTCAACTCGAAAATACGAATTTGCAATCAAAAGTTTTTTTTCCTACCAAATAGTTGAATTTTTTATGAAATTGTAAAATATTCAAACAATCAAAAAACGAATTTGCTATACAAAATTGAATTTTTAAGACGAAGATATGAATTTTTAAGGAAAAAGTTAATTTTCAAACCAAAAGTACAATTTTTAACCAAAATGATTGAATTATCAACCCAAAATATTAATTTGTTACTTTACTACAAAGAAATTAAAGTTGTAAGTTGAAAATAAGAATGTTCATTTAAGAAAGTTAATTTTTACCCAAACTACTGAATTTTTAAGACAAAGACGAATTTTCTTAAAAAACAGTTGAATTTTCAATCAGAAAATATGAAGTTTTAGAAACAAATGTATTTTTTAAGCGAGTTGATTTTTCTACTAAATTGTTAAACTTTTAAACAAAATAACTTATTTTCTACAAAACAGTTACATTTTCTATCCACACTTATGATTTTTCTACCCGAAAATATGATATTTTATACAAAAATTAGTTGAATACAACCTAAAATATGAACTTAACAAAAAAGTTTAATTTGTAACCAGAAAATATTATTCAGTCAAGAGAAAAAATTAGTTTGCATTTAAGCGACAAAAATCGTGAAAAAGGGAAAAACAAGGGCAATAAGGGTTAAAGTGTGAAATTTGCAGTGAGGAAGAATGTGAACAGTTTTTGATACAAGGTTTTTGAAATTGATTGATATTGATTGAAAGGTC
This sequence comes from Belonocnema kinseyi, assembly GCF_010883055.1. Classification (NCBI taxonomy): domain Eukaryota; kingdom Metazoa; phylum Arthropoda; class Insecta; order Hymenoptera; family Cynipidae; genus Belonocnema; species Belonocnema kinseyi. The sequence continues at coordinate 41,009,052 of NC_046663.1, forward strand.
AAATCAACTTAGCTCAAAGAATCCGATCAATCCCAGATGTCTCAGATCTTTTGAATGGTAGCCAGTCAGGCTAGTCACTAGTGACTACCAGAAGTGCGGACCGGTCATGATGATGGCCTGTGTCAACAAAAATCATTGCCAGATTCAACAAGATGCCGTTACGACTTAGCTACATATCAAAGATTCACAAACTCGGGCATCATTTCTGCCAGTGATATTTCATTAGGGAGCATCCACATGCCACGTGACACGTGACACTTCCCTGATAAAAAAAATGTAATTTAAACCTGGTGAGTACTGAGTACATACGTTCACCAATGTTATCAACACAAAAGTTTTAGTTAATTCAGTAGTTGTATTGTCAACCAAATAGTTCATTTTCCGAGCCAAAAAAAAAAGGATTTTTTAGTATAAAGTTGAATTTTAAACAAAAACTTTAATTTTCTACTAGGAAAGGTGAATTTTCTACCATAAAAGATTAATTTAGAAAATAAAAACGAATTTTTAACAAAATGGTTGAATCCTTAACTAACTTGATGAATTTTTAATTGAGAATGATGAATTTAAAAACCAAGCGTTGAATTTTCAACTTTAAAATAATCATTATGTGGCAGTAGTGGGGATATCACAAAAGAGACTTACAGCAATTGGGGATCGCTGCACAAAATGGAGACGCGAATAAAAAGAGAAGTTGTAAGAACTTAATTTTTTAATATAAATTTTTAAATTTTTTAACAAATTGTTGAATTTTCAAGACAAAAAGACAGATTTTTTACGAATCAGTTGAATTTTTGACATTTTTGACATTTTCAGTTTAGGAAAGTAATTTTTAACAAACAAACCATTAAATTCAACTAAAAATTTCGAATTTTTAACAAAATACTTGAATTCTCAACTAAAAGGATGAATTTTTAATCAAGCAAGATGAATTTTGTACCAAATGGTTGAATTTGTAACTAAAAAAAAATCAGTGTATGGCAGTGAGGCCACATGGCAGAAGTGATACATTGATGGATTAACTTAAAAATTTTTCGTGAGGAATCACCATGAGTTTAGAGGAGATCGCATAGTAAGAGAGTGCAGCGAGAGAGAGAAGAGAAATGGAGCACACACAGGCTTTTTTTAGCGTGGCAATAGTGGGGATATCGAAGATAAGTCTGGGACAATTGCGAATCACTAAACACAGGGGAGACGCAAATAGAGATAAAAGGTATAAAAACTTTATTTTTCATCCGAATTGTTGAATTTGTAAACCCAAAAGACAATTTTTTACAATTCAGTTTAATTTTCGTTCTTAAAATTTGAATTCTCAACTAAATAGATTAGTTCGAACATTTAACCCAATAATAACCTTTTAACCAAGAAGATTAATTTTCTAAAAATGAAAAAGTTGAAGTTTTAACCTAAAAATGAATTGTTACTAAAGTAATTCAACCAAGAACACTAATTTTGAACTAACAATGGTGACACTTTAATCAAAAAGATTGATTTTCTATTTTTAAATCAATGTTTAATTCAAAAGGACAAATTTTCAACAAACCATCCTTGACCAAAAAAGATAATTTTAACAAAATAGATGAATTTCCAGTAAAAGAATTAAGCTTTAAACAAAATAGATAAATTCTTTAAAAACAGAATTGAAGTTTAATAAAATAGTTGAATTTTTCACCAGAAATTTAATTGTTTAATTTTTAATTTAGAAAACTAATTTTCAACAAACAAATAAAGTATTTGCAATTAGTTGGATACAAATTAAACCGTTGAATTTTTAACAAAATAGTTAAATCATGAACCAAATAGATGAATTTTCGAAAAAAAATATTTATTTTAACACTAAAGAGACGAATTTTTAAGTAAATAAATGATTTTTTGACCAAGTAGTTGATCTTTCAACTTACAAAGGATAAATTTTCAAAAAAAATAAATATCTAAGTTTTCAGTTTAAAAAAAATAAATCCCGCTCAAAAGAAAAACAAATTTTCATTTAAAAAGTTCAATTTCTAAACAAGGAGTGTAATTTCCATCAAGAAAATATACATTTTTTACAAAACTATTGCATTTTTAACTTGCAACTATTATTTTTCAAATAAGTCAATTTTCTACTAAATAGTTGAATTTCCAGGAAAATAATTTAAGTTTTAACCAAATTGTTGAATTTTTTACTTATGATATGAATTCTTAACAAGAAACTTCAGAAACGAAATTGTTTAATTTTCACGACAAACTGACAAATTTTTTACAAACTGCTTAAATTTTCGATCCACCAATCCAAAATATTAATAATGAACGAAACATGTACATGAATTCTCAAATAAAAAAGGTAATTTTCTAACGACAAATTAAATAGATATATTTTCAGTTGAAGAAACTAATTTTCAACGGAAAAAAAAATAAATTATCAATTATTTAAATTCAATGAAAAAATTAGAATCTTTATTTTGCAACCATTAAAATCAATTCTCAAAAAATGTTGTAATAATTAATATTTTAACTAAAAAATAAAATTTTTTAATAAACCACATGAATTTTCAACCAAAAAAGATCAATTTTCAACGAAAAATAGAATAGTTACATTTTGAGTAATGAAAAGTAAAGAAAAAGCCGACAAGGATAGCGAAATTTTAGCCAATTTCTTAAAATTTCAATCAAATAGATAAATTTTCAACTTAATTTTCAACCAGAAAGTTTATTTTAAACCAAACAGATTTATTTGCTACAGAAGATGGTAGATAATAGTATAATTTTCAGCCAAAAACGGAATCAATAAATTTATAATTTGAAAAATTAATTCTTAAACAAAAAAAAAACGAATTTCCACCAAATATTTATATTTTTAACCAATAAAAGGAACGATGAACAAAATAAGTAGTTTAACTTTCAACTAAGTAATAACATTTTTTAAATGCTCACTTAAAAATTAAATAGTTGAATTTCAAACTAAAAACGATCACTTTTCAATAATAAATGGAAGAATAAAATGTTAATTAAAAAAAAATAAATCTTTAACTAAAAAAAGAAAAATTGTCAACAAAAGAGTTGAATCCTAAACCAAACAGTAGAATTATTAACTAAAAGAGCTGAATTCTGAACCAAAAATATAATAGTAGTATTTCAACTAAAAAAACGATGAACTTTCAAGGAAAAATAATTGGATTTCTTCTGTTCACTGGGATTAGAACCCCTATCTATAGTTTTACAAACTCTCGCTTTGTAGTCTACGCTAGTGGAAAAATTAACACTAAAACGCAATTTTTTAATAAGATTGAAAATATAAAGTCTTGCAAGACGTGATTCGCTTATAGGGGACCGTGAAAAAAATCTGGTTTCCCTCCAGCTACATATCTGGAATCTGTAGACCTGGGTTCGAATCCCAGCAGAGCGGTAAAAGAATGTTTTTAATTTAAAGGTTATATCCATTTAAATTTAGACTAGTAGATTAAAAACCATCATTACATCGAGAAAAAAACTATTTAGAGTACTTTACTCAGCATTTGTAAATTATTTTGTATTGCAAAAAGCAATACATAAAAAAAATGCTAAAGTGCACTTATGTAGTGTCACGTACTGAGAATATTTTGTCAATCATCGAGTGCGCTCGTTAGCGGCGTCAGTCAGAATATGCGGACGTCTCGCGACGCTTTGACGTCTCGAAATAATTACTGTAGACGTGTTTAGAATGCAACGACTTTGCTATAGTCCTTCCTATTATCTGTCCTCGTAGTTCATAAACTAATTATTTCTCAAAACTTCTTTTTTTAAATTCTTTTACTTTTCCTCGATTTTTCTCTGACCAATTATTCCTTTCTTTCACCATTAACATTTAAATACCATTATTATAATCTTGTGAAATTCTCAAAACAAAATTGGTTATGAACCAAATAAAATAATTCCAGATTAAAATTTAACATTTTTGCGCTTACTTGAACCAAACATGATGACTTTTCTACCAAAAAGGTGTATTTTCAATTCAAAGAACGAATTTTCAACATAACAGTTGCATTATCTAACAAAAAAATATAAGTTTCAACAAAATAGTTGGATTTCCATCCAAGTAGTTGAATTTTCTAAATAAAAAGCTAAATTTAAGAAAAGATCGAATCTTCAAACTAAAGAGATTAAAATTTAAACGAATAATTTCATTTTTTATAATAGAGTTAAATTTTTAACAAGAAAAATATGATGTTTTAATCCAAAAGAGCGACAAAACGGTTGCATTTTCGATCAAACAAGATAACTTTTTATAAAAATACTTCAATAAAAAAATGCATATTTAACAAAAGATTTCAACAGTAAAAAGTCATTAAACAAAGGAGACCAATTTTCAACAAAATAGTTAAACTTTCAAGGAAATAGTTTAATTTTTGAATAAATGATTAAATTCTCAACAAAATAGTTAAATTTCAACAAAAGTGTTGAACTTTCTGAATAAAAAGTTAAATTTTCAAATAAGAAATCGAATATTTAAACTCAAAAGTATAAACAAGAAAAGCTTAAACAAAAATCTAACATCAAAAATCAAAAGAATAAAGTTTAATCACACAATTGCATTTTTTAAATGACAGTTTAATTTTCACCAAAAAATAATAACTTTTTTATCCAAAAGAAAGAATTTTCTGTTCAAATAGACGAATTTTCGAAAAAAACCCTTGAATTTTCAACCAAGAAAAATACCGTTTTATCAAAATACTTTAATTTAAAAAAATGAATTTTCCAGAAAAGATTCTAACAGTAAACAAAAAGTCATTAAACAAAGGAAACCAATTTTCAATTAAATAGTTGAACTTTTAACCGAATAGTTGAATTTTCTAAATAAAAATATAAATTTTCAAAAAAATATTTTAATTTGAACAAAATTGTTGAATTTTATAAATAAAATGATATATTTTCAAATAAGTGTTCGAATCTTTGAACTTAAAAGATCAAATTTTAAACAAAGAATTGTATATTTTAGAAGACAACTAAATTTAAAACAAGAATCTGAATTTTTAATCCAAAAGGAGGATTATAAAAAGACTTTAATTGAAAAAAATTCATTTTCAACAAAGCAGTTGTACTTTTAAAAAAAAACTTCTTATAAAAATACGTTAATTAAAAAAAAATTATTTTCAACAAAACAGTTGAATTTTCTACAAAAAAGATAATTGTTTTAAAAAATACTTTAATTTAAAAAGAACTTTACTTCTACAGAATATTTTAACAGTGGAAAGACAGACATTAGGCAAAAGATACTTTAATCAAATAGTTGAATTTGCAAGAAAATACTTTTTCAAAACAAAATGATTAACTTTTAACAAAAAGTTGAATACTCAAGGAAAATCGTAATTGGTAATACTGCAACCGAAAAAAAAAATTGTAAGAAATATTCAAATTGTCAACCAAAGTGTTATATTTTCAACACAATAAATAAATGTTTAACAAAATAGTTTAATTTTTAACCAAATATTCGAATTTTCAACCTAAAAACATGAATTCCCCAGGCGGAAATATAATATATAGTTGATAAATATTGTGAAGTATTATATATAATATTCATTTTTGTATAAAACAAATGTATGTTATATATAAAACTTTACATTATATATAAACTGTACATAATTTTTGCGCCTGGGTCTTAACTAAAAATGTAATAGTTGATATTTAAAAAATGATTAAATTTTGAGCAGAAACGATAAATTGATAATCAAAAAGACGAAATTTTAACCAAACAAATGATGTTATCTTTATCTTATCCAAATCCTAGTTGTATATATAAGAAAATGATTAAATTTTAAATTTTATAGTTGACATTTACAATATTTAAAAACAATAAAAATGTTTAACATTTTTTTTTCAAATTACAAATAATTCTTGTTTTTGTAGCATATTTCGCCTCATATTATTTTTTATAGTTTCATTTCTTCATATAATGCATATTTTAATTATTTGGTGTAATAAAGTATTCATCTAACAGACAATAAATTCAATTTGGTTTTTGAAATACCAGTAATCGGGCTAAATTTTAAACTAAAATGGTGAATTTTCAAACTGAAAACACAAGTTTGCAACAAATAAATATTTTTAAGTGAAGCAAGAAAAAAAGTTCGTCAAAGTTGAACTTTCAAGCCAAACATTTTTTCCCTGAAAAACAGTCGAATTTTCAACCATAAAATATAAATTATTAAAAAAGAAATGTTGACCCTAAAATATGAGAAAATATAGTTGATATTACAACAAAATATTTTTATTTTTAATCGAAAACAGTTAAAGATGATTGAGCTACAAGAGAACAAAATGGCAACCAAATTGTTGATTTTTTAACCAAAACGCAAATTTTTTATAAAACACTTAAATTTTCGATCAAAAAATTAATTTTCAATCAATAATTGAATTTTCCAACCAAAAAGAAGAATTTCCCTCAAAAACTAAATTTTCAGCAAACGTTTATTTTCAATCAAATAGTTATATTTCAAACTAAAATCAATTAATTTTTAAGCAAAAAGAGGAATTAATAATGAAACAAATAAATTTTCAACTGATAATGTAATAATTAAATATTTAGTGCAAAAACTCATTTTTAACCAAAATAGAACGAATTCTTAACAAAATAATTCAATCTTCAACCAATGAATTAACAGCGTAGTTCAACTTGCAAACAACTAGTTGAATTTACCGTAAAATAGATGAATTATCATAGAAAAATTTAATAGTAGAATATAGGTAAATAAAAAAAAATGATCTGTCAACCAAATAGATCAATCGTCAACCAGATAGTAGAATTTCGAACCAGAAAAGAGTGAACTTTCAGCCTAAAACTTAATATTTCGGATTTTTCAACCAGATCTGTTGGCGGAAGGAGTGTGGTTGATTGAATACAAATCTTTAGTTGGGTCAATCAAATATTTTGTTGAATCAGCCAAAATTTGTTTAGGTCAACTAAATTTTCATTTATATCCAAGAAAACAGTTTTTGGTTCCAGAAAATCGTTTTTATGAGTATTCGCCCATCTTCCTTGCATATTCAAATAGGAATAATGGATTAGAATACTTCATAATTTGAATTCCTCTTCAGAACACTGTCATAATAAAAAAATATTGTGCAAAGCTACCTTTAAGATAGTCTTTCTGCAATTGTTATTTAATAATTCAATTTCTTTAAATGTGTCTGATTAACAAGGAATATAATGATAGAAGTATGCACCAGAAGCCAAGCGTCATTGCATCAGTAAATGAGCCATCATCGACTACAATAAAACGCCACATGTCCCTTGTGACTATTGTCTTTTTAATTTGTTATCTTCTTCTCTTACGTGATAAGGAGTTGCAATTTACTATATAAGCTGAGCGATATTGCAGTTACTCCACAGTTGAAGAGCAACTTTCGAAAAAACATGAAGTCTTTACTAGCAACTGGGCTTATCCTAGCTATCATAGCCTGTGTGGTGAGTTGAGATATTTCGTTTAAAGTCTCTTTATTATTACATTTATGTTCTTAAATTGACGAAACTTGTGACTGAATTTGTTTAATCGATCTTCATTTGATGAAAGATGCATGATCATAGAACTTCCGAGTTTGTTTCGTAAAATAAAGATAGAAACTATCAGAAAGAACTGCTATAAATTTTCTACTATGACATCATAAACTTTATCTTCCAGCTCAATAATACACATGCTCAAGATGAATCGGAAGTTACATCATCAGCATCTACTGTAGATTCGTCTTCAGCACCTACTGAAGGTTCAACTTCAGCTCCTCCTGAAGGTGATGAAGGCAGTTCTAACAGTTCATCAAGTCCTTCACCTCTAAGGCCACCACCAGGTTCAGAGGAATGTCATCATCCACATCGTCCCCCTCATCGCCCACACCATGGTCATGGTGGGCCAGGAGGACAAGAAGGACCAGGAGGACCAAGAGGACCGAGAGGACCAAGAGGAGCAGGCGGACCAGGAGGGCCAGGTGAAAATGGTAGGCCTGGTAGACCTTGTAGACCTTAAGAACCAGATGCACCAGGTGAACCAGAATTTCCAGTTTCCCCCTGAATTGACACCCAAAAGCAGTCATTATTCAAAGAGCAATAAATATCACCACTTAAAAATGAAAATATAAAACAAACTTTAGGGAAAATTTCATTGTAGCAATTATAAATAATATGCAATTTAAAACATGTATTTGTGTTTTAAAAACTCATTAATTAAATATGTAAAGAAAATTTTAATAAAATCAGAATAAATCGATACATAGGTATATTGCTTCAGTTTTATTTCTCCTTCTCTCTAAATTTAATTCAGTCAAAATTTGAATAACTAAATTAATCAAGCATGATTTGACTCAATAATGAATCATTTCTACTGACAAAACAAGCGTTTTGTAGTTTTTTGTCATTTGATATTTTATTGTTTCTTCAGTCAATGTTGCTAACTAAATCAAATAGTGACTTGGAGTAAAATTATAAATAAATAAAAAATAAAATAATAAATTTTCTTCGGATAATTCTTTGAACAGTAATCAACCAAATTTAACATCAGAGTTTAATTAGTCACTTCCCGCGTGGACTTTTTTTAAGAATCTTAAAAAATTGCATAAATTTGAATAAAAGAAAATATCTATCCACAAATCCTTTCTGAAAAGTGAGAAAAATTTAGTAGATTGTGTCCATCTTCGAAAATGTTGTCAAAGTTTAATTTTAAGCAAATCACGTTCGACCGTGGGCGAAGCATGGCAGAAGGGCCATTAGCCATGCTTGACCCATTGTTCATAACCATGGGACAATCGTGGCACGACCGTGGGTGAACATTGACCCAATATTGAGCCACGCTTACTCCACGCTTACCCCAGTCTTAACCCACGCTCAACCCACGGTTGCCCCACCATGATTCACCCATTAAACCTTTTCTGCGCGAGTTGAAATGACTGATTTTCAGTCAATAGAAGTGACTGATTTGTATGCTATGATAAAATACTACAGTATTTATAAATAAAAACTCTTCATCAAATTTACACATTTTATTTAATAATTAAAACAAAAATTACGGATTAGATCAAGTAGAATGACTAATTTAATCAATGAAAATTACGACGTAACTGATTAGGTCAATTCTTCTTTATTGGTAGAAAATAAATATTCTTGATACAAAATTAATCTTTTCGGTTCAATTTAACTGTTTTTTATTTTTAGTAAAATCTTTTTGTTGGAAATATAAACCCTTCCATTTTTTATGAAAAATTCATCGTTTTTTATTGTAAATTCAACTATTTGGTTAATAGTTGAACTACTTCCTAAGAGATTCATTTTTTTCTTTTTTTTTTAGATTTATCTCCTTGGTTGAAAATTAATTTTTCTAAATGAAAATTGATCTTCTTTATTTTTGGCTAAAAACATAAAAGAATAAAATCTTTAGTTGAAAATTTACTTATTTGGTTGAAATTCATGTGTTTTATTGATAATTGATCTTGTTGGTAAAAAATTAATCTTCTTGGTTTAAAGTCAATTCATTTTGGTTGAAAATGCAATTATTTGATTAAATTTTAAACACTTGTGGAAAATTCTTTTTTTGTTTTGTTTGTTCAATATTCATCATTTTAGTTTTAAATTAATCTTTTTAGTAGATTCTATTTTTTTAACCCGTCTCTTCTGCTTGAATCTCTCGTTTTCTTTTTTTAAATACAAATATTTTTTTAAGGAAATAACAACTGTTTTATATTTTAAATAATAATATTTTTTGTTTAAAATATCAATTATTACATTTTTCATTGAGAATTCATATTTTTTGTTTAAAATCTTTTAGTTGAAAAGTCATCTCTTTTGTTGGAAATTCAACTTTTTTTTAATTCATTCTTTTGTGTTATAAATTAAAAATTTTAATTGTAATTTAATTAAATAGTCTATTTTTTACCCTCAAACTTTCTTTTTATTTCAAAATTCAACCTATTGAATAAAATTTCATATATTTTATTTTCAATTCATCTTTCTTAGTTGAAAACTTAACTATTTTGTTGAAAGTAGAATTACGTTGTTAAAAATTAATTTTTGATGTGCAAATTCATAATTAAGGTTAAAAATTGATATATTTTGTTGAGGATTCATAATTTTAATAGAATTTTTTTGTTTGAAAATCTAACTATTCTGCAGAAAACTAATTGTTTGGATGTTGAAATTGTTTTTTTATAGTAGAAAATTCATCTTCTTTGCAAAGAAAAACTTATATTGTTTTGAGAAAGGAAAGTTGAAATATGAAAATTCATCAGTTTAGCGACAAATTGAAATACTTTTTGGAAAATTCCTGTTTTTGATTGAAAATTTCTTTTTTTATTAGAAACCTAATCTTCTTAATCTTATAATCTTGGAATCTTAAAATCTTCCTGATTTGATGGTTGAAAGTTCAATTGCTTTGATGGAAGTTGCTAAAATTTAAACTTTGTTAAAATTTCATTTTTGATTAAGGATTCATCATTTTAGTTCGAAACTTATCATTTTTGTTGAAAATTTTAATATTTTGTAGAAAACAGTTTCATATGTTAAAATTTTTCATTTATGGTAGAAAATTAATCTTCTTGCAAACAGTACATAGTTTCTTGTTTATTACTTTAACTAATTAGGGTTTGAACTACTTTGTTAAAAAGTCTTTCGCTTTTTTAATGATTTATCATTTTAGTCGAAATAAACTATTTTTTTGAAAATTCGTGTTTTTTGTTGAAAGTTTGTCTTTTTGCTAGAAAATTAATCTTTTCTTGATCTTGTAATCTTAAGGTATGATTATTTGCAATTCAGTTGTTAAAATCTCATTTTTAGATTAAGGATTCATCATTTTAGTTGAAAAGTTAACTATTTTGTGGAAAATTTAACTATTTTGTTAAGAAATCTTTTTATTGTTAAAAATTTATTTTCTTAATTGAGCATTTAACTACTCAAGGTTTGGTTAAAAAATAGACCCTTTTTAGTTGCAAATTCAACTATCTGACTAAAAATCCATGTATTTAGTTTTTACTTCGGTTAAAAACAAATCCTTTTTAGTTGAAAATTCAAGTGTTAAGTTAAAAATGGGATTTTAAAAAAAATAATTTTCTTTGTACAAAATTTAACTATTTGGTTGAAAATTGATGTTCTTTTTTTTAATTCGTTTTCTCATTAAAAAATCTACTTTTTCTTTCAAAATTCTTGTAATTTGTTAAACATTTGTCCTTTCGATAGTAAATTTTATTAATCTTCATATTGGAAAATTCATCTTTTTTCTAGAATACTTAAGTACTTGGTTGAAAGTTCAACTGCTTTATTAAAAATGCATTCTTTTGGTTCATGAATTTTTATTTTCATTGAAAATTCATCTGTTCGACAGAAAAATAAACTATTTTGTAACAAGATAATTTTTTTAGTTGCAATTTGAAGTTTTTGGTAAGAAATTCTTGTATTTTGTTAAAAGTTCATCTTTTTTTTGTTGATAATTCGACTATTTCGTCCAAGTTGAATTACTTTGTTAAAAATTTATTTTTGTGTAGAGGATTCATCATTATATTTGAAAAGTCATTTATTCAGTTAAAAATTCAATTTTTTATTTGAAAATTTATCTAATCTATTTTTGATTGAAAATACAGATACACAAAAAAATAAAAATATCCTATGCGGTGAACTTGACTTGATGAAGTATATCTGAAATCTGGTGATTGAAAAACGTACCTAACCTCTTTGGGATGAAAATTTTAAAATTTTTGTACGAAATTTACTTCTTTTTTAAAACTCATGTTTTAAAGTTGTATATTCAAACTAAAATCTTTTTTTGAATGAAAATTAATTTTTTTTAATTTTTAAATTCATTATTTTAGTAGAAACTTCATTCTTTCCTGGATAAAAATGCAACTGTTTGGTTGAAAATTCAACAATTTTTTTAAAAAGTCATCCATTTTGTTTGGAAAATCAATCGTTTTGTTGATAATTTAACTCTTTCGTAGAAAATTTGCTTTTTGTTCACAATTCACATTTTGGTGTTGAAAATTAAACTGAAATCTTTTTTGGTTGAAAATTTCTCTTTTTGGTTTCAAAATGAAATTTCATCTTTACTAGTTGATCAACTTTTACACTCTTTGGTTGAAAATCAATCTTTTTAGGTTGAAAATTCAATTATTTAGTTAAAAATGTAATTATTTTGTTCGAATTTTAAGCATTTTGTTAAAAAAATCATTTTTTAAAATTTTAAATCATAACATTTGAAAATTTTTAATTTGTATCCGAAATATTATTTTATTCCGTTTATGAGAGATCCTATGTTTAAAATATTACAAGATTAAAATGCTAGTATTGGTATATTAATGGTTAGAAAAATAAGAAATTGGTAAGGGAAAAATCAAGGAATTTTAAAAATGAAGCTTTGGGGAAACCCTTATATAATATTCTTTTTATTCACTTATTTGCGTTCTAGTTATTTTTTTTTGCAGTTGCTTCCTCCTGAAGATTATGTTTTTAGTTATAAACTTAATTTAGTGATCCTTTTTTTTTTTGAAAATTCAAATATTTCTCGTTTTTAATCCCACCCTTCAGGGAATTCCTAGAACTGCTGGACGACGAAGTTTCTCAGGGGGCAGGGCGAGAGTGGTTGCGACTCTCATCTCGGAAAGGCCGCAGTGCGCGAGTACTCAATCGAGTAAATTGTGCAATGTAATGCAGACCAATTGGAAACCGTGCAGGGTACCCTGACTGTTTGCGTTTGAGCCCCCTCTCCTCGAATTGGATCCAAAGCAATTTTCAGGCGAACCCGACACTGGACTGAAACCGAGAATTTGGTATACAAAAAATTTCCATTAATTTCAAATCCCACATCTTATTATTCCTGAAAACCATAACCATGACCTTTTTCAGGTGAATTAATTTTTTATTGAGATTTTGAGTATATCATAGAAGAATAAAATATTCCCTACCCAAGAATTTGTGAGAAGATATTTTATTATTGAAGAAAAGACAGTGGTCAATCGACTCGAATGAGTATACAAAGTATAAAAAGATATTTCACGATAAATCAAGTCCATTGGCAAACTTTACGCAGTTTACACAAATTGACTATTGTTGTCCAACTGCCTCCTGCGGTGTCACGGTAGAACGGCGAGCAGGTCGTCCGATCAGCGTTCCTCTTTTTTCAAAATGGTTTTAGGCGAGGGCATAATAGCTCAATTGGTCCGGATTTGATGCGGCTTAACCCTCGAGGTACATCGCCATACGAGCTAAGTAAAAAAGCGGGGCGAGTATCAAAAGGGCATAAAGGAAATAGATAGACTGGCAAATGCCTTCCTTCAAAGCGGAGCAACAACAATAAAATGAGCATTCCAGCGTGGATTCGTGTAACCTTCTTATTACGTCTTCATGATTTTAAGTGGATAGCCAAAATAAATAAGCTGAGAATCTACATTGTTCGTTGCATTAACGAGGAATAAATCATTTTTCAAACCTTTTATTCATTTTTATAAACGAACAAATTTATTAGAACTAAGGCTTTGCAACAAAATAAACCAATTTCAGAAACGGAATCTGAATACTACAAATAGCCTCCTAAAGTAAAATTTCTTTTAAATAGTTCTTTACCAAAATAGTTGCGTTTTTATCCAAAAAAGATTCAATTTCTCTTAAAAAAGATATATTTTTATTTAAAAAAAAAGAGTTGAATTTTGATCCATCATTCTGACGAAGTCCTCTAAGAACACTTCAGAAAAAAAATTCAAGTTAAAATTGTTTATTTAACATTAGTTATTTACAGGCTTAGTTTTTATTATTTTTTTAGGAAAAAGTTACAAATCTTATTACATTCTAATGATCAAGGCCGGATTTTATTCTTCGAACGATTCTCTAAATTTTGGTTTGGGTGGATTTTATTTTAAAAATGAATTTATAAATTATACTGTTATTATTGTTATAAGCAATTATAGTTTATATTTAAATTAACACCACACAAATAGAATGATTAAAAATCCTTTAAAGAATAAAATCAGGCCTTGATCATTAGGATTAAATAAAGAGAAAGGGAAACCAGAAATCAATAATATATCTATTTTTGTCGATTTTCTAAATCATTTTAAAAATTGGCGACTTGTGAGATTGATTGTGCGTAATACCCTTAAGATCAAAATATGCATTTTCTGACCAAAAATAAGTTTCTACGAACAAAAATTGAATTTTCAACCCAAAAGGACGAGTTTTTCTAACCAAAAAGGATGATTTTTTAACAAAAAGTAGAATTATCTACCAAATTTTTCAACAACAAAAAATTTTCAAACAAAAGTATATTTTCTATGAAATACTTAAATTTTCAACAAAATAGTAGAACTTTCTACCAAAAATTATGACTTCTTAAAAAAATAGTTTAATTTTTAACCCAACAGTTGTATTTTTATCCAAGAAAGATGAAATTTTTCTTTAAATAGATAAATTTTTTATTAAAAAAAAAATTTCTAAAATAAAAAAGTGGAATTTTTATCCAGAAAGGATTTCAGTTCTCTTTTCAACATCAAAAGATTAAATTTATACAAAAAGTAAATTTTCAAAAAACAGAAGCATTTTCAACTGAAAAGTATGACTCTTTAACAAATTTGTTGGATTTTCAAAAAAACAGTTGCATTTTTATTCAAGAAAGACGTAATTTTTGCTAAAGCAGGTGAATTTTAAAATAAAAAAGACAAACTTTCAAAACAGAGTTGAATTTTTTAACAAATAGTTGCATTTTTATTTAAGAAAGATGACATTTCTTTTAAAACAGATGAATTAAAAAAAAACCTTTTAAAAAACTTTAAAAAATAGTTAATTTTCATCCAAAAAAGATTCCAGTTGAATATCCAACAACAAGACCAGAATTGTAAACAAAAGTTAATTTTCTGCTAAATAATTGAATTTTGAACCAAAAAGTATAGCTTTTAAACAAGATTGTTAAATTTCAACCAAAAAGTTGAATTTTGGCCAAGAACAATGAAAATGCTACTAAAAGAGGTGAATATTCAAATAAAAAGAAAAATTTCAAAAAAAGAGCTGAATTTTCATCCAAAAACATGTTAATGCATTTTTAACAGAAAAATAGGAATTTTAAGCAAAAAGTACATTTTTTAGGAAATACTTGAATTATTAACAAAACAGTTGCTTTTTTATCCAAGAAAGGTGCAATATTTCTACTATAAAAAGTGAACTTTTAAATTAAAATTACCAATTTTCAGAAAACATAGTTTTCATCCAAAAAAGATTTCAGTTGACTTATCAGCAACAAACTATGAATTTGAAACAAAAGGTTACTCTTTTACAAAAAAAATTGAATTTCTAACCTACAAAGGATAATTTTGAGCAAAACAATTGAATTTTCAACCAAAGGGGATGTCTTTTTAAGAAAGTTTTTAAATTTTCAACCAAATAATAAAATTGATAACTAAAAAAGATAATTTTCTGGAGGAAGTTTTTGCTAATTTGCAAAAATCATGTACATCAGTGAAAGACCCCCTCCCCCGTGCCGGGACAAATTGTAACAAAATATCTCGACCCCCTCCACCCGCACAGGAGGGGAAAAACAGTACCCATGAACAAATCAATTTTCAGCCTACACTATTCTTCCGATTTAAACTTTTTTTTAATAAAAGCTTTTTAAATTTGGACAAGATTTACGTGATTAGATTTTTTTATAATTGGTTAAAGATTTGATATTTAACAACAATGTTAATTTTTTTTTTACTTTTCGCAAGTGCGATTTCTTTGAATAAATTTCGATTCATCAAAGTAGATCTGAAAAGAATGTTAAAACTTTATGCAAATAATTGCCAGTTAGTTAGAATATTTTGAAAACTTTTTATTGTGTTATAAAGCAAATTAATAAAAAAAAAAATCATTTTTTTGGATGGGCAATATGTAGCTTATTGCAATTAATATATTTGGTATAAAATCTAAGGGAAATGAATGTTCTATTGCCATTACTTAATGATAGAAGCTTTTTGGTAATTGTTTAAACAATTTTTATAAACCAATTCACAGTTTGGCTACTTTTCAATGCATCGGCTCAATTTTTACTCGCGGAATAAACTAGTTATGTCTTTCTGATGACTCTTTACTATGATACTTTGCAAACTGACAACAATTATTTATTATTTCACCAATTTTTATAAACAAATTCACAATTTAGCGAGTATTCAATGAATCGGCTCTATTTTTGCTCACGGAATCAACTAGTTATGTATTTCTAATGACTCTTTACTATAATATTTTGCAAATTGACAACAATGATTTATTATTTCACCAATTTTTATAAACAAATTCACAATTTGGCGAGTTTTCAATTAAAGGACTCAATTTGTTTTGCAGAATCAACTAGGTATGTGTTTCAGATGACTCTATACTATGATACTTTGTAAATTGACAATTATTTATTATTTAAACCATTTTTATAAACAAATTCACAGTTTGGCGAATTTTCAATGAATAGGCTTAATTTTTTTGTACGTTATCAACTACTTATGTATTTTTGATTACACTTTATTATGATAATTTGCAAATTAATAACAATTATTCATTATTAAAACAATTTTTATAAACAAATTCACAGTTTGGCGATTTTTCAATAAACAGGCTCATTTTTTGGTTACGGGATCAACTAGAAATGTCTTTCTGATGATTCTTTGCTATAATACTTCGCAAATTTACAACAACTGTTATAAACAAGTTTACAGTTACAATAAATGGGCTCAATTTTTGCATACGAAATCAACTAAGAATGTCTTTCTGATGATTCTTTGATATAATACTTCGCAAATTTACAACAACTGTTATAAACAAGTTTACAGTTACAATAAATGGGCTCAATTTTTGCATACGAAATCAACTAAGAATGTCTTTCTGATGACTATTTACTATGATAGTTTGCAAATTGACAATAATTATTAATTATTTAAAAAATTCTCATAAACAATGGCATTTTATTTCTTTTTTGCCGATTGACAACTTGAATTATTTCTCAATTCAATGAGCTCGCGTAATATTCAAAAGGAGTACTTCAACTTCTGGAAGCAGTGATCTCTTAATTTAGTGAAACTGATATCTCAAGTGTCCAAAATAAATATTACCAAATAAATAAATTTCGCGCTTTCTGAGTCTCTTCAGAAAATTGGTATGAAAAAAGAATCAATAATATTTGCTCTATGAATCAGAATCTTATATTCTGATGGTGGAATAAAAAACCAATCATATTCTTTTACAAACAGATCTGCACTCTCGGTAGCATTTTTATGAAAGCGTTCGCCGTGAATCGCTTTCCTGCTAGCAAGACTTGCAAAATGATGTAAAAGATTTTAAGTAAATAATTTATCAAATCAGTTATTTTGGATATTGTGTCATAATTCTAAAAGATTTTTGTGGCCGTTTTGCCGGCCAGACAATTGTTTATAACGGTTATTTAAATAATGAATTATTGTTTTCAGTTTGCAAAGTATCATAAAAAGAAGTCATCGGAAAGATATTCCTAGTTGATTTCGTAAAAAAATTGAGCCTATTCATTGAAAATTCACCCAACTGTAAATTTGCTTATGAAAATTGTTTATGTAATAAATAATTTTTGTCAATTTGTAAAGCATCATAATAAAGACTCTTTTGAAAGACATAAATGGTTGATTCCGTAAGCAAAAATTCAGTCGATTCGTTGAAAAGTTGCCAAACTGTGAATTTATTTATAAAAATTGTTTGCATAATAAATAATCGTTGTCAATTTGCAAAGTATCATAGTATAAAGTCATCTGTAACACATCGATAGTTGATTTCGTAAGAAAAATTGAGCCTATTCATTGAAAATTCACCCAACTGTAAATTTGCTTATGAAAATTGTTTATGTAATAAATAATTTTTGTCAATTTGTAAAGCATCATAATAAAGAGTCTTTTGAAAGACATAAATGGTTGATTCAGTAAGCAAAAATTCAGTCGATTCGTTGAAAAGTTGCCAAACTGTGAATTTATTTATAAAAATTGTTTAAATAATGAATAATTGCTGTCAATTTGTAAAGTATCATAAAAAAGAGTCATCGAAAAGATATTCCTAGTTGACTCCGTAAAAAAATGGAGCCTACTATTTATTAAGAAAGCGCCAAACTGTGAACTTGTTTATAAAAATTGTTTATATAATAAATCATTTTTATCAATTTGCAAAGTATCACAATAAAGACTCTTTTGAAAAACATAACTAATTAATTCCGTAAACAAAAATTGAGCCTATTCATTGAAAAGTCTCCAAACTGGCAATTTATTTTTTAAAATTGTTTATATAATTGATAGAAAGCATCTATTCCTAATTAATCGTAATAGGACCTTTTTTCTCACAAATTTTATACAAAATCTATTAATTTCAATGAGCTAAACATTGCCAATCGAAAAAATTAATTTTTTCTATTAATTTCTGTGTAATACAATAAAATTTGTTTTTATTATCCTAACAAACTGAAAATTATTCCCATATATTCGTAACACTGTTTTAAGATCTTCTTTGATCAATCTGAATGTCTTGAAAGAAATAGCACTTGGGAAAAGTAAAACAAAAATTTAACATTGTTGTTAAATAACAAATTTTCAACCAATTATAAAAAAATCTAATCATACAAGTCTTTTCCAAATTTAAAAAGCTTTTATTTTTAAAAAAATGTTTAAATTGGATGAATAGTGTCGAATGAAAATTGATTTGTCTGCAGGTACTTTTTTCCCCACTTCTAGTTCTAAATTTTATTATTTGGTTAAAAATGTAACAATTTTCTTAAAAAGACACCCTTTTTTTGCAAATTCAACTCTTTTGGAAACAATTCAACTTTTTGTTTGAAAATTTGTTTTTTTTTTAATTTAAAACTCACCTTTTTTACTAGAATTTTTATTTTTCTTATGCAAAAATGCAATTGTTTGGTTGAAAATTTAACAATCTTGTTAAAAATGCATACTTTTTGGATATAAATTCAACTATTTAGCAGAAAATGTACTTACTGTTTTTAATTCTTATTTTGTTTTTGGGAAATGAACTGAAATCTTATTTGGGTGCAAATTTAACTATTTCTAAAAGGCTTCTTTTTAATTCATCTACTTTAGAAAAAAATTCTTCTTTCTTAAATAAAAATGCAACTTTTTATTTGAAAAATTAACAATTTCGTTGAAAATTCATACTTAAAAACTCATCTGTTTTAAGAGATACAATATTTGGTTGAAAAGCCCTTTCTTTTCTTGTAGAAAATTAATCTTCTTGTTATAAAATTCGTTTTCTTTATTGAAATGAAAATAAAAATGTCACTGTTTCGTTTGTAAATTAATCTGTTTTTGGTGAAGGATTCAAATATTTTGTTAAAAAATCATCTTGTTTAATTGAATTTAACTGATTGATAATTTGTTCTTTTTTCCTTGACAATTTTTTTTAACTGACATTTTATAGATTCCATTTATAGTAAGAATAGTTATCCCTTTTAGTTGAAAGTTAAACTATTTGGTTGAAAATTTATTTTTGATGATTGAAACTAACATTACTGCTAAAAACATTTTTTTTATGTTTAAAAGTAAAGTTTTTTCTGAAGCATTTTTTTTGTAAACATAATAGCTGAAAATTAATTTTTCTTTGCTTAAAATTTATCTTTGTGGGTTAAAAATTTAGTCATTTAGTAACAAATTCAAAGATTATATTAAAAATTCAGTTGTTTTGTTGAAAATTCAACTATTTTCTTGAAGCCATGTTTTTTGGTTGAAAATATAAGTGTTTTGTTAAAAATTCATTTTCTCATAGTAGAAGAGCTATATTTTTTGGCTGAATATAAACTTTTTTGTTGAAAATACTACTTTTCGGGTTGAAAATTCATCCTTCTTGGTTAAAAATAAACTTCATTATTAAAAATGAAACTATCTTTAAAAAAATTCATCGTTTGGCTTGAAAATTGAACTATTTAGTTAAAATTGAACTATTTTGTTGGAAATTCGTCTCTTTTGCTTACAAGTTTAACTACTTTGTTTTAAATGCAAAATTTTTCTGAAATTTTTCTAAAAATTCGTGAAAAAGCCCAAAATTGGTAATGTAGTTTATGAAAAGTCCCTATATAGGCGATAGCAGAGGCAGTGATTTAGAATTTTCTTTGTTATGAGTGTAAGCTCCTGGGTTTGTTCTGAAAACAGCGACGGGTGCACTAAGTTCATATCCTCGCCCACAGCCACCTGCAAGATCAGCCAAAATATTATTATACAATAGTCGATATTCTGAATCTTGCTCACACTTATACTAGATTTTCTTGATTCTCTTTATCCTGCGACCTATACCTCTCATCCTTGAACCAACAAAATGATCCCAGAAAGTGTAACTACTTTAATGCAAAACGTAACATCAAAACAATTACATATTTCAATATAATCCAAGACTAAAATGTTAACTTTCATAAATAACAAGACTGAACTTTAAAAAAATGGATGTGCTGCATTTCCATTTTTAGGATTTCGTAGCGAAAGCAGTGAATGATAAAGGAAAATAGGGGAGAAAGAGTTGTAGGAAATGAGTGGTGGGGGAGTTCAGTAAGTCATACGGCATAAAGGGTAAGGAAGTATTAGTAAAGGAAGTGAGGGAAAATGATGGGAGAAAGAAAGTAAGAGGTAATGAGAAACACTAAAGTAGGGGAAGTGGGTGAAGTAGTGGAGATAATTAGGAGTGGAGTAAGGACAGACGGGAAAGTAGAAAAATGAAAGGGATAAGGGAAATTAGGGGAGGTTAAATAGAGGAAGTGGAGGAGGAGTGATAAAGGGGAATAATTGGAGGAAAAAAAAAGAGGGTGAGTAGGTTAGATGAAAAGAGGAAATGTAGGGGTAACGAGAGGAAACGAAGGGAGAGGAAATAGGAATTAAGAGGATATGAGGGGAGAGAAGGTATATGATGTAGGGGAAATTAGGTGGAATATGTAGGAGTATGGGAAGTGATGGGAAGTAGGGGAAATAACGCGTTTGCAAAGTAGAGCAAATGAGGAAAGAGAAACTATTTAAAATGAGAAGAGAGAAAGAACGATAAATATGAGAAGTAGTAGAAAAAACGAGGAAGAGTATGTGGAGAAAAAGTAGGAAAAGTGAATGAAAATTAGGGAAAATAAGGGAAGATAGAGTAGGAGAATTGAGGGGATTTAAATTAGGGAAAGTGAGTGAAGAGGGATTAGGGAAAATTAAGGAAAGAAAAATATGACAAATCAAGGATAATAGGGAGTGTAAAAGTATGGGACGTGAGGGAAAACAGGGGCATGAGAATGAAGGGCAGAAAGAGAAGTAGGGGAATGTGAAATAGTGAGGTAAACAAGGCAAACGTAAGTATCGAAATAAAAAAAAGGGGGAAAAAGGGACAGGAAAATGAAGGAAGGCAAATAGGTCACATGAGGATAGAAAATTTAAGAGTGAGGAAGGGAAATTAAAGGACATAAAATAGAAAAGTAAGGGAAAATAAGGGGTGAGGAAGTATATAAAGTAGGCGAAATAAGATTAAATGAGTAGAAGTATGGAAAGTGATGGTAAGTAGGAGAAATAAAGTGCTTAGAAGTTGGAAAAAATGAGGGGAGAGATAGTAGGCGAAAGTAATGGGGGGTAGTGCGAGAAGTGTGAGAAAATGAGGCAGGGAGAATGAGGAAAAATAAGGGGAGGGAAAGAGTGAATGAATGGTAAAGAAGAAATAAGGGAACTAAGGGAATGCAAGGGAAAATAAGGGGATGGGTTAGTAAGGAAAGCGAGGGTAAGTACGTGGAGAAAAAATAGCTGAAGTAAATGAAAATTAGATAAAATGAGGGATAAGGGAGTCGGAGAAGTGAGTGGACGAGAATGAAGGAAACTGAGTAAGGGAAATTAAGGGAGGAAAATAAAGTTAAAAAAAGGATAATAGGGGGTGAAGGTAGGAAAAGTAACGCATAAGGGAAAGGGACGTATGGGAACTATTGGGAATCTGGAATAGTGGGTTAAATGAGAAAAAGTAAAGTGAAGAAATTAAGGGAATGAGTGGAAAGGGAGAATGACAAAGTAGGAGGTGTGAGGGAAAATGAGAAACGGAAAAGTAGGTGGAGTAGTAGGGATATAGGGAAGTGGAGCTAGCTAGGGGAGGGAAAGTACGGAAATGGCGAGAATGAGAGTATCTGAGGGGAGGAAAATAGAAGAAGTAGGGAATTGAGAATTAGGGGAAATGAGTGAAAGGGAAATAGAAGAGGGCGATTATTTTACATGACAAGAGGAAAAGTAGGAGTAACGAGGAAAAATGAAAGAACAGAAAGTAGGGAAATGAGGGTAAATGATAGGTTAGGAAGTATATGAAGTAAATAAGGGTAAATGAGTAGAAGTATGGGAAGTGATGAGAGGCGAAAGAAGTAAAGTGTTTAGAAATTAGAGCAAATGAGGGAAGAGATAGTAGATGAAATTAAGGGGGGAGAGTAGTACGGGAAGTGTGAAAAAATGAGGGAGAGAGAATAAGGAGAAATTAGGGAAGGGAAAGAGTGAATAAATGGAGAAGAGGGAGGAATGGAACTAAGGGGATGCGAGAAGGAATAAGGGGATAGGTTAGTAAGTATAGCGAGGGTAAATACGTAGAGAAAAAGAAGCTGAAGTAAATAGAAATTAGAGAAAATGAGGGATAAGGGATGAGGGAGTAGAGGAAGTGAACGGATGGGAATGAAAGAAAATGAGTAGAGGGGTGAGTAGGGGAAATTAAGGAAGGAAAAGTAGCGAAAGTAAATGGTAATAAGGGATGTAAGAGTAGGGGAAGCGAGAAAAAATAAGGGGTGGGAAAGTAGGGGGAATGTGAATGGTGGGGTAAATATCGAAAAGAGAAGTCGAGAAATTAAGGAGATTTGGGGAAATGAGGGAAAATTTGCGAAATACTGGAAATATTCGGTAATATTCGTGAAATTATTCAAATTTCTCAAAAATGATTAAAGTCTTTTTTAAGCCCTAAATCTTTATGAAATAATAGAAGTCTTCGTGAAATCTTTGAAATCTAGCTGAATTATTTGGGAAATCATTGCAATTTATGTTAAATCTTTGAAATAAATCTAAATTATTTTTGAATTTTTTTAAATCGTTGTGAAATCCTTAAGAAAACATTTAAATATTTGTAAAATCTTAGTGGAATTCATCTGAAATATTTATGAAATAATATAAAATTTTATGAAATCTTTTAAATCTATCTAAAATTTTGGTAAAATCTTTGAATTCATTAAAATCTTTGCGAAAGATTTCAAATATTTTTGCAATATTTCGTAATTTTTTGTGAAATTCTTGAAATCTTTGTGAAATCTTTGCAAATTATTTGAAGTCTTTGTAAAATCCTTGGGAAATCATTGAAATCTTTGTTAAATCTTAGTGAAATTTATCTGAAACCTTCGTGCAATAATAGAAAATTTGGTTAAATCTTTGAAATCTTAAAATTTTTGTGAAGTCTTTGAACTCTTTGGTAATCATTGAAATCTCTATAAAATCTTTGTGAAGTCTTTGTGAAATCTTTGAGAATTATTTAAAAGTCTTTACGAAAGATTTGAAATATACTGTAATATTCATGAAATTCTTCTAACCTTTATGAAATCTTTGAGAAATTATTGAAGCCGTTGTGAAGTCTCTTCAATCTATCCGGACATCTTTGTGAAATCATAAGGGAATCATAGAAATCTTCGTGAATTATTTTTAAATCTTTACGGAAGATTTGAAATGTTTTTGAAATATTCGGTAATATTTGTGAAATTATTGAAATCTTGGTGAAATTTTTGCGAAATTATTCAGGCTTTTTGAAGTCATTTAATCTATCCGAAATCTTAACAATCTTTGTGAAATCATTATACAATCATTGACATTGAAATCTTTGTTAATTATTTAAAAATCTTTACTAAAGATTTAAAATATTTTTTTAATATTAGGTAATATTTGTTAAATTATTGAAATATTTGTAAAATCATTGCAAATTATTTGCATTCTTTATGAATTCCTTTAAATCTATCGGAAATCTTTAAAGTCTTTGTGAAATCATTGGAATCTTTATTCAATCTTTGAAATCTATCTAAAACATTTGCAAATTATTTTAAGTCTGTGAAATCTGTTAATTATTTTAAAATCTTTGCGAACGATTTAAAATATTTTTGAAATATTTGGTAATATTTGTGAACTCTTTGTGAATTATTTTTAAATCTTTGCAAAAGATTTGAGGTATTTTTGAAATATTTATTAATATTTGTCACATTATTGAAATCTTGGTGAAATTTTTGAGAAATGAAAAATTATTGAAATCTTTGTGAAGTCTTGGAAATCTATCCGAAATCTTTGAAATCTTTGTGAAATCATAAGGAAATCATTGAAATATATTTGAAATCTTTGTGAAATCTTTGAAATTTTAATTAATTATTTGAAAATTTATTGCAATTTTTATCCAATCTTTAGGAAATCTTTCAAGCCTTACCGATATCTTTGCGGTACCTGCGAAATCTTTGGGTAATCATTGAAATATTTTTTTGGATTTCAAGCATTTTTAAAGATTCCGAGAAATTTTTAATAGATTTCAATAATTTTAAGAAGAGATTTCAAAGATTTTAGGGTTTTTTTAAACTTTTACGGCATTTTTAAGAGCTTTTAATTTGAAATATTTCAGGAAATTAAAGAAAAATCCAAGGGATTTTTCATTAATTTCATTAACACTTTTATTAATTTTGCACGAAACGTAACGATTTTACAGGACCTATAAGGTTTTAATATATTTAAAAAGATAATGCAGGACTTTATAATTTCTTCTATTCTACTTGAATGAATTGATTTTTTGAATTTTCAAAAGTTTTTATTTAACTGATCTTGAGGATCAATTAATAAATTGATCAAAGGATTTGAAATACTTTAATATATTTTTTTAAATTCCTTAGCATTTTCAAGATCTTTAACAAAATTTAAGTTTTTAAAGTATTTAAAATATTTTAGGTTATTTAAAAGTTTACACAGCAAATTTTAATGGGTTTCAGTAATTTAATGGGATTGAAAAGGATTTAAAATATTCGAGGATATTGTAAAAAAATTTCCAAGCATTTTCAAAAGTTTTTCAAGGTTTTAAGAAATTTCAAGAGATATCAAAGGATTTGAAATATTTAAGGCTATTTTTAAACATCCCAAAACATTTTCAAGAGATTTAAACGATCTTAAGGGATTTCGAAGGGTTTTAATAATTTTAAGGGATTTGAATATTTTCATGGATTTCAAAGAGTTTATTCACAAAAAGTAAAGGATTTTGTAGGGTTTAAAAGATTTGAAGAGATTTTAAAATATTTTTTTGCAATTTCATTTGGAATTCGACATGAATTATTTCGAATTTATCCTGAATTCTTTTTAATTTTGCTAAATTCACCCAATTCGATGAAATTTTTACAAGATTATGTTCAATTCTTCTTAAAGTCTTTAAAACTCACATTAAAGATCTTATGCATTTTATCATATTCTTTTGAATTCCCTTTATTTTTTCTAATCTAATTTCAAACATAGTCAATTTAATCCATTTTTTCATATTTTTGCATTGTTTTCGATTCACTTAAATTCTTTTTAAATTCAGCTTTATTTTTTATGAATTTAATCGAATTCTTCCAATTTACCTTAAATTCCTCTAAATTCCTTCAAATTTAAATGACATGCTTGAATTCTTTTAAATTCTCGGGAACTATTAAATTTATTTAATTCACTTGAATTCTTCTTAATTTAATCAATTCTATTTCATTTACAGGCCTGTTTAATTTTATAAAGTTTTTATTTAATTGATTCCAAATTCCCTTGAACTTTTCCATTCTCGTTTCAAACTTACTGAAATCAATGAAGTTTTTTCGTATTTTTTAATTGTTTTCAATTTATATAATTTTTTTCAATTCAAGTTAAATTTTGATTCATTCCAATTGTACGGAAATCAATGGGTCTTTTTTATAAAATGTTTTTTCTCCCATTCCTTTCAATTCTTTTGAATTAACCTTCGTTCCCTATATTTTATCCTTTAGTGACTGTCAGGCCTGATTTGCTATTTATTAATTATTTGTGTTGTAGAAAAAAATCTCCTCTTCTGTATCAAATAATCACTTATCTTGAGACAAACGTTTATTCTTTAAAAATGGCAACGGTTATAAACAAAATCTGTAAAGGCCAGAAAGTGGCTTTAAATCGTATAGGAGTGAAACAATGATGCTTTAACAAAGCATCATTGTATAGCAGCTTTCTGAATCCGCAACCTCCCATGGAGTGGCCATAGGCCCCTAGGACCTAGGCCCATATTTTGTGAATCGCCTGAGGCTTTTGCATTCAGCACGGGACCTTTAATTTCGTGTTTTATTGTTGCACAATGGACCGGGCGACGGGAGAATATCACGAGCCCGACTGGGCACGAGCAATGACTTAATGCTATTTTATATCTATTTGGGTCCAGACACCATGATATGTGCCTATCTATTATGCGCGTGGCGGGTGCATTCAATCGTTTTGCTTGCATTGGGGAAGGATGAGCTACCTTACAACGAAAGCTAAAACTGTCGAAATACCGACAAAGAATAATCAAAAATAAAAATAAAAATCTAATAATAAATATAAAGAACAAAATGCAAATGAAAGTTAAATATTTAATGGTAATAAGGGTGAAAAGGAGGGAATTTAAGATCTAGATTAATTATTATTTTAATTATTATATAAAACAGCACTAAATCCAGTCTGGATTTTATTTCCTGACATTGAAAATATAAACAATTTGAAAATCCATTACTAACCAAATTTTTAAATATCAAGTTAAAAAATGTTTTAAACAATAATTCTATGTATTCAAAAAAAAATAATAATATAAAGTTATATTCTAAGAAAAAATTATTTTTGATGAAATTAGAATTTTTTTAAATGTTAACGAAAATATTAATTTTATTTAAACAATGTTAAATTAGCATTTCTGAACTATTTTGAAGTAATCTGAGTACTAAGTAAAAAATAGTGGTTTTAGTATTTCAAAATATTATAATAGGATCAAAAATTATTTTTTCTGAAATATAATTTTAAATTATAATTTGTTATCAAAAACTTTACATATGAAAATGCACAATAAATTTTGATAATTTTTCGAAATAAAAAATCTATATTCAAATTTAAAAAAATATATAAATAAAAAAGCGTGAAGAAAAAAAGAGCAACCTCCAAAACTTCCATCTCCCTCTCCCTCTCTTCTTGGTTTTTCAATTTCCAAGAATTTACCAGTTGATTAAAAAAAAATTTTAATCTTCTGTGGTGGCCAAAAGTCATATATAAATTTTTTGTTTAAGTCTCATGTATTCTTGCGGAAATACTTAAACTTGAACATATATCTAAAAAAATAGATCATTCAAAATAATTTTTTTACTCCTCCTTGCTCTCCTATATTATTTTACTCTTTTTTTCAAAAATTATTACATTTTAAAAATTTCATGTATCATTTATTAAATCGCCCCACCCCCCTAATCTATTGTAACAGGACCCTTCTACAATCTACCCTACAAAAATGGACAAATATATGGATGGCCCCTAATTTTTAATTGAAAGCATTTCAAATTTGTAAAAAAGTATTTGGAATTGAAAAATTGTAAATCAGAAGCTCTAAAAATTGAAAAATATAAGGCAATAATTGAAAAAAATTAACAAATTCCTTAAAAAGGGAGTTGAAATTGTGTAATTTATAATGCAAAGCATTAAAAAGTGGACAACTTAATTTTAAATTAAAGAATATCGAAATTGAATTTCAGATTAAAATTTTTAAAACAAGACGATCATATAAAGTTTAAAATTTAATATTTTCAGAAGACAATTTTAACAATTGGACCATTTCAAACTTAAAGGAATTTAAATTTTATAATATGAAATTAAAACTGTTCAAAATTTAATAATTATTCATTTAAAACTTTTGATTTTAAATAGTTTTCAAATCTAAGCGATTAAAATTTCACAATTTGAAATTAAAAACTTAATTTAATGTTTCAAAATCAAATCTTTTGAAATTGAAATTATTAAGGAAAATGAACTTACCCAAACTTCACTTAAAAAAAAAATTAATAATGAAGACT
The DNA here is from genome assembly GCF_010883055.1 of Belonocnema kinseyi. Classification (NCBI taxonomy): domain Eukaryota; kingdom Metazoa; phylum Arthropoda; class Insecta; order Hymenoptera; family Cynipidae; genus Belonocnema; species Belonocnema kinseyi. The sequence continues at coordinate 41,037,068 of NC_046663.1, forward strand.
TTACACTCAAAAAGGTGAATTTCCGAAATTACATGAATTGTATACCAAACAGTTTCATATTTTTCAAACATATTTTGAATAGTTAAATATTGAGAAAAAAATCAGTCTAAAAGAATAAACGAATTTTTTAACCAAATCGTTTAATTTTCTGCCAAAAAAGTTGGCCTGTCAACGAAAAATTTGAATTTTAGAAAAAGTCAACTTTCAACCAAAGAGTACAATTCTCAACGAAAAGAGATTATTTTCAACCAAAAACTTGCATCTTTTAAACAAAAAAGATCAATCTTCAACCAACTAAATTACTTTTTTACCAAAACGGGCAAATCTTCAACAATACATGAATGAAATAGTTAAACTTTCAAATAATTTATTTATTTTCCCATAAAATTTTTTAATTTTTACCAAAGTAATTGAATTGTTAACCAAAAATATGAATTTTGTACTAATAAAAATATTTTTGTTAAGAAAAAATTGAAGTTATATTTTCAGTTAAAAAGATATTATTTCTGAACTAAAAATACAAGAAAACACAAATATTTTTTTCGGCTACTTTAGGTAAAAATTTACAAAATTGCATTTTTCGTCATTTTTTGAAATATTACATTTCGACAAAAAATTGTTCTGACTTCCTTCCTATTACTTTTTATTATTATATAAAAAAATTGACAAATTAAAATTTTTTGATCGAATTGCCTAATGGCGAGATTTGAACAAAGTAACTTTTATGAAGCAACAAAGAAACTTTTCAGTACTATTACCAATCACGGTCAACGTAGTTCTACAAATTAATTATTACAAGATTATTTTTTCCATAATTTTCTTCTCGGTGCTTTTTTAATGTTTTTGATTCAAGAAACAATTTCTGTTTTTTTTTTTTATTTCTAGATTTTAAATACAATAGGCTTTTTTCTGATTAAAATCTGAGTCAAAAATTATAATGAAATTTCGTTTCAAAATAAGAACAGTATAATCTACAGATATTTTTGTATATTTAAAAAAAGGTTTCTATCGCAGAAAAAATATTTTGACATTTTTTTTAAATACCGGTTTATCTATGGTTGCAATTAAATAATGCTGGCATAATTAAAAAAGGATTTAAGTTTAAAGAAGCCTAACATTTGAAAAAAATGTGTTGAGAATTGTTTAAAGTACTTTTATTACAATATAAAATAATATCCAATAAATATAATCTAACTTTAAGGATATTTCGGTTAAATTTAGTTAAAGCTTACCATATCCAATGGTGAACCTAATAATTTTGATTTTTTCTTCTCAACGTTATTAACATATATTAAACCTTGAAAAATTAAATTGATAAAATCCTTAAAATGAGAATAATTTGGTTTTCTTTGATTAATTATTATGCAGAAATTGCGAATAATAATGAGAAAGGAGACATATCAAGCCAGTGATAAAAGATAATGAAATATCTGCAAGTCTCTTATTATGTATTCAAGTGTAGGTTCTGTTATTTTCTGCAAAGTTGAGACCAATGCCATGGACAAAAGATATTACGTTTTGTTTTCAAATAAATATTCTTCATCCGCAAAAAAAATTACTCGAAACCGTTGGATATTTTTCCGTTAATATTGGCGAATTTTTTCAATAGATAGATCACGTTTTTAAAATGTAGGAATTTTTTCCAATGTGGGTGAGGAAATTTTTCAAACAAACTCGGAAGTACTTCGCAACTTTTAGACAATTTTCCTACATCGGGTTCGAAATTTATTTTTTGGTCGAAATAATATTTTTTTTAAATATGCAATTTTGCTAATTTGTGCCTAAAATTGCAAAAAAGAATATTCTTTATTTGTAAAGCTTCTGAGAATTTATTTCATTTTTGGATAAAAATTAATTACTTAAACTGCAAGTTCTACTGTTTGATTGAAATTTTTCGTTTTTTTATTTTTGTTTAAAAAAATAACTATTGGTTCGAAAATGCATGCATTTTATTAATCATTCAAAGTTTTGTATCAAAAATTAATTTTCTTGGTTAAAATAATCATCTCTTTGATTGAAAAGTGAACTATTTAGTTGAATATTCAACTGTTTATTGAAAATTCCTTTTTTTGTTAAGATTCATCTCTTTTATTAAATATTGAACCATTTTGTAGAAAATTATTCTTTATTTGTTACGAAATAATCTTTTTTACTGAAAATGTAACTATTCCATTTTTTGTTGAATATTCATGTTGTTTTCTGAAAATTCATCTTTTTGATTTTGGAAGTTTGTAACATAACTACTTTGTTAGAAAATTCAACTTTTCGGTTAAAAATCGAATTACTTAGATGAATATTTAACTATTGTGTAAAAATATGTTTTTTTTTACGTTGAAAATTCACCTGTTTTGTCGATAATTTGTCTTTAAGTCTTAAAAATTAAAAATTGTTGTTAAAAATGCATTTTCTTTGTTGAAGGTCTATCATTTTAGGTAGAACATTTACCTTATTGGCTGAATATTCATGTTTTTGGTTAAAATTACAACATTTTGGTTTAATTGAATCTCTTTTTGTTATATTATAATCTAAATACTTTTTTTTTGGAAATTCAAAAATTCGGTAGAAAATTAAATTATTTGGCTGAAAATTAAATTTTTATTAACTCAAAGTTTTGTTTAACAATAAAAATTTTTTGAAAAAAAATTTAACTGTTAGCTTAAAAATTAAATTATTTATTTGAAACTTTAACTATTCGGTAAAAAGTTAAATTTTTTATCTAAAATTATATTTTCGGTTTGAAAATACAACTTTATAGTAAATGATTCGTCCTTTTGGCTTAAAAATTCATGTATTTGGTTAAAAATTGATCTTTTTTATTTAAAATTCAACCACTTTGTGGAATATTCGTTTTTTTTTGTTAAAGATTAATTTTTTCTAATTATTTAACCAATAAAATTTTGGTTAAAAATATATCATTTAAAAGTTTGGTAAAATATGTATGTAAATTTTTAAAAATTCGTCTTTTAAGGTGAAAAGTTCTTAATAATTAATTTTCTTAAATTTTAAATAAATATTTCTATTTTAAAGGTTTATTAGTGAAAATGTCCTTATTTTAATTGGTAAGGAAGACGGTGAATTTATTTCTTTATCTTCGAAAAATTAACCTTATTAATTTTATTTTTATATGTAATTACAATTTGAAATCCCACGATTTCAAAAGTTTTCACTGTGGGACATTCAATTTGGTTCCTAATTTTTCAATTTTCGAATTTTAATCGCTTCGATTTAAAAATTATTTAAAATTAATAGTTTTTAATTTAAAATTAATTAATGTTGATTCATTTCAATTACCCATATATACAATTTCAACATTCAAATACATTTAAATTTCAAATGATCCAATTTTCAAAAATCTCGTCTGAAAATATTTAATTTTTAAAGATTTAAAAATGGTGTTATTTACAAAATATTAATCTGAACATTTTGCACTTCAAAATATAAAATTTTAGATTTAAAAGCTCTTAAGTAACAATATTTCAGTTACTATTTCATTTTAATGAATTAAAAAAATATATATTGTACCCTAAAATTTATCAATTTTGAAAACTTCAGATGTATCATTTTTGATTTAACAATACTTTTTTCAAAATATGGAACGTTTTAATTTCAAAATCTTTCCATATAATAGATGAAAGAAAAATTTTAAACAAAATTAGAAGTACTTCATAACTTTTCGGCACTTTTTCTAAATTTATTAAGAAGTTTCTTTTTCTGGTAAAGTTTAATATTTTGCCACATGCACTCAGAAAAGAGATTTTTTGGTTGAAAAAAAATGGTATGATCCTAAGATACATATTCATTGGATCCTAGTTAAAAAAAAGTTTTTCTGATTTAAAGAAATTTATTTTGATCTAAAAAAGTTTCTTTGGGCCAAAGAAATAGTTTTTTGTTCCTTCATGGCTATTTTTCTTTAACGTCAAATAATTTTCATTTTTAATTTATTTTTATTTAATTACAAAAAAATATCTCATAGAAACGGTTTCTTTAATTGAAGAAAAATATTGTTCTGATTTTTACTTTCTTCAGTATCTTCGAAAAAAAGTTCCAACCTTTTCGAAAATTTTTTGAAAATAATTTACCAGCTTATAATCCCATAATTACGAATTTTTTCTTACTAATTTGGAAAATTATCCTAGTTAGAATTTTCCCCAACGGCACATCGGCATTATATCCTATGCATTACGATTTTTTTTCTTATCAACGTTTTTTCAAACAATTTTCAATATAAAGCATGTTTAAGCAATTTTGGCACATTTTTATTTTATTAGAAATAAATTATGTAACAACATCTATTTATTAGATTGAGTAGGCATTTAAAGTGGCACTTGAAAGTTTAAACTCTTTAGGCTCTTTAGAGTTTAGAGTTTAGAGAAAATTTTTCCACGGTCAAATATTTTAAGTCCTCAGATTTCGGGTCTGTTCACAGACACTAGCCCACCATGCTAGTCCTGCGGAAAAAAAATTTATTGTCCACTCAGAGAAACATGTGTTTTAGGTCTTAGGAACGTCGGTTTCCAGTCAGATTTCTCTTGAATCGCACAAAGAACACTTATCCGAAATAAATCTCTCTAAATTAAATATAAAAAATGTTTAAAGGAAAGCAACAAATTTATTTGCAATATTTCTACAAAATATTTTAATTTTTTACGAAATAAATAAATTTTTAACCAAAAAGATTAATTTTCATTATTTTAAATTACAACTTTTAATTTTAAAAAAAAATCTACAAAACAGTTGAATTTTCTACCAAACACTTAAACTTCTTGCTAAATTTTTGATTTTTAAACAAAAAAAAACTAACTTTTTACAAAAAAAATCAAATCTTCAATCTGAAAATGCGAATTTTCAACAACTAAATTAATGTTTGAAACAAACAGTTGAAGTTTGAACTAAATAATTAAATTTTTTGGCAAGAAAATAAATTTTTAACAAAAGAAAGAATAATTTTTATTAAAACAGTTCCATTTTCAATCGAAGAGAGCAATTTAAACCATAGAATTTTAAAAAAATAGTTGAATTTTCGAGTAAAAAAGATTAACTTTAAATAAAAAATGAAATAATAAAATTTCGAGTAAAAAAATTAATTCTCAGTCAAAAATAAAAAACGAATTTTTAACTCAACAGTTAAATTTTCAGCCCAAAAAATGAATTTTTTACTAACATGATAAATCTTCAACTGTAAAATTGTTTTTAAATAATTAACATAACCTTTAAACCAAATAGTTTAATTTTCTATCAAATTTTGGAATTATCCAGAGAAAATAATTTTGAATAAAAAAAGATTAATTTATAATTAGACAGTTGCATTTTTATCCAAACAAGATTACAATTTTACCAGAAAAGTCAGTTTGGGCAGAATATTGGAATTATTTAAAATTTTAGTTCGAAAAATAATTTTTAATTAAAGAAAATTAACTAAATAAATACATTTTTGTCTGAAATATAAATTTTTATGAACAAGATTCAATTTTTACAGACAAAAATTATTTTTAACAACATTATACATAAATTTTCAACTAAATATTTAAACTTTTCAAGAAATTTTGAACCAAATAGTGGACTTTTTGACTAAAAAAGACAAATTTTTAACAGAAAATTTAATATTTCAATTTTTAGTTAAAAAATTATTTTCAAATAATAAATAAAAAGAAGTTTATATAAAATAGTTCAATTTTCAACTAAGGATGTTAATTTTTCCCTGAAATAATTAATCTTCAATTGAAAAATTACTTAACAATAATAAATTCCACCTTTGAACTAAATAGTTTAATTTTCTATAAAAATTTTAATTTTTCAGAGTAAGCAATCTTCAAGAAAAACAGGTAAATTTTTAATTAGACAGTTGCACTCTTATCATCCAAACAAGATGAAATTTTTTCCAAAAAAGTCCATTTTTGCCATATAATGGAATAATTAAATTTTCAGTTAAAAAAATTAAACAATGAATTGAATTTTTAACTAATATATAAATTTTTAATAAACAAGATTAATTTTCTACAAAAAATATTGATTTTTAACAAAATGCATTTATTATTAAATAAATATTTGAAGGTTTGAACCATATATTGGACTTTTCGACTAAAAAAGATACATTTTCAACAAAGAATGTAATATTATCGTTTTTATTTTTAAAAATAATTAAAAATAACAAATAAAAAGAAGTTTTCAACAAAATAGTTAAATTTTCATACAAAAAAATGAATTTTAACTAAAATGTTGCGAGTGAAATGATTGAGATATGCATTTGTTTATTTAATTTTTTTATAATATCAACGGTTTCTTCAGTTTCTTAAAATAACAAATGTTTCTTATTCAACAATAAAGATTACGATTTTTTGTTTAAACTTTCAAATTTATTGAAGCAGGTCATAAATCAATGTAATGACTGAATAAAAATAATTTCCAGTAGGTTACATTTAGGAAAAAAGTTTATATTTTTATAAACAAACTAGTAAATAATGACAAATAATAATTTGCGCTCAAAATAAGTTAAGAATAGCGGTTTACCAATTATTTAAATTTTTTATAAACAATTGCACATTTTAAACATTTTTTCACTAATAGGCTTCATTTTTTGGCGAAATCATCTTATCTCTAAACATTTCACCAACGATTTCCTCTTGTCGTATTTTTCATAATTAAAAAAAATTTTAATTACATGAGCAATTTTTATAAACAAATGTATATTTTCATAATTTTTTCATAAATATACGTCATGTTTATGCGGAATCATCTCGAAACGTTTTCACAACAACTGCTCCTTGATGCCACATTCTTCATAATGAATATAATTGTTACGAATATAAACAATTTTTGTAAGCAAATGCATATTTTCACAATTTCTTCTTGAATAGTATTATTTTTTTTTTATAGAATCAATTTGAAATGTTTGGCCAAAGACTACTTACTGTCACATTTTTCAGAATTAAAAAAAACTATTAATTATATGCACAATTTTTATAAACAAATGCATATTTTACCATTTTTTTGTGAATAGGCTTCATTTCTTGTGGAATCAACTCGAACTATTTTTACAAAAGCTCTTGCTGCCATATTTTTCATAGTGACAAAAACTGTTGATTGCATACAAAATTTTATAAACAAATTCACATTTCGACCATTTTTTCATAAATAGGCTCTATTGTTTTACTAAATCAACTCGAAATATTTTGCCAAAGAATCCTTACTATCATATTTTTCTTAGTGACAAAAGCTGACAATTATTTAAACAATTTTTATAAACTAATCCATATTTTCACCATTTTTTCTAAAGAAGTTTAGTTTTTTTTAATAAACTTAAACTGTTTTACCAAAGACTCCTTGCTACCATATTTTTTCTAATAATAATAATTTTTATTCAACAAACTGTAAATTAGACATTCAATTTTTGTAAATTAATTCATATTTTTACTATTCCTCATAAAAAGGCTTCATTTTTTTAAAAATACATTTGAAAGGTTTTGCTAACGAATCGTAAGTGCCATATGTTTTATAATAAAAATAATTGTTTAATATATATAAACAAAAACATATTTTCACAATTTTTCATGGAAATCCTTCATCTTTTTGTGGAATAAATTCGGTATGTTTTGCCTTATACTCCTTGCTGTCATATTTTTCATATTTACAATGATTGTTAATTGTATAAACAATTTCTATCAAAGGGACTTACATTTTTACCATTTTTCTGGAATAAACTTAATTTTTTGTTAAATAAAATCAAATTTTTTGCCAGAGACTTTTTGATGTCATATTTTTCATAATAAAAATAATTGTTGCTCATATAAATAATTTGTATCATAAATAGTTGATTTTCATAATTTTTTCATAAATATTCTTAAATTTTTGTGAAATCAACTCTAAATATTTTGAGAAAGACTCCTTATTAATATATTTTTCATAGTGGCAAAACCTGTGAATTATATAAACAATTTTTGTTAACAAATTCATATTTAATACACAAATGTTCTTTTTCACAATACTTTCATGAATAGGCTTCATTTGTTGCGGAATCAACTCAAAATATTACACAAAGACTCTTGCTTCCACATTCTTCATAGAAAAAAAAACTGTTGATTATATAAACCATTTTGATCAACAAATGTACATTTTGACCATTTTTGACCATGTTTCATGAATAGGGTCAATTTTATAACCAGTAATGCTTATGCAATTTAAAGTGGGTAATCCCAAATTTTAAAGTATAAGAAAAAGATCTTTCATTTGAGTTGAAGAAAAAAAGTAATCCAATGGCGGGTGCTTAAAATCACAAAGACGCACAAATAAAAAAAAAATTTTTTAACTTTTAATCGTCATGACCTTCAGGAAATGCAGCTAACATGCGAGACTGGTGTTCGTTTAATCCAAAATAAGGTAAACATTCTGTTGCAAAAATACGAGCGTCATTATGATATTAAATGCTAAATTGGCTGTGCAAACAGTCATGTCGCGCTTGGAAAATGGAGAGTCGCTGTGGTGTGGTTCCAGCAGGATTTTGTCCATTTTACCGCAATTTCGAATTTAATTAGTACTTGTGTGTATTATCCATAAATGGACTGCAGGAAACAGAAAAGTATCCCGAGGCCATTCTGACGCGTTACGCGTTATCACCGAATTAATGTGAATTCCTAATTGACAATCAGGGAAGAAGCTCTTTAAATTGATCAAACACATTTTTCTTTAAGAATTTCCATATCTATTAGTTTCTTTCATTTAGGCCAAAAAATGGACTCAAAAAAATAATTTAAAAAATGCACAAAAAAACTTGACCCCTTTAACCGCTGATTTCCCCACCCTGAATACAATTTAATTCAAGGTGCGTTATTTAAAAAAGAGGGCACCTACAAAACAGCAATTTTAAAATTCCCTAAATATTTCTGAATTTTCCCTAGGTAACTTTTAATTTTTTTCGGACCGTTATAAATTTTTCTTTCAGGTTTAAATTTCAACCAACGAAATTAACTTCGTAAAAAATGTTGATGTGACTTTAGGATCTGGTGAATTAACCAGAGATTTTTTAACGAATCAATGTTTAAGGAAAAAAATCAATTTTAAATCAATGAGATTAATTTTTCTACTATAAAAGATAAATTTTTACCAAAAGATATGGATTTTTACACAAATATATTCATTTTCGACCAGACAGTTAATTTGTAACCAAAGAAATGTATTTTTAAGTAAAATGAGGAATCCTTAACGAAAAAGATTAATTTTTCAACAATGAGAATAATTTTTTATGACAAGAAACAAATTTTCAACATAATGCATGAATTTCTAACTCAACACTTGAATTTTCAACTAAAGAGGATCAAGTTTGAAATTAAGCACGGAATAGTTAAATTTTTAGTTAAAAACATTTATTGTGAAAAAAAAGAATTTTCAACAAAACAGTTAAATTTTGAATCAAAGAAATTAATTTTGAATTAAAATGCTTACTTTTTACTTACTTTTTAGCCGAAAAGATGCATTAACCATAAAAATTAATTTTCTAATAAAAAAAGAAGAATTTTCAAATGAAAAAAATTTCAATTTAAACTGGAATCGTGATATTTAAACTCTTTCTATTTAATTTTTAAACATCAAAAAGGCATTTTCAAGGAAATAGTTCAATTTTCAACCAAAGAAGAAATCAATTGTGAAACAAAATAATTCATTTTTTACCATAAAATTAATATTATACCACAAAAAACGTATTTTGAATAAACTGCAAGAATTTTCAACCAAAAAAAAAATTTTTCAACCAAACACGAATTAGTTAAACTTCAGTTCAAAAAATTATATTTCAACGTAAAAAATGAATGTTCAATCCCAATGGTGAATTTTTAACAAGGAAGTTCAATTTGAAACCAAAAAAATGAATTTGCAATTTAAAAAAGAATTTTCAACAAAATACATGAATTTTCAACTAAAGAAGATTAATTTCCAACCAAAAATAGATGAATTATATTTTTAGAAAAAAACTGCATAATAATTAAAATGGAACTTTCAACAAGATAGTTAAATTTTTAACAACAAAAAAACATTTTTGAATTAAAATGATTAATAATGTACCAAAGAAAATGCCGTTTTACCCAAGGCGTTCCATTTTCAACTAAGTAATTGAATCTTTCATGAAAGATATAATAACTAATATTAAGAAAAAAGATTTTCCAGTCAATAAAGACAAAAAAATTAAACCAAAATATAGAAGTTTTGTACCCAAAAGACAAATTTTCTAGAAAACAGTTGAATTTTCAATTTAAAAAAGTTAATATTTTACCAAATGGTTGAGTTTTCAACCCAAAAAGACGAATTTTTAATTTTACTTTCACCTGTTTTTTTATTTATTATATTGTTTTAAAATACAACTGTTTCTAGGAAAATACAACGGTTCAATTAATCATTAATTTTTTTGTTAAAAATTAAACTACTTGGTTGAAAATCCATCTTTTCGTAGGTCAGATATTGAATGATGTGTTTGCAAATTCAACTGTCATTTTAAAAATTAAATTATTTTGTTAAAAATGTAACTGTTTTGTGGAAGACTTGTCTTTTATGATAAAAATTCGTCCTTTTTTAATTAAAAATTTAGCTATCTTATAAAAAAATCGTTTTCTGAGCTTGAAAATTAAACTATTGTGTTGATACATGCAATTATTTGTTTTTAATTAATTTTTTGTTTTATTGTTGAAAATTAAACTATTTGGTTAAATACTAATTTTTTTGTTTCAAAACTCATCTTTTTGGGTTTAAAAGTCAATTGTTTGTTGTTCTGCCCACTAAGCTGCGGAGAGACTACGAATATTTTCTTAACAATCCTTACAAATTGAATTAAAGTTAAAATTGAAATTACAAGTTCAAAATGTATTGATTTTAGACCATTCAGACAAAAAACATTGGCAACCTATTATTTACCACATTTGGCTGGTCAAAAAAACAGAACATCAATTAATAAAATCACTCTCATGTGTTAGATGATTAAAATTAATTTTACAAGTATATAGAATAACGTCGCAATTCAACTTATAAGGGTTCTAAAAAGAATATTCTCGTCTCTTTGTAGTTTAGTGGGTAGAGCATCAGATGGGAAATCTGATAAACCTGGGTTCGAATCCCAGAGGAGCTAAAGAGATTTTTACACAACTTTAAAATATTATTAATCAATATATAAAAAATATTGATTTTAGATCATGCAGACAAAAAAAAAACATTATATCTACATTTCGCTGATCGAAAATTCATAATATCAATTAATAAAGTCACTTTCATGGTTAGAGGATTAAAATTAATCTTACAAGTATAATGAGTGACGTCACAGTTCAACTTGCAAGGGTTATGAAGAAAATATTTTCGTATCTTCGTAGCTTAGTGGGTAGAGCATCATACGGGAAATCTCAAAGACCTGGATTCGGATCCCAGCGGAGCTAGAGGAATTTATTTCACAACTAATAATAATTAATAATTTATTATTTAAAAAATATTTATTTTAGACCATGTAGAAATATATTGAACCTAATATGGTGCTACTATACTAATTTTATTTAAAACAATTTATTCCTCTATTTTCGTAAAAAAGCAGCCTATTTCTCCTAATTGTGACGATCTGCGACGAAGAAGGGGAGGGATGGGAAATATTTTTTAAATAGCGTGACCTATATTTTGAATGGCCCCTAGGAATTGTTTGTCGGACCAAGAAGACAATTTTGAAAAAAAAAAAATTTTTTTTAAAACGTTATACATCTTTTTACGTTTGTAACTTCCTACTTGACGATAACATTTTAGAAATAGACAATGTTTACGAAAGAGAGAGAAGAATCAGCTTTCCTAGAAGATGGTCCCATTTGGGCGGTTAACAGCTTTTGGTGTCAGAATACCATATACCGGAACGTAAACTCGCATGTAAACGGGCATGGTGTCGGTCAACATTTGTATGGGGGTGAACAACTGAACACCCTAAAATTAGCCCCGCAGCAATTTCGGCCTGGCATGGCATTCAACATACCCACACGCGGCGAGAGCGTGAAAAAAATGCTTACATTATCATTCGTAATTTTATAAACACCCTGTACTCCACGGCCGACCCCTCTCATTTTTCCGTACGGGGTACAGAGTACACGAATGCCGTAAACGTTGCGGGTGGCCCGAATTGGACGATCCACCAATCTAGAGTGAACCTCATATAAACTTTACATTTACAAATTGACGCTTTGCTCTAAACTCTAAAGACTCCTCTTCGATATCCCCACTACTGCCACGCTAAGCAAGCATGTGCATGCCCTCTCTCCATCAGTAATTACTTTGTGCAATAAATCCAAGTACTGGATGGCATCAACTTTAAGAGTACAAAAATAAAATTAAAGAGAGAGCGTTTTTTGTCGTTGGCTATATTGCAGGATGGTCGAAAAACGTATTCGAAAATTTTTCTTTCGAATTTTCTTTTATATCCACACCCTAATTTGTCCCAACCCAGAAAAACTGAATTAAATGAAAAATATATTTAAAACTATATTTAACACCCCCCCCCCCCCCACCCTCATGCTGACGACGGTAGTTTAGTCCAACGAAAAAATCAAATTTTCAACCAATAAGGTTCTTTTTCAACAAAAAAATTAATGTTTGCAAAATATATCAATTTGTTAAAAAAATGTTACATTTGTATCCAAAGGAATTAATTATGTAACTAAAATGAGGAATCTTTAACCAAAAAAATTAATTTAAAACAAACATGATTAATGTTATACTAAAAAGGAAATTTTTTTGATATAATGCTTGCAATTTCAACTCTAAATTTAAATTTTCAACATAAAATGGAATGATTATATTGCAAATTGAAAAACATTAATTTTAAACAATCAAAAAATGAATTTTCAACTAAATGGTTCCTGTTTCAGTCAAGTAAATGAATGGCCAACCAAAAAGATGTATTTTTTATCAAGAAGATTAATATTCTACCACAAAAGACGATTTTTTAACAAAATACATACTTTTTCAATCAAATAGTTAAACTTTCAACTAAAGAAAATAGATTTGCAATTAACCATAAAATAGTTAAATTATCAGTAAAAAATTTTTTAAAAAGATATTGTTTAACAAAATATTTACATTTTTAATTAAAGAAATGAATTTTTAACTACATTAATGAATCTTCCATAAAATAGTTATATTTTTAGAAAAAAATTAATATTTAACCAGAAAAAAAGGAGTTTCAGCAAAATAGTTAAAATTTTAGTGAAAGAAATTAATTTTCAACTACAAAACTACCATTTTTAACGAAAAAAGACACATTTTCGAACAAAAATTGAAGTAACATTTTCAGTTAAAAAAAATAATTTTTATAAAAAAAAATGTTTCAACACAATATTTAAATTTTCAACCAAAGCTATTAATTTTCAATAAAATACATGAATTTTCAACTAAAAAAAGAAGAATCTTTCACCGAAAATGTTAACATTTAAATTTTTAGATAGAAATTAATTTTCAACTAATTAAAAACGAATTTACAGCAAAATAGTTCAATTTTCCATCAAAGAAATTAATTTACAACCAAAAAGATAAATTTTTCACCAAGAAGATTGATATTTAAAAATGTAACATAAACAAAACAAAAAAAAAGAATTTTCAACCAAATAGTTCAATTTTCAACTAAAGAAGATAAATTTCCAAACAAACAAGGCGGTTAAATTTGCAGTTAACAATATTATTTTCTATAACAAAAGAAAAGAATTTTCAACTAAATAGTTATATATTAAAATCTTGAATAAAAAAATGTACTCAGGACCAAAAAGATTAAAACAATTAAAACAAAACTAGCGGAATAATAGGGGAATAAAATCTTCTAAATAAAAAAAATGTAAATATCATATTAAATTCAAAATGAAAAGCTTTAAATTTATAAGATTTAAAGATTTTCTATTAAAAAGATGAAATTTCAACCTAAGAAGGTAAGTTTTCGAAAAAAAAATATTTTGAAGCAAGAAAGATGACTTTTCTACCTATTAAAGATGAATTTTTCATTTAAAAGGACGAATTTCTAACAAAAATGTTGAATTTTTTGCCAAAAAGATGGATTTTCCACCAGGAAGATAAATTTTCTACCAAAAAAGACAAATTTTTAATTAAATAGTTAAATTTTCAAACAAAGAATTAAATTTTAAAGCAAAAAAGACAAATGTTTTTGGATAGTTAAATTTTCAACAAAAACGTTTATTTTTAACCAAGAAAGATAATTTCTCTACCATAAAAGATGAATTTTTGATTCAAAAGGTCGAATTAAGAAAAAAATTATTTAATTTTCAACCAAAACATACGACTTCATCAAAGTAGTTGAATTTTCAACCTAAAATAATGCATTTTCGACCAAATGGTTGAATCTTTCAACAACAAAAACTAAAGTTCAACAAAAAATATTGAATTCTGAAATCAAAACTGCTAATTTTGTAGAAAACAGTTGAAAGATGACACTTCTACCATTAAAAATTAATTTTCTATCCCAAAGAACACATTTTTCACAACAAAAGTTGAAATTTCAAAAAAAAAGATGGACTTTTTAACCAGGAAGATTAATTTTACACCGAAAAGACGGACTACAAAATCCAGCTTTCAAATGAAAAATATAAGTTTCGAACTTAAATGATGAATCTTCAACCGAAACAAAACAGAATTTTCAATAAAGTACTTTAAATTTTAATCAGGTAGTTGAATTTTAAATCAATAAAGATGAATTCTCAACAGAAAATGTAATATTTAATACTTCTACCAAAAAATCTAAACATTTGTTAGGGATTCAAGATTACCATTTTTTGGGGTTGGAATATTAATTATCACATTTTTTGTTGAGAATTAATCATATTTCTGACTTTGATCAGTGTTGAAAAGTGGACGACACAGCGGGACAATTGCTGGAAGGAGTACTTGTTCTGCCGCTTGTCCCGCTGTGCCGTACAAGTGCCAGCCCTGATTAAAGTCAGCAATATTCACTGCTTGTGATTTAAGATTTAAATTTTTTAGTGTAGAAATATCAATCATTCAAATTGTTTTGAGAATTAATAATATTTCTGCATTCAATCAGCATTGACAAGTGGACGGTACAACGGGACGAGTGGTAGGAAGGGTACTTTTTTTACCGCTTCTTCCGCTTTTCCGCCCACCTACCAGCGCTGACTAGATTTAGAAATATTCAATATTATTTTGCTTGTTTAACAATCATTTTATCATAAACCTAATTATTTCTATTAACTCCCAAATATTACAACGCTGCTGAAGGCTGGTGACCTTCTCAGCATCAAAACAAAAACATAAACCCAAGACGACTCTCTCGGTTCCAGTTCTGCCCCCCCCCCCCCACCTCTCAACCCTCCCTTATTAACTGAAGTTTTGGTGCGAATGACGTTATAACTACAATCTCCACCATATGACGATTTGCTACTTAACTTTGACTTGATTTCGGCTCAGAAAATAAACTTATTGCATAAAGGTGATAGTTGGGCGTATAATCTAAACAATGAATAATACAAACTACAAAATAGCTTCGGAAAGGACTAGAACATTAATTGACAAAAGGCATGCACACGGAAAATCTAAAGGTCATGTTTCAGGCGACGAATGGAGACTGGATGTTTGGAATGCTAGGGGAGTAAATGATCTCAAGGTAAAAGTATTGCGTGCAACTATGGACGTGAAGAAACTAGATATTTTATGCGTGCCCGAAACAAAGAAAAAGGGATGCGAAACTAAAGACATAAAAAACGGCGTGTTGAAAGGCGTATTTGAAATATGGTCAGGAGTAAACAGTGAATCACATGGTAGACAAGGAGTAGGTATGATTTTGAATGAAAAAGCAAAGCAGCATCTCGGAGACCATGATTTCGTATCTCCCAGACTGCTGTGGGCTAGAATTAAAATAGGAATCAGAAGACTATTTATCATAGCATGCTACGCGCTGGTTGATAGTGATCCCAGAGAAGTAAAAGATTCCTTCTGGGATACTTTAAATAGCACAATAAATATTTGCGAACATGGGGAAAGAATAATTCTACTAGGAGACATGAACGGATGGGTGGGCATCCAAAATCAGGATACAGAAAGAGTATCAGGTAATTTTGGGGATCCAAGAACAAACTATAACGGAGATAAATTAGTTGGTCTATGCTTAGTAAGGGGTCTGTTTATTACAAATACTTGGTTTAGGCATAAAATGATCCACATGTGCACCTGGTCTAAAGGAAATAGCCGCAGTATAATTGATTTTGTTATTGGGGATGAAAGACTTAGAGAGTTAGTCAAAGATACAAGAGTCATGAGGGGTCCTGAATGCAATACTGATCATTACCTTCTGATCTCAAAAATTAACTTCGGTCGGGGATGGAGAAAAAAGAACCAAGAAAACAAAACAAACCCGAATCAAAATTGAGAACCTACAGAAACCGGATGTGCTAATAGATTTCCAAAATAAGATAATCGAAAGCATAGATAGGGCAACATGGAAGGAACGTATAAAAAACAAAGATATAGAGGGCGCCTGGACAAAGATACGGGACATCATTGTTAGATGTACGATCGAAGTGTGTGGTACCGCAGTTGTAGTTAGAATGTCTGGTGATGCGTGGTGTAATGATGAAATTCAGGCTGCCCAAAAAGCAAAGAGAGAAGCATACAGGAGAACTTTGAACATCGCATGTCTTAGCAATGAGGAAAGAAATAGATGTAGAAATGATTATAGACACGAAAACAGGATACTCAAACGATTAGCTAAGGAGCGTAAAGATACAATTAGAGTATAAGAAGAGGTGAAAATACAAAACAACTTTGAAGGAAGCAAGAAACTGCTTTATAAAAAAATAAAAGGAAACAAAAGTACAGAATTTGTGAACATGAGAAATAGTAGGGGGGAAATGGTATATGATGCAGACGGAATCAGTGATCCCAGAATTAAAACGAAGTTCACTCCAATACTTTCACAGGTCTTGTCCGTGTGAAATATAGTATTAGACGATGTACATGACTGGGTTGCGCGCGAAACCCATTTCTCCTCTTCTTAATTTGAAAACTCGAAAGTGCACGATTGCCGGTCGGAACACTTCGGCGGTTCTATTTATATCTTTATCTGCTAACTGCTTTGAAATAAAATCAAGAGATTGG
>NC_046663.1:41054282-41055721 GCF_010883055.1 Belonocnema kinseyi
GACAAATGCGCCAAGGTTTATTTGAAGCGAGGAAAACTTAATGGCATCCCTGAAGATCCTGAGCTCGTTGTTAGAAGCGCCATACGACACCTTTGCGCTGGAAAGACTTATACATACCTGGGCGTGCCACGGAGCCGCATTCCGGATGTGACATCTATAAAGGATACTCTCCGAAGCAGATACAAACGTCTCATCCGACAGATTTGGTCTTCCGAACTGTCGGCGAGGAACAAAGTATCTGCAACGAACATGCTTGCCGTCCCTGTACTACTCTATTCATTTGGAGTAGTTCCATGGACGAAGAACGAGCTCAGATCTCTTGATATCGGGACAAGAAAGGTTATGCACATGAACAAAAGCATGCATCTTAAGTCTTCCGTTCCGCGACTGTACATCTCACGCCGTCAAGGGGGTCGCGGAATATTGAGTCTTTAATGTCTTCACAACAGGATTGTTCTGGGTACAGCACATAGAGTTGCAAATGGAAGAGACCCTCTTCTTAAAATGGTCAGGAATCACGAATAAGTGGGCAAAGGAGCATTTCTATACAAAGCAGCGGAGGAGGCTGCTGAAACAGTTGGACTTGACTTCAGTATTAGGGGTGAGCAAAATGCATCAAATCTAATCTATCTCGAGTACTCACCCCTGAAAGCCCGGATTAAGAAAGCACAAGAGAAAAACTTTCGTGAACAGCTCCTCGATAAGAGGATGCACGGTATCTTCCACAGAAATGTGAAGGATCAGACAATGTCTTGTGAGCTAACGTTTGCTTTCCTTAAATCGCCCGGATTGAAGTCTGGTACAAATGGTGTCATTGTTGCATGCCAAGACGGTGTCATTTCCACCTTAACATACCGTCGCCACATTTTGAGCCAAGACATTCCCGATGATAGCTACAGGGCGTGCCATGCACACCACGAGCATTTAGCTCACATACTATCTAGTTGTCCAACACACGCGGGAACGACCTACATTCAAAGGCACAATGCGGCACTAAGAGTACTTTATTACCATCTCTGTCACTCCTACGGCATTCACCTTAATATCGCTCCTCTAAATGCTCCTAGGGAAATTGAGTCAATTGTCGAGAATGGGAAGTGCCGCATATACTGGAACTTTATATTCTCGACAATTGTTTCTGTTGCTCACTCGAGGCCTGACATGGTTCTTCTTGACTTCGAGAAGCCAACCATGTTCTTTATCGAATTTTCGGCACCAGCTGACAAAAACATCATAGCCAAGGAGAATGAAAAGTAAGAGAGGTACCGAGACCTTATAAGGGAGTTGCAACGACTGTACCCGGAATATTATGTTAAACTGATCGTCCTTATCATCGACGCTCTTGGAGGTGCCAAGCTTTCACTTGCTACTAGCCTAAAAAGCATCCCTGCGTGTCAACAATATGCTAGAACACTTGCGGGAAAAATGCAGAAGGCGGT
>NC_046663.1:41055821-41070024 GCF_010883055.1 Belonocnema kinseyi
TTACATTATAATAGTCTTATTTATATCTTGATTCGCAGTTGAAAGAAATTAAAGAAATTGGCGATTTTGGAATTCATTTCGTTTGGAAAAAAATTCCATTATTTATTTAATCGTATATATTGGTTACAAAATCTACATCGTCTTTCAAACTATTTGAAATAACTTCAAGTATTAAATTAATTTTGAATCTTTTTTTGAATTAAAATTGTAGCGTTCAAGGTTAAAATTTACCTCATGACAATCTTAACAATTCAAGGCTTTCTATTTTGAACCATTCTCTTCAAATTTTTATAGTTTTTAATAGTTGTTTATAATGGATTGCTATAAATGAACGGTCAAATATTGCTAATAATTTACAAAATTTTGTTTTCTTTTTAATTAAAAAATTTCTAATTGAATGGGTTAAAAATAAAATTTTTTAGACTGAAATAATATTTGAAATCATCATTGAAAATAATTTTAATAACTAATATCTATTAATTCTTTAATTTTCAAAGGATTCAGAATCATCTTGTAAAATCAATTATTTTTCCATTTTTAATACCTTAAATTCAATTTAAAAAATTTTATTTAAAAATTCTTTTAATTAAAAAAAATCATAATCGAAAACAAATAAATTAATTTTCTATCAAATAATTCGTGTTTTAACTAATACAATATACAAGATAAAATTTCAACCAAAAATAGAGTAGCTCAAATTCCAGATAAAAACTGTAATAAAAAATTGAATTGAACAAGAAAAAAAAACGAATTTTCAACAAAATTGTTAAATTTTCAAGGGAAAATGTGAATTTTCGACCAAGAAGATTAAGGTTTTTTATTTTAAAAAAATTGCAACTTAACCAATATATACGATTCGTTTTTAATCAATCATAGAATAGTTACATTTTCAGATAAAGATAAATAATTTTTAACAGGAAAAATGAATTTTCAACAAAGTTGTTGAATTGTCAACCAATAAGATGAATTTTCGAACAAAAAAATTAATGATCTACAAAAGAGACAAATTTCAAACAAAATACATGAATTTTCAACAAAATTATTTAATTTTAAAGTCAAAAAGACCAATTATCTACAAAAAGTTGAATTTTTTAAGAGAAAAATATGAGTTTTCAATCAAAGAGTTGAACTTTCAACCAAAATATTTAAATTTGTTAAATTTTCAGTTTCAAAAATATATTTTCAACTAAAGAGATGAACCTTCAAAGAAAAAAAAAGTACATTTTAACAAAGTAGTTGAACTTTTGATAGAAAAGAGGACTTTTTTTACAAAATAGTTACACTTTCAACAAAATAATTTATTTTTCAACCAAATAATGAAGTTTTTATCCAAACGAGATGAATTCCAAAATCGCCAATTTCTTTATTTTCTTTCAAATGCGGATAAAGATATAAAGATGAAATAACGTAACCTCGAAATATACGCATATAAAGAGGCGCGCAAAATATTCAAATCGTGAGAATCGCCAACATCGAAATCTGGAAATATTAAAATCCCAATCTCTTGATTTTATTTCAAAGCAGTTAGCAGATAGAGGTATAAATAGAACCGCCGAAGCGTTCCGACCAGCAATCGTGCACTTTCGAGTTTTCAAATTAAGAAGAGGAGAAATGGGTTTTGCGCACAACCCAGTCATGTACATCGTCTGCTACTATATTTTACACGGACAAGACCTGTGATAGTATTGGAGTGAACGTCGTTTCCAATCTGGGATCACTGGTCAGAAAACTAGAGGCTTTTAGAGACTATTTTATGTGATAATTCGGAGAAGAAGCTATAGGAAACCACAACTGCGATGTTGAACATGATGCGATAGAGAACTCAATTGAGAAATTCTGTGTCACCAAGGTTAGGGATATAATGAAGAACTTGAAAAACGGTAAGGCTGCCGGGGTAGATGGTATTAACGCTGAAATGCTTAAACACGGTGGCGAATGTTTACCCCATAGATTGTGCGAATCGATAAATTTATGGTTCGAGATGGTTCGTTGATATAAGGAAAAGAAAAGTCTTAAAAAAGTATTTGAATAATTATTTAGCTACAACATTTTTTTTTAATTTTGTATTTTTACTACAGAGCGGGTTTCAAGAGAAAGAATTTGACTTTCACAGATATAATTTCACATCATACCAGAAAAAATCATTAATTAACACTATTTCTCTTATACATAAAAAGCTGTGTTTAAGGGTTTCAATACAAAAAATTGGATTTAATATAAATCGCTAAAAAATAATTTAAAAAGAGTTCTTTGACTGCAGTGTTTTCTGAAAACTTAAAAAAATTTGTTTATAAATTTTGTTACAAGATTTTCCTGCTACATTTTAATTGTTTTTTCATTAGTTGTTCTTCGTTAAGAGACTTTTTTAAAGAAAAGTACTTTCAATTGTAAAAGAGCATACCTGCAAGAAATTATGGACTTTTCACAGATTTAAGAAAACTCACTAATAAGGATCGCCATTATGTGCCAAAAGGTTTGAAACAAGTCAATTGTTTTCGATTTACATGACTTTAAACTCTAAAGACAACAATGTACATCAATAATTTCTACAAAACTAAGTTTTGATGATCAGAACATCACCCGGCGATTATCAAGTTATCATTATTTTAAATAATATTCTCTTTTAATCATTTTCTAACAATGCGGTTTTTTTCTCTTAAATTTTCAACAGCTTTACCAACGAAAAAAACAATAGAAAATTGATTGAAAATTGATTGATTAACTCGATGGCAAGGAAATGTGTAATTTGAAAAACTATGGCATTATCTTTATGGGGGATATCACATCGAGGGCCTGAAGCAACTTAGAATCCAGTGAGGGGTAGTGTCGTTGTGCAGTGGAAGGGGAAGGTCAGGCAGGTAGCCGTGGAGGAAAAGACGATCGCCCATATACGGATAGCAAAGCGAGTGTGAGGGTGAATGGGAAATTGAGTGACTGTTTCGACATTATTCAATGAGTTAGACAAAGATGCGTTATGTCTTCATGGTTATTTATATTATTTATCGACAAGCGTTTAAGAATAGCTCTTTTCGACGAAGAGAGTGTGGATCTCGAAAGAGTAAGGGTACGTAGGTTAACGTTTGCAGATGATAAGGTTGTTATGACAGAGTCAATCGAAGACTTACAAAGAATGTTGAATAAACTAGATGCAAGCATGAAGAGCATGGGCCTCAAAATTAACGCAAATAAATCAAAAACTATGGTGTTCGAAGGAAAGAGTGAGAAAACACTATGCAATATTGTATTGAATGATGAGAGAATTGAACAAGTTTATAAGTTCGTAAACCTTGATAGCTTATTTACTAGGGATGGGAAGATAGATGAGGAATTAGATAGACGCATAAACGAAAGTAGGAAGGTTATTAGTAGAGCAGGGCCCCTTATCAGAAGTAAAAATATATCAAATAATGCTAAAATGGCAATACATAATTCTATATTTGTACCGACTGTACTATACGGTAGCGAGACATGGACTTATCAAGAAAAAGGTAAGAGTAAAATTAACGCAATTGACATAAGATTCATGCGCATAATATGCGGGACAACTCTGATGGACAAAGTAAATAACGAGATAATTCTAAAAGGATGTGTTGTAGAAGAGACGCTAGTAGACACATGGGAAAGAAAACGGTTAAGATGGTTCGGGCATGTTGAGAGAATGCCAAATGAACGACTAACGAAACAAGTGTATCAAGGAAAAGTAAATGGCAGCGTGCCCAGAGGTAGACCGCGGAAAGAATGGTTAGAATGTGTGAATGAGATCCTAGTTAGAAGAGACATAAGAAGTCACAGAAACATGAGAGTCTACATGAAAAAATGCATGGGCATAAAAGAAGCTAGAGAAGTATGCCAGGATAGGAAAGTATGGCGGCAAATAGTTAATAAAAAGAGTGTCAGTAGAGTGAATGATGCCTGAAACAAAAGATCTTGGCCACTAATGGACCCAAGTGGGGAACCTTACATAACGACTTTGTGAGTATCTTCAATTGGGGTGATTGCTAGAGAGATTGGTCAGCAACCTGGGTCGGAGCAATCTTGCAGAATGAACGTGTTATTTAAATAAATAACACGAGAATTCTAGATCAATCTGAAAATTCTCTATCCCTTCCCCACATTACTACTTTCCCCACCGAGTGAGTCACGCCTACCCCGAAAGGGAAATGGCTCAATGGTGTAATAATAAAAAATAAAAAAACTCTCATCACAAAACTGATGTTTTCCCCTCTAAATATTGACAACGACTTTTTAGGGTAAAAGTGATAATTTTGTTATTAATAATATTTCATTATACATTTTTTTAAACTATTCGCAATCGAAAGAATTGATGGGCCTCGAATTTTCTCCCGACTTTAGTATCAGCTAGAACCATTTTTTATTGGGAAGAAATGATTAATGAAGAGAATTTAATTCTTTTAATTTAATTATATTGTTGGTTTAATTCATTACGTATAACCTAGTATCGATTTTCCGGCATGGCGACTGAATTTCGTCGTACTTGCCACCCTATTGGCAGACAACCCGGCGGGAACCCATCAACCCGGTGCCGCGGGTACTTCCCTCGCTGATTTGAGAAATGGGTGGGGGAGGAGTAAAAGGTTGGTCGAACGGGACGGGGAGGTAGGCTAGGTTACCACCACACCGGAGCGATTCTAGTTTCGCGTTTTGCCAGGGGGTGTCCCTGGGAAAACGAGCACCTGCTGTCTTTCTCTGGACGAGAGACAAGGAGGAACCGTTCTGTTCCTGGAGCGAAATGCCAGGATGAAGAGCGGAAACTGTCGGGAAGAAGCGACCGCGTAAACTTCCCGAAACTCCACACTGATCCATCCATCTTCCACCTGTAATATCCTACAACAGCGATAATAACATCATTAAATTCCTTCCCTATTGATAAGTCGAAAGTCGTAAACTACGTCGGAGAAGAGAAGAGCACGATTGACACCACCCTCTTCTGAAAAAAAATACGCGACGTTTAGTATTTTCTCGCTGAACAGAGTATACTATACTCTATTAGTCTATTCAGCAAGAGAATACTCAACCGACAAAATGAATTTTCGTCGAGCTTGCGCTGGCTGTGATTCTACGTGTAGAGTTTAGACGAAGTTTACTGATTTTCAAGTTTCCACTTTAAAGGAATCATTTCTTTCGAAATTTAAAGTCTCTCGGCATTTTCACGGTCGATTGTACCGGGATTCTTTCGCTAAACAGAGTATACTATACTTTATTCAGTGAGAGAATACTTAACCGAATATATGAATTTTCGTCGAGTTTGCGGAGGCTGTGATAAAGGTCTGAAGTTTAGCCTAGGTTTCCTGAGTTTCAAGTTTCTACTTTAAAAGAATCCTTTGCTTCGAAATGTATGAACTTTCTCAAATTTCATGGTCGACTACACTGAAAAAAAATTTGCTAATTTGGCTAATTTACTTGGCTGATTTCACTTGAAAGAAGCAAGTTTTTTCTTTTTGCAAGGTACCGATTTTCTTGAATCAAGAAAATAATAGAATCAGGACAACTATTTGAATCAAGAATATATTTACTCTAAGGAAAAAACTATTGAGTTAATTTGTTTCATTATACTTATTTGCGTGAAGTATAATAAAATATTGAATTAAGAATATTATATTCTCATGATAAGTAACTAAAACTCTAACAAAGTTCTTGATCCAAGTAAATTCATATACTTATATTAACTACTATTTTAATTGAAACAATGTTCATGTTCTTGAGACAAGAAAATGAATGTATTTAGCGAAGAAATAATATTTCTTAAAATAATGCTTGAATATTTTCCTTCAAATGATTATTTATTTGAAACGAATGTCAGATTTACTGTGAAGATACCTATGTTATCAAAATAGAATCACATCAGTCTTTTCAATATAAAAACTGTAGACTTGATACAATAGACATCGCACACATATTATGAAAATTAATATATTGGTATAAATTAATTTACTTCTTACTGCAAAAGTATCTTATTAAGTTGACATGACATGAAGTTGTTTCTCTTCGCCGCTAACAATTATTTTGAAATTCAATAATATTTATCAAATTTAAAACATTAGTGCACATAATCAATTTTATTTTTGCAAATGTTGATCGGAATTTGCAACTTTGATAAACTACAAACTTTACGCTGATACACAAATCAAATCACTTATAAGACTAGTAAAAAAATTCTAAGTTTATTGCGTCGGCAAGTTTTTGTGGGTTAGAATTTAAAATTTTAAAATAGATTTAAAAAAAGTGTTATTAATTTTGAAATAATTATGCAAGACTCAAAAAAAAAAAATCATTCCTAAAATTATTAAAAGGTTATAAATGTACTGCGTCTATATTTTTTTCGCTGATTATTTGTATGTATTAATCTACTTAAAATTAAATCATTTCGAATTTTTTTAACTGTGAAACATTTTTGTAAATAATAAAAAATAAATGTATGACAGCATAAAACAAAGTTCTAAGCTTTAAAAGATGCTTAAAAGTAAAACTAGCAATCAATTCTTTTTTACATATTTCTAATTATTTTTGTTTAGAATTGTTATTTTAAATTAAAAACAGAATTAAAAAGTACTATTAAAGAATTAAATAAATCGAAAACTGTGCCATTTTTTAGAGGTTTTTAAAAATCAGAAAATATTTATTTGTCACTGAGGTTATTATAGCGTTTTTCAACTCAAAAGTTATTAATTTTTTATAAGCTTTAGATCGTTTTTAAGCGGATTACATTTTTGAAGAAAAAAGTAATGAGCCCTTTGTAAAATAAGTGAAGTTCAATTATTTTTTGCATATTTTAAATTGTTGTTTTAGGAAAGCTATTCCATATTCAAATCTTAGTAAACAATGTATGATCAAAGCATTCGATAAATTAAAAACTTTGTGGTTTATGTAAATTTTCGTATAGCAGAACATTATTTTTTGTCACTGATGTTATTAAAGAATTTTTGTACATGCAACTTTTCTTTATTATTCATTACCTTCGGGTCGTTTTTAAGCGTTTTAAATATTTAGAAACAACAAGTGTTCAGTCCCTTGTTAAATAAGTGAAACTTACTTCGCTTTTTCACATATTTTATATTATTGTTTAAGAAATTTTATTTTTCATTAAAAATTGAGTAAGAGAGTATTATATACAATAAAAGAGTTGGATAAATTGAAAACTGCGCATTTTATGGAGAATTTTTGCTTATTGTTTATTACTATTAGATATTTTATAACGTTTTTAAATATATTAAGAAAACAAAAGTGTAGAGCCTTTTTTGAAATAATTAAATTTCAATTCTAAAATTTTTATAAATAAAAAATGGTATATTAAAGTCTCTCGAAAATTTTTAAGTATCATCAGAAAGATGTTTTCTTAAAAGAAACATTGAGTTCCACAACGTTTAGTTTGAAGATGGTTGAGGCTCACCATACGACTTCGGTCGACACTGCCTTGAAATTCTTACTCGAGATTTTGTCACCGAGGTCCAAGTGCTTCGATAGCGAAGTCGGTAGAGCGCGCGGTTAGGACAATAGTTTATAGGTAGTTTAGGTAGGGTTCGAATTCTCGTGGAGTGCGATTTTTCAAAGAGATTGAGCGTGAGATTATATTTGTAAGTAACAGTGTGCGAGAATTAAGAGTTTTATTAATATCAGAAAAATATATTCTTGAAGTGTATCAGAAATGATTTCTTGGGAGTGAAATTATGTTCTGCATTTGAATACATCTCTATATGAAGTAACACAATAAAGCTTTAGAATAATAAAATGCGATATTTTATCTAAGAATACATTTTCTCAGATTAAGAAAATGTACACTTGTTCCAAGCATACGGTAGCAAGTATTTATTTATTTGGAACAAACTCATATTCTATCGTCCCCATTCGTTCTTGCGATTGACTTTAATCAAGTAAAATTTACTTGATTCAAGAACAATTTTTTTTTCAGTGTATCTTGAGAGAAGCACAGTAAAATTCACGCCGCCCTTTCCTAAAAAAACTGCGCGACGTTGAGTATTCTCCTGCTGAAAAAAGTATACATTATTGATTAACTAGTTACAGTTACAACAGTTACAACTGTGAATTCCCCCCCCCCCCCCCGAAAATTAACGTAGCTATGATTTGATTTAATTTTTACTCTTGTAACCAAACAGATGGATTTTCAACAAAATACATTAGTTTTATAACAAATACAATCAAACCTGGATTTAATGTCAATTTTGGGACTGAGCATGACATTAAATCCAGAGTCTTGGAACTATGTTGCCCCTCTCCTGTTTTTTCTCTTTCTTGTTTCTCTCTCTGGTTTGTGGCGCTTGAGCGAGCACCTATCCTTCCGCAACGCCTCTCACCTGTCCCCACTGCGCGGCGTCAATTCTCGGTAACATAAAATGGAGGATCACTGAATTCAAGTTCAACTGTAGTGGAATTTTCAAGTTATTAGGGATAAATTTCTAACCAAAAATGGAATAGAGCAATTTTCAGGTTAGAAATTTTTTTAAAAATAAAAACACTGCATTTTCAACAACAAAATTAAATTTTAAACTAAAGAGGTGAAAGAAAAGAATTTTCAACCAAGTACTTGAATTGTCAACTATAAAATATGAATTTGCAACCTAATAGTTACAATTTCAACAAAATTATGAATTTTCTAGCAAGAAGATTAATCTTTTACCAAAATACACGAATTTTCAACAAAATACATCAATTTTCAACAAAACGGTTGACCTATAAAGCGAAAAGGACGATTTATTTACAAAGCGGTTGAATTTCCAACTCGAAAAAATAAAAAAAAAAATAAACGTTAATATTCAGCCGCATAGTTTAATTTTCTATCAAATTGTCAAATCCTCAACCAAAGCCGAAAAATATAAACTCAAGCATTTGCATTTTTAACCAAAAAGGATGAATTTTTACCCAAAAAGATTACTTTTCGTCCAACAAAGGTGAATTTTTAACAAATAACATCAATTTTTACTCAAAATTGTTGAATTTTAGAGCCAGAAAAACGAATAATCTATATACACTGGTATAATTTTAAACAAAAAAAGGCTTATTTCAAACTATAAAGAAATATGACTCTTCTACTATGAAAGATGAATTCAAAAGGACTTAAAATAGATCAATTTTCGACCAAAAAATACAACTTTATCAAAATAGTTAAATTTTTAAACAAAAAATTTTTATTTCAAACAAATTTTCGATTCTTTCAACAAAAAAGCTTATGAAAAATCGACGAGGCACTTCGTTATTTAAGTTTGAGCGCGCCTAGGGTGCGCGACAGTTGGTTCTCGCACTTCGCGCTTGATTGCAAAATAAAGTAAAAAAAATTATTTATCATGCTTACTTCAATATTTCTTCTTTGTTTTTTCCGAATTTTATTTTTTTTAGCAGTTTTCTTATTAAACATTTTATTGCAACTTTTTCATAAATTAAATTTATTTATATTTAATATGATATTTTACCATCTAAACGAAAAATACGCATCCTAGCGTAAAGTAATTCTCACAACATTTTTAGAAATCATTTAGGCTAAGAATGTTGTTAAATGAAAAGTTATTGTAACTGGCGTCGTTTTTTCAAAAAGTAACTTTTTTATGTATAATGTATTCTCATAACAAAAGCTAATCACACATTTATCATGTTTAGTTGAACGACACAATCTATCAAAATAATTAATAGAAAAATGTTGCTCACTCAAAAAAGAGGTACAAATTAGACGAGATACTTCGTTATCAAAGTTTGAGCGCGCCGAGTGTGCGCAACTGTTGGTTCTCTCGCTTCGCGCTCTATTATGTATGTACCTCGCAGTCCACGCTCGGCCGTTGCATTTTTTCCACATGTGTGCACAGTCCTTTTAAAGTTAAAGATGAAAGAATCGAAACCTTCAATATGGCTATTGTGAATTCTCTTCCGTTAATGCTCCTTCAACATTTTCGAACACAGTCTCATAACGTATCTCGCGCTTCGCATACGATTTTATCGAAAAAGAAAACTTTTCTACATTATGTTCTACTCTATTATATCAAATTTATATTATATTTATTTCTCTACCTCGGTCTACGGCTGCTCATTCAGGTATTGCAAAATAAAGTTCAAATTTTATTTTTAGCCACGCGAAAACATGCATCATTTAAATAAATTTATATAATTATAATCCATAATATGCATTTATGTTAAAACATAAGTATTTTTATTGCCTCGTTTTTATTATTTTATTTTTTTATTTTTAATCTTGAACAAAATCGTTTTTTCTGACTCAAGGGGTCTCAAAACGTGGCCGCTTGATGAAAAAGAGACTAATTCAAATTTTCCATCAAAACGATACCTGCCCATAAGGATGAGAATGTAGCAATCATTTTTAATGTTTAAATTTTATAAAATTATTATTTGAATTTAAAACAAAAATTATTGAACCAATTTTTTATTCAGAAATATATTGGTTTTGATTATTGTTTCTTTTTTAATTCAAACAACAATTTTAGAAATATTAAAGATTAACATTTTGTTGGTAAAAATATTATTATATTTTTAATGAATAAGTAATATTTATGAAAAAGATTTAATTGTTCAAATTCGGTAATTTTCTAGTTCGGATATTTTATAATTTGGCAATTTTCTGTTAGGAATTTTGAAATTCGGGATTCTTACTATTCAGAAATTTTATCATTCATGAATATTATTATTTGGAAATTTTTTAATTTTCCAATTCAGAAAAAGTATAGCAATATTGATGAAATGAATAAAACAAGATAATATTACATAATTCTCTATAACAGAAATTAGTAAAATAAGATATAAATTGATTGTAGGAAAAATAGAAACTTTTTTTTAAATTATACAATAATTAATAAATTTGATATGTGAACAATGACAAATTAATGAGAGCGTAACAAGCAGATACTTAAGCATTCATCGTCCTCCTTCTGGCGGAACAGCATGTTTGTTTAAGCAAGCTTGTGGCTCCCTCGTTTTTTTTCTTCTTTTTTTTTAATTGACGCGAACCGCTTTTGCCGTCATGCTGGTTTCATGCACAAAAAAGGCAAGGAAACTTCACATGAAGGCTTCGTGAAGAACTAAATATCGACCGATTGTCGTTCTTAAATATTTATTATAAGAAGGTCTTCTTCTTTTGCCTTAAATTTTTAACGTGGGAACTGCAGTTTTTATCAATTAAGCCCTAAATTTGGATAATTATTTTATATATAATTAAAATTTGAATTAATTAATTTTAAATATATACATTAAAATTTTCTGGACGACTGCAAACCCCTGAAATATAAATATCGCGACACTGCAAAATTCCCGAAAAATAAAATATACGAAATACAAAACTGCCTATATTATAAAATACCCTAAATATCAAATCACTGACTTGGAAAATTCTAGAATAATAAAATTCACGAATAATTTGCAGTATTAAAGAATTTAAAAAATCTCAAACAATTAGATTTCCGACAGAAAATTTTCGAATTATAAAATATTCGATCCTGAAAAAGTCCCGATCCTCAAGTATTTTTTAAAATTATTTATTAAGTTTGAAATAAAAATAATGGGAAAAATCTGCCCGCTACGTGGGCATATTCTCGCAAACAATTGTAATTTTTAGATTGTGAATTCTCTTTCGTTAAAGCTCATCCGATGTAATGCTTATTTAAATATTTCAAAATTAATTTAAAAAAATATTTATCATGATTACTTTAATATTTGTTCCTAATTTTGTGCGAATTTAAAATTTAAAAAAATAATTTTCCTAATTAACATTATTTGGCAACTTTTCCATAAATTTAATTTGTTTATTTTTAATGTTATTTTTTACGATCTAAACGAAAAATGCGCATCCTAACGTAAAGTGATTCTGAGAAAATTTGTAGATATAATTTAGGCGTAAAATTTTGCTAAATGAAAAGTTATTGTCACTTACGACGTTTTTCCGAAAAGTTAGTTTTTATAACAATAGTTTATAACATATTTTTAATTTTTTCTGGTTGAACGACACAATCTATGAAAAAAGTTGCTCACTCAAAAAAAGCTACAAATTTGTCATTAACAATTTTATGACAGGACGCGTAGTTTTTGTTCTAATCAAAAAATAGCATTGAGAGTAAACAAATTAAATTTATAGACAAACGACACAAATTGGGATAAAATTTATGTAATATGAAAATTGACTTTTTGTATAGGATGCGCACTTTCTTTCAATTATAAAAACAGGACAATAAAAACACGTCTGATTGAATACTAATGCATATTATAAAGTGTAATAATATAAATTTTTTGAATGATACATTTTTCAGGACAGCTAGGAGTAAATATTAATTTAAAATAAGGATCAAATAGCAAAGAAATCATGATAAACAAAATCTGTTCTTTATTTTGCAATAGCATGAGATACACGTGATGAGAATGTGTCCGTTAAAGCACAAGGAGCTTTAACAAAAGAGAATTCACAATCATAAAAATTACAGTCGTCGAGGCTTTTGTGCTCAGGCAGTGGACAGATTTTTTGTATTTTTATTTTAAGTTTTCAGAAAAATAACCTTAAAACAAATAAACTAAAAAAATCAATATTTATTCGAAATTTTTATTTTCATCAAATGATTGCATCCAAAATTAATTTTGATTAGCCCAATAGGAACCACTGCAAATATAAAGAAAACTTCAAACGCCCCTATTTATTTGCTGCGCGTATTAGAAAGGATAACTTTGAGTGTTTGCAGAGTCTGGAGGGTAGAAATTTGTACCCTCGACTTTTACTTTGATACGATAGAATACCATGAAGTCATTCAAAGTTACTTGTTACATATCTTGAAAACACACTCACTTAATTTTTTTTCAAAATACATTTAAATAAATATAAATCATTAATTAAAAAAGATCTAGAATCTCATAAAATTCTGTTGGTATTTGATTTGATCTGCTTATATTAATTAATTAAATAATTCAAATATAGTTCAAATTAAATATAAATGCGAGAAACCTTATAATAATTTAAGCTTGTTGATGGAATTCTAAAATACTCTTCCTAAGTGGTGCTTAAGAAATTTTCCCTAGACTAAGATAAGCTTCAAAGATAATGAAAAATGAGAAAGAGGTTTGTGGATAAATTATATTTATCAATTAAAACGTAGAAAATTGCATTATTGACAAAAGGTCCTCAATAATTATATTTAATAATTAATAATAATTTTCCAAATCGTCCATTCGGTTTAGAAGCTCCTATGTGAATAAGTTTCTTTAGATTAAATAATTGGGTTTCAAAACTAATGAAAGTATTTAATTTACAAAATCTTCTGCTTACCATTTTTTTTAAATTTAAATACTTTTACTTTTGAACTAATCAATTCAAAAAAATTTAAGCAAAACTCAATCATTCATTTTCAAGACTATTCAATTCAAAATAGAATTGTTCAATTTTGAACATTTTGAATAACAAATAATAGGTACAATTTTAATTCCTTTTCATTTTATTTGAAATATTGTAATTTTTTGCCCAATTTTACACAATCTAACATTGTTTGATTTGAAATATTTTTTATTCAAAAATGATCAATATATATTTTTTAAAAATGTCAACACTTTTAATTTAAAAGCATTCAACTTTAAACCCTTTTATTTAGAATGAATACAAGTTCAATTTCTTTTCATTTCATTCAAAATATTGTCATTTTTCACAGTTTTACGTGATCTAAAATTGTTTTATTTGAAAAATTTTCCATTCAAAATCGTTTAATATATTTTTTAATTTTGTAATTTTAAACACTCTTAATTTTTTAAGCATTTAATTTTAAGCGCTCTTATTCGAAATTAATAAAAATTTAATTCCTTTTAATTTCATTCAAAGGATTCTCATTTTTACAATTCAAAATTATATAAAATTATTTTATTCAGAAAACTTTTAATTCAAAATCGCTCATTATGCATTTATTTTTTAATTTTAAACACTTTCAATTTCAAAGTATGCAATTTAAAACAATTTTGTTTATAAATGATACAAGTTCAATTGATTTTCATTTAATTCAAAATACTGTAATTTTGTCACAATTTTACCTAATATAACATTGTTTAATCCTGAATGTTTTCAATTCAAAATTGTTCAATACATTTTTTTAATTTTTAAACATGAGAGAATGCCAAATGAACGACTAACGAAACAAGTGTATCAAGGTAAAGTAAATGGCTACGTGCCCAGAGGTAGACCGCGGAAAGAATGGTTAGAATGTGT
>NC_046663.1:41070124-41076031 GCF_010883055.1 Belonocnema kinseyi
AATTGTGAACACTTTTGATTGCAAAGTAGTCTTTTTTAAAAACTATTATTTAGAAATGATAAAAGTTTAATTCCTTTTCATTTCATTCGAATTATTGTAATTTTTACACAATTTTACCGGATCTAAAATTGTTTAATTTTAAAAGTTTTCAATTCAAAATTGTTTAATATATTTTTATCAATTTTAAGAACTTCCAATTTCATGTTATTATTGAATTCTAAACGCTTTGCTTTGAAAAAATGCCAGTTGACTTCTTTTTCATTTCATACTAAATAATGTCATTTTTTTCAAAAATTTACTCAATCTAAAATTTCTTTCTTTGGAACATTTTCCACTAAGATCGTTCAATCTTTAAAAAAAATTAAACATTTTAAATTTGAAATCATTCAGTTTAATTACCTTTCAATTCATTTAAAATATACTCATTTTTCACAATTTTTCCTAAATTCCAATTCTTTCAATATTTTTCTTAAAACTTTGAACACTTTTGATTTCATAGTTTTCAATTTAAAACACTTTTATTTAGAAACTGTACATGTTCAATTTCTTTCCATTCTATTCGAAATATTGTAATTTTTTCACAATTTTACCTAATATAAGATTGTTTAATTCGGAACGTTTTCAATTCAAAATTGTTAAATACTTTTTTTAAATTTCAAACACTTTCAATTTTAAATGATTGAATTATAAACTTTTTTATTCAAAAATATTACAGGTTCAAATCCTTTTCATTTCATTCGAAATATTACCCTTTTTTACAATTTTATCTTATCTAAGATTGGTTGATTCAGAACATATTCAATTAAAAATCGTTTCAACCATTATTTAAATCTAATATTTAAAAGTTTGTTCAATAATGGATTATTAAATCATATTTTTAATGTTGAAATGTAATTTTAAAAATGTTTGGAAACTTATTGTATCGGTTTCACGATTTTAAGCGAAGAAACAGATTTGTGTTCTGAAAAATGTGCTTATGCCTTGGGGAACTTGGAATCTGGATTTTCCGAAAAATCTGACGAGGTCTGAAAAGACCCCAGACAGAAACTCTATCTTCTGACGAACTAACGGATTGCCCGGTGGAGACGATTTAAACCAGCTTTATCCGGAGCACGTGTTTCAGCAGATGTGGTTAAATCCCACCCTGAGGCCAAAACCACTGGCTAAGTCCGAAAGTGCGTAAAACTTTGTTTACCTTTACTATTTGGGTGCTGTAAAAAAAAATTACTGGCCCGCACATGGCGACATGGCCATCTTCACCAGACGTAGAAAAAATCTTTTCAGGTATGGAAGGTAATGGCTAACAGATGATTACTGTTTGCATCGTTTCCCCTTTTTTGTAAGATTTCAGTTATAATAATAACAATTATATAAATCAGGTATAATTTTGTTATATTTGGATTTAAATGGATTATTTACTGGAACGACTGAAAAATTCGGAAAAATAAAACTCCCAACACTGTAAAATTCCCGAATTGGAAAATTACAGAAACATAACATTTCCGAATTGGAAAACTCGCAAGTAATAAAATTCCCGAATAATAACATTTCCGAATTGGAAAATTCCCTGTAGAAAATTGCCGAATTGAAACAATTGAAAAAATTGTTTTTATAAATATTATTTATTTATTAAAAATATAATAATTAAGTAATTTTAAAAATTTTTATTATTAAATAATGTTTATGAAAAAATTGTAATTGCTTAAAATCGGGAATTTCATAATTCGGGAATTGTCTAGTTCAGATATTTCATAATTATGAAATTTCCTGTCGAGAATTTTATTAATCGGAAATTTTCCAATTTGCAAAGTGTAAGTGTACAGTGCTGAGAATCTTATTTTTCGGGATTTTTTAGTTTTCCCTTTTCTGTAGGGAGTTTTATTATTCGACATCTTTCAGATTCTGTAATATTATAAACTCTGGAATTTTATTTAAAAAACTTCATAAATTATGAATTTAAAAATTACGAAACATTTTTATTCGAAAATTTTCCAATTCAGGAAATTTATTTTTCTGAAATTTTATTATTCGGAAATTTTCAAAACCTGTAATATTATAAACTGTCATGGAATTTGTTTATTCAAACAATTTTTATTCGGAAATTTTTTTCTTCTGGAATTTTATTATTCGGCAATTTTCCAACTCAAAAATATTATTATTTAAAGATTTGTTTATTCGAGAATTTACCAATTAGGAAATTTTGATTATACGTGAATATCATTATTTGCGAAGTTCACAATTGTGTAATATTCTAAATCTAAACTGTTCAAGAATTTTATTAATCGGGAAATTGACTAAATAGAATTTTATAATTTGAGAATTTTCCAATTCAGGAATTTTATCATTTGAAGTTTTGAATATTCGGGAATTTTATTAATCTATAGTTTCCAATTTGGAAAGTTGACAGTGTCCAGATATTTATTATTCGAAAATTTTATCATTTGCGAATTCTAAAATTCAGAAATTTAATTATTCGGAAATTTTATTACTCAGTAATTTTCCAAATCTGTAGTATTATAAACTGCTTGGGGATTTTCTTATTCGGATTTTTTTTTATTTGGGAATTATAATTCGGCAATTTTATTATTATGGAATTTAACTATTCGGGAATTTTCCGATTTTCTTATATTATAAACTGTTCGGGAATTGTATTATTCGGGAATTTTATTATTTGGGAATTTTATTATTTTGAAATTTTATAATTGCGTAATATTATAAACTGTTAGGGACTCTTTTCATTCGGGAATTTTACTTTTCGCAAATTTTGTAATTCGGTTATTTTATTATTCAAACATTTTCCAATTAGGGACTTGTCCAAACTTTTCGGAAGGTTCTTCATTCGGGAATTTTCCAAATCGGTGATTTTATTATTCCGGAATTTTTCAATTCAGGAATTTTACTATTCAGGAAATTTTTTATTCGGGAATTGCTTGAACTAGTCGCGAATTTTATTATTCCGAAATTGTATTGTTTGGGAATTTTCCAAATCGAGAATTCTCTGATTCGAGACTTTTATTATTATAAATCTTTTTTGTTTGGGAATTTTCCAATTCTGTATTATTATAAACTATTGGGGACTTTCATTGTTCGCGAATTTTATTATTCTGAAATTTTATGATATCGGTATTTTATTATGTGGAAACTTTCCAATTCGACAATTACATAAAATGTTCGGGAATTTATTGATTGTGGAATTTTCCAATTCGAGAATTTTATTGTTCGGGAACTTTACTTATTATTATTCCGGGATTTTCCAATTCAGGAATTTTACTATTCAGAAAATTTTTAATTCGGGAATATTCCAATTCGGGCATTGCATAAACTGTTCGAGAGTTTCTTTATTCGGAAATTTTATTATTGGGGATTTTTATTATTCGGAAATTTTATTGTTCGGGAATTTTCCAAATTAGGAATTCTCCAATTCATGACTTTTATTATTCTAAACCTTTTGTGTTTGGGAATTTTATTATTTGGTAATTTTCCAATTCTGTAATATTATAAATTGTTGGGGACTTTCATTGTTTGCGAATTTTATTTTTCTGAAATTTTATAATTCAGGTATTTTTTATGGGTGAATTTTCTAAGTCGAGAATTACATAAGCTGTTCGGGAATTCATTCATTCGGGAATTTTACAAATCGAAAATTTTATTGTACGGGAACTTTACTATTCGGGAATTTTATTATTTGGAAATTTTCCAAATCGGGAATTTTGTATTTCGGAAGTTTCATAATTCGGGAATTTCATTATCCGGAAATTTTATTGTTTTGTATTTTTTCAAATCGGGAACTCTCTAATTCGAGACTTTTATTATTCTAAACCTTTTGTATTTGATAATTTTATTATTTGGGAATTTTCCAATTCTGTAATATTATAAACTGTTGGGGACTTTCATTGTTCGTGAATGTTATATTTCGGGAATTTTATAATTCGGTTATTTTATTATGGGGGAATTTTCTAATTCAAGAATGACATAAGCTCTTCGGGAATTTAAGTAATCGGGAATTTTCTAATTCGAGAATTACATAAGCTGCTCGGGAAATTATTCATTCGGCAATTTTCCAAATCGGTAATTCTCTAATTCAGAACTTCTATTATTCTAAACCTTTTGTTTTTGAGAATTTTAATATTTAGGCATTTTCCATTTCTGGAATAATATGAACTGTTGGGGACTTTCATTGTTCGCGAATTTTATTTTTCTGAAAATTTATAATTCGGGTATTTTATTATGGGGAATTTTTCAATTCGGGAATTACATAAGCTGTTCGGGAATTCATTCATTCATGAATTTTACAAATCGATCATTTTATTCTTCGGGAACTTTACTATTCGGGAATTTTATTATTGGGAAATTTTCCAAATAAGGAATTTTATATTTCTGAAATTTCATTATTCAGTAATTTTATTATTCGGAAATTTTAATGTTTGGGATTTTTCCAAATCGGAAATTCTTTAATTCGAGACTTTTATTATTCTAAACCTTTTGTATTTGATAATTTTATTACTTGGGAATTTTTCAATTCTGTAATATTATAAACTGTTGGGGACTTTCATTGTTCGTGAATGTTATATTTCGGGAATTTTCTAATTCGGTTATTTTATTATGGGGGAATTTTCTAATTCGAGAATTACATAGGCTGTTCAGCAATTCATTCATTGGGGAATTTTATCAATCGAGAACTTTATTGTTCGGGTACTTTACTATTCGGGAATTTTATTATTTGGAAATTTCAAAAGGAAAAGGAACCGATAAAATGAACTATTTTTAACCAAATATTTAAATTTGTAGCCAAAAAATTAATTTCTAACTAAAATGACAAATCTTCAATCTAGAAATAAATTTTTAATCAAATAAAATAAATTTTAAACCAAGTAGAATAATTTACAACCAAGAAGATTAAATTTATTTAATAAAAATATACGTTTTAGAAAAAAGTGCAATTTTCACATTTTCACTATAAGATTTAATTTTTTAAACAAAAAACAAATTGGAAACCAGGAAGATTGAATATCCCCCAAAAAAGATTAATTTTTAATAAAACACAACAATTTTCAACCAAATCTTTGAATTTTTAAAGGAATTTTCAACCAAAATGATGAATCGCCACGATGATTAATATTCTACCAAAAAGGATCAATTTTTAACAAAATCGACGTATGAATTTGAACTAAAAATGATCAATTTTCGTTCAAATTAATATCTTTTCTTTCATGATAAAAGGAGCGGCAACATAATTTTAATTCTTAAAATGATGTGTAAAACTTTTTTTCAGGCACCTAATTTTTGGCGTGAGTCATCATCATGTCGTTATTTTCTCTTACTTTCTTTTGATTATTTAAAAAAATTATATCCTAAATTTAAAAGTGTTTTGAAAAATTAATTTGATCCGTTCATTTGTCTTAACATTTTTTTCCAAATTTATTTAATAGTTAGTAAACTATGGAACCGATAACCTAAAGCGTTTGGCTATCGAAAATCACCAGAAGTATCGTCGGAAGTGTAATCAATGTATCTTTCGTCTTTCGTTGTTTGACGATAAATTCCTCCCAGAAAGTGATGTAAATTCCAGGCTGTTTAGAACGCCAGCCAACTAATCACCTCGGCTTTCAAATACCGAAGCACTTGCATATGTTTAACTGATGCTAACAGTTGCCAGAAATGCAAATTTTATGTGAAAGAATTATTTTCCTCCCACCTTCATTCCTTTAATAATTATTATAAAATTGAAGGATAGATGATAAATTGCTGTAATATTACCAGCGGTGTAGTTGAGGCCTGGAGCGACCTGCGCCAGGTCTTGAACGAAAGTACTATTTTTGTTCAAGACCTTGCGCTGCCACACCACTTTATTGTCACCTGAAAAATTTTTCCGTTATGGGCCATCCATAAACTACGTTACCAATTTTC
>NC_046663.1:41076041-41094579 GCF_010883055.1 Belonocnema kinseyi
CCCCCCCAATGAAATTAACTTAGTCTTTGGCCATTAAAATCTTTCACATCTTTCGGAACTCTTTGCGAAATCTTTAGATTATTAAAATGTTTGTGAAATCTTTCCGAAAATTTTGAAATCTTTGTGATCTGATTTAAATCGTTTGGAAATTATTGCAGACATTCTGAAATATTTGGAAATATTTAAAACGTTTTTGAAATATTTGTGAAATTATTGAAACCTTTGGGAAATCGTTAAAATCGTTGCGCAATCTTCAAAAAATATCTAAAATCTTTGCCGAATATTTAAAGTTTTTGGGAAATTATTAAAATAAATGTGAAATCTTTACGATATATTTTTTAAATATTTGACATTAATGAAATTATTGAAATCTTTGTGAAATCATAGAAATCGTTTTGCACTCTTTGAAATCCATCTGAATTTTCTGTGAAATAATTGAAATCTTTGAGAAATCATTTAAATCTTTCTCAAACATTTGGGGCATATTTAAAATATTTT
Source organism: Belonocnema kinseyi (assembly GCF_010883055.1). NCBI lineage: Eukaryota > Metazoa > Arthropoda > Insecta > Hymenoptera > Cynipidae > Belonocnema > Belonocnema kinseyi. The sequence continues at coordinate 41,076,540 of NC_046663.1, forward strand.
GAAAATATCAGATATTATTAATTAAATTATTTAAATTTTTGTGAAATCGATCTGATTTTTTGTGAAATAATTAAAATCTTGTAAATCTATCAAAAATCTTTGCGAAACATTTGAAAAATCTTTCAAGTTTTTTTGAAATCATTTAAATCTATCCGAATTCTCTCTGAAATATTTGGTAATATTTGTGAAATTATTGAAACCTTAGGGAAATCATTAAAATCGCTGTGCAATCTTCGAAATATATAAAAAATCTTTGCGAAATATTTGAAATGTTGGGGCATTCATTGAAATATTTGTGAAATCTTTACGACATATTTTTGAAACATTTATAATTTAACAAATTATTAAAACTTTTGTGAAAGCATAGAAATCAATCTATTTGAATTGTTTGTGAAATAATTGAAATCTTTTGTGAAATTATTGAAATCTTTGTGAAGTCTGTATGAATTTTTGTGAAATTTTTAAATCTATCCAAAATCTTTGCGAAATATTTGAAAAATCTTTAAATTTTTTTTGAAATGTTTTAAATATATCCGAATTCTTTCTGAAATATTTTTAGTCAATCGGAAATCTTTGGGAAATTATTAAAATGTTTGTGAAATCTTTAAAATCTACTAGAAATCTTTCCGAAATTTTTGCAATCTTTGCGATCTAATTAAAATATTTTTGAATTTATTGCGATCATTCAGAAATATTTGGAAATATTTAAAACATTTGTGAAATATCTGGTAATATTTGTGAAATTATTTAAACCTTTGGGAAATCATTAAAATCGTTGTGCAATCTTTGAAACATATTTAAAATCTTTGCGACATATTTTTGAAATATTTGACATTTAGGAAAGCATTGAAATCTTAGTGAAAACCTTTTGAAATCTTTGGGGAAATATTTTGGAAATATCTGATATTATTTGAAAATTTATTGAAATCTTTGTAAAATCTATCTGAATTTTTGTGAAATAATTTAAATCTTTGCGAAATATTGGAAAGCATTGTAATCTTTCTAAAATCTTTGGGAAATATTAAAAATATTTTGGAATTATCTGATATTATTTGTGAAATTATTGAAATCTTTCTGAAATCTGAGTGTTTGTGAAATATTTTTAATCTATTTAAAATCTTTGAGAAATATTTGAAAAATTATTAAGGTGTTTTTAAAATCTTTTAAATGTGTCCGAATTCTTTCTGAAACCTTTAGAAATTCATTGAAATCTTTTACATCTTTTGGAAATCTTTGCGAAATTATTAAAATGTTTGTAAAACCTTTAAAATCTACCTGAAATCTTTCCGAAATTGTTGGGATCTAATTTAAATCTTTTGGAAATTATTGCGATCATTCTGAAATATTTAAAACTTTTTTGAAATATTTAGTAATATTTGTGAAATTATTGAACCCTTTAAAAGATCATTAAAATCGTTGTGCAATCTTTGAAACATATCTAAAATCTTTGCGAAACATTTGAAATCTTTGGAAAATCATTTAATTAATTATGAAATCTTTACGACATATTTTTAAAATGTTTGGCATTAATGAAATTATTGAAATTTTTGTGAAATCAAAGAATTCGTTGTGCACTCTGTGAAATCTATTTGAATTTTTTTTTTGAAATAATTGACATCTTTGCGAAATCTTGAAAATAATTGAAATCTTAGTTGAAACCCTTCTGAAATCTTTAGGAAATATTAAAAATATTTTGGAAATATGTAATATTATTTGTGAAATTATTGAAATCTATCTGAATTTTTGTGACAGAATTGAAATCTTTCTAAAATTGTTTAAATCTTCTAAAAATCTGTTTAAAAAAATATATAAAGTCTTTGGGGTATTATTGAAATCTTCGTGCGATCTTTATAAATTATCCGAAATATTTGTGAATTTTTTGGGTAATTATCGAAATATTTGTTAAATCTTTGTGAAATATTTTTAAAATATTTGACATATATCAAATTATTGAAATCTTTGTGAAAGCATAGAAATTGTTGTGCACTCTTTGAAATCTATCTAAATTTTTTGTGAAATAATTGAAATCTTTGGGAAATATTAAAAATATTTTGGAAATATCTGATATTATTTGTGAAATTGTTGAAATCTTTGTGAAATTTATCTGACTTTTTCTGAAATTATTGAAATCTTTGCGAAATCTTGGAAAGCATTGAAATCTTTCTGAAATCTTTGGGAAATATTTAAAATATTTTGAAAATATGTGTTATTATTTGTGAAATATTGAAATCTTTGTGAAATCTGTCCGAATTTTTGTGAAATAATTAAAATCTTTTAAATCTATCTAAAATATTTGCAAAAAAACATTTGAAAAATCTTTAGTCTTTTTGAAATCTTTTAAATCTGCCCGAATTCTCTCTGAAATCCTTAGAAAATCATTGAAATCCATTGAAATCTTTCCGACATTTTTGTGATCTAATTTAAATCTTTTTGAAATTATTGCAATCGTTCTAAAATATTTGGAAATATTTAAAACGTTTTTCAAATATTTAGTAATATTTGTGAAGTTATTAAAACCTTTAAAAAATCATTAAAATCGCTGTGCTCTTTGAATTCTATCTGAATTTTTTGTGAAAAAATTGAAATCTTGGAAATCATTGAAATCTGTCTAAAACATTTGGGAGATATTTAAATTATTTTGAAACTGTCAGATATTATTTATGAAATTGTTGACATTTTTTTGAAATCTGATTTTTTGTGAAATAATTAAAATTTTTTTAATCTATTCAGAATAATTCCGAAATATTTTGTAATCTTTGCAAAGTCTTTGTGCACTCTTAGAAATCTATCTGAAATCTTTGGAATATATCTAAAGTCTTTCTGAAATATTTAGAAAATCATTGAAATCTTTAAAATCTACCTGAAATCTTTCCGAAATTTCTGGAATCTTTGTGAAATCTTGTAAAACGATTGAAATCTTTTGTAAAATCTTTGGCAGTATGAATGCTATCTGTATTTCTTCCTTATTATTTATTATTGCCTATTAATTATTTATTTATTATTTATGATTTATATAACATTTTTACATGGTATATTATTTTTAAACTACGTACAAATGGTGCTATTTAATATTATTTCTGCCCCCCCCCCCCCCCCCCCCCCCCCCCCCCGCCTTAAAAAGGCTCCACCACTTCTGAAATAATTAAATCTAAAGTAAAAGGATTAGAGGGAAATTATTAAGACAGAAAAAAACGAAAAATTTCATTGATTGTATAATATATTTCGGAACGTTTGCATCTCGCTTTATGTTGTTAATAATAACAATTATCATCGTTGACAACTACGGATTGTGTATTTATGGCATTTCGCGTGTTTCATATAATTATTTCATTTCTATTAATATATCTTTCATATTCTATGTTCTATACAATCTATGCCTATTTATACGCCTCTTCAATATACACACAGAGATCTACTCTTTCAGAGAAAAAAAAAGTCAAAAAAAATTCCCCTGGACCTGTCCAAGACAATTTTCTGATTTCTTAACGTCTCTGGAGCCTACAACAATTTTTCTACACTTTTTCGAGTTCGTACAATCGTAATCTACCTAACTAACGACTTATCTATTCACACTATTTTTTTAATATATAATAAACGCTATAATTCTATATCAATAAATATATCTCAGCTCTCTTTCGCACGTGCAATCCTAACTTTTTTTCAAGTTCAGGTTTCACGGTACGATAAATGCACATAACCGAGTGGATTATTAAATTGAATATTCCAAAAGCATTCTTTAAATGTCCAGTCTTTTTCAGGTTTTGTTGCACTTTGTAAAAAAATGGGGGTTTTTATATTAACAATAATGAGAAGAAAGAAATGGATAAAAAATTTTAATTTTTAACTCGATGTTTCTTCAATTGTATGCTACATTTAAGAAAGCGACTTCACCTTGTCTTCGTTCGTTGACAGAATCCGAAAATATTTTTTAAAAGAACCAGCAAACATGTTTTTGCAAATGTCATGATTTGCACAATTGTGTAGCGAAATTTGAATGCCGGTTGGGTGAGGTCAGGAAAGGTATTTGCTTAGCTGATGACTGCTTGAAAGAGAATTCGTAATTTTCCAAAATTACGATAAAAAATATTGGAACGATATTCAACAGACGTTTGCTTTTGACAGCTCATATGCCAATATTTCAAGGCTGGAAAGTTTATTTCAGGCGGACCTTTTCGGAATATTTTAGCGACGGCAAATTGAGATCGATATAAAATGAATCACGATTCCTCCCTTTTCACTGACTTGATTTGAATAAAATGAAGGTAACATTGCTGAGGATTTTTATAATTGGAACATTCATTACTTTAATTCCACTCTTTTGACAATTCCTCCGACGAGGGAATCCATTCTTGTTTGACGAAGACATGGTTCGGGTCATACTGATTGGTAGTCCCTTCAAGGTCTCGATCAGACCTTGAGTTTCGATATTCTCAGTATTTATGCAACGTGATTGGTAGATTTCCACTCGAAGTTACAGCATTGCAGTCCTGATAATATCTGTGATAAAGGGGTGGTGAAGGTGCTGCACCTGAAGAGAGAGGCGTTGGCGGGCTTGATCTAGAACAAAAATTCAAAAGTTCTTTTTACACTGTTCAAAAATTATAATTTATTATTTTTTACTCGAGGGAGAGAGCGAGAAAACAATATTTAATTTAATTGCAGAGGTTTTTTCAAGAATTTTTCAAAAAATATTGAAATTTCCAACCAAAATGATGAATCTTCAACAACAACAATCTCAACTAAAATTTGTATAGCTAAAATTTCTAAATATTACCAAAGAATATAAATTTTGCAACAATTTAGTTGAATCTTCAACCAAAACAGATAAATTTTCGAACCAAGAAAGATTGTTCAGTCAATAGAGAAATAAAAATATCCAAAGTGTTGAATTTTCAAGCAAAGGGCTAATTTTCTCTCAAAAGAATTGAGTTTTTAATCCGGAAATATGAATTTATAACTGAAATTGAAATAAGAAGATTAAAAAATCTCAACTAAAATTAGAATAGTTAATATTTCCAAATATTACCAAAGAATAAGAATTTTTTAACAGTTTAGTTGAATTTTCAAACAAAACAAATAAATTTTCAAACTAAAAAGAGGAATTTTCAACAAGAGTTGAATTCAGAATTTTCAACCAAGAAAGATTTTTCAGTCAATAAAAAAATAAAAATATCCAAAATATTGAATTACAAGCCAAAAAGAGTAATTTCCTTACAAACCAGTTGCGTTTTCAACCCGGAAATATGAATTTATAACAAAAATTGATTACTTAATCCACAAAATTTTGTTTCTTCTACCGAAATAATTGGATTTTCCACTTGAAAAGATGAGTATTCAATAAAATAAAGAATATTTTAACTAAGAAAGATACATACTTAAGAAAAAATTTTCAAAAAAAAGTTAAATCTTCCAAATTAATTTTTGAACTAAGACGATAAATTTTCAATTAAAAATATATATTTGAACAAAAATATGAATTTTCAACGCAATAAATGGTTTTTTGCTAAAAAAAAATGAAGAATTTTCAAAATAAACAGAATATTTCAATCTTTAGTGAGAAAAAATAATTTTATAATAAGAAAAAAAAACGAATTTTCAACAAAATAGTTTAATTTTTAAATAAAGAAATTAGATTCTAACTGAAATGAGTTTACAATTAAAAAAAAAGAAAGGTTAACCAAACAGTTATATTTTCAACCCGAAATTTGAACTTTCTGTCAAAATAGAACAATTTTCAAAACAAATCAAATATTTCAATTTTTAGTTAAGCATAAAAATTAAATTTTAAACCAACATATTTATACGAAGTTGAAAAATACTTAGTGGAATCCTCAATCAAAAACGATCCATTTTTAAACCAAAAAAAAAACATAAAATTTCGCTTAGAGTTGAATTGTCAACCAAGACAGATTTTCCAGGTAATAAAGAAATAAAAATAACAAAAATGTTGAATTTTCAAGCCAAAACGAAGAGTTTCCTCGAAAATATGTTTTACAAACATAAAATGTAATCTTTAATCCAAAAACATAATTTTTCTATCATAATAACTGAACCTTCGACGTCAAAATACGAATGTTCTATGAAATAATTGAATTTTCATACATATTTAAGTAAAAATGAAATAATTACACTTTTAAGTTAAAATAAATTAATTTTCAAGTAAAAAAACGAATTTAAAAAAAAAGTCACATTTTCATCCCATGAAAATAATCTTCAATAAAAAAAGAAATTTTAAACAAATAGTTAAATTTTCAACCCAAAAAAAGTACTTTCTGCCAAAAAAGGAAAATTGTTCAAGCAAATAAAACATTTCAATTTTTAGTTGTAAAAATAAATTTTAAACAAAAAAAACAAGTTTTCATCAGAATAGTTAAATTTTTAACCACGGTGGTGAATCTTCAATGAAAAAGAAAAATTCTCAACGAAAAGTGTCTACAATAAAATGTTTTTATTTTCAATCGAAAACAGTTGAATCTAACAAAAAATATGAATTTTCTATAAACTAATTGAATTCTCAACCAAAACAGATCAATTTTCAAACCAAAAAAGTTTAATTTTCAACAAAAGACGTGAATTTTCAACAAAATATTTTCATTTTTAAAGAAAATTTCAACCTTATAGATATATTTTCAACCAGAAAAATGAATTTTCAATCGAAAAGATGAATTATTCTCCAAGATGATCAATATTTTACCACAGAAGACGGATTTTTAAACAAGAAATTTCATTTTTAACAACAAACAAAAGATTAAATTTTCACCAAAAGACGAATTTCCTACGGAATACTTTCTACAAAGACAATTAATTTTGTAACCAAAAAGACGTATTTTCAAACAAGAACGATTTTTCAGTAAAGAAAGAAAAAAAATTCAACCCAATTGTTACATTTTTAATCCATAAGGACAATTTTTCTACGAAAGAGTTTAATTTTTAACATGAAAACATACATTGTCAATAAAAAAGTTAATTTTCACACGATTAGTTGAATTTTTATCGTAAAAAAATCAAGTATCAACAAAAATGTAACGGTTGCTATTTTAGTCAAAACAAAAAAAAATAATTTTAAGTCAAAAACATTTGAAGAAATGAAAAGAATTCTTCAAAAAAAAAGAATTATTTTCAAAACCAAGGCTTGTCAAACAAGAACGATTTTTGAAAGAAAAAAAATTCAACTAAATTGTGGATTTTCAAGCCATATGAAGATCAAATTTTTTTTAAAGCAATTAAATTTTCAAGAAACCGATTAATTTGGACTTAACATTCAACGACTTCCCAACAAAACTGTTTAATTTTGGAAAAAGTATATGATTAGCTTCAACTTCAGATTTCACTCCAGTGAGTCGTTAAGTTTTATACGATCGGAAAAATAATCAGTTTAAACAAGTTGAAAACAAGAGAAAAAATTTATAGAACCAAACGTCAATTAAAAAAAGCCTTTTTACAAATGTTGATGCTTGGGTCAATTAAAATCGATATCTTTCAAAACCCAGCCAAGATGTCATTCAACCAGGTTTTCTATTATTTGAAAAAAAAAACTACAAGAATCAAAACATTCCAGACTCTAATGCCAATTTTAAAAAAATCTTCTCTAAAATTATTTGGGTCAATTAAAACCGGTATCTTTCGCAAAACCAGTAAAGGTGCCATTTAGCTATTTATATCAACATTTGCTCTTGATCGGCTCATTATCAAAAAGGAATTCAAAATAAAATTTAATTCATGTGCTCTTGCGGTTTAAAAAATTAATAATTAATTTGAGAGGTTTTAAATGGTTATGCCAGTTGTTTCACTCACGAAACCCGAAATATTCGAGGATTTTAAACGTCATGAGCGCATATAGATCAAGCGAAACGAGGAGAGAAATGTAGCAACCACATGCGCTAAGTGTCAGGGCGTATTTGTCGCTCATTCCAAATCGCTCTTTACGCCTTTATGATAAAATAAAGCAATGGAAATGAATTAGTACACTTTAGTATAGTAGTTGACAACTCTACCATTAAAAATTTCTCTGATCTTTTTAAAATATTTTCAGGTGGTTGATCTTTTTTTCTAATTCCGCTGAAATGGATATTTAGACTGTTTCCGATAAATCTAGACTCACAGAAAAATATTTTTTACGATAATTTTTAAAACTATTTGCCTTTAAAATGAAAAATCTTTATTTATATGTTTATTTATTTATTCGATTTTGAAAATTATATTTGTTCCCTTGATTATGGACAATTTAAAGCTGAACAATTATTTGTTTTGAAAATATAATTCTTGGTCAATCATTTTTTTCAGTTCAACATTATTTGACTATAATCATTTTATTCTTAAGCAAAACGTATGATTATTGTAAATAAATAAAATTTAATGATAATTTAAGTGAATATAATTTAATTAATTTAATAAATCTGAGGCTTAACCAAATTCTTATATCATTTTGATTTACAATCTTTGAGTAACATCTCACTAGAATTTTGAAATGCAAAACATTGCTTACTTCAATTTTAAGTGCAAGAAATTAAATTGAGTAAATCGATATAAATAACGATTTTTTATGTTTCTTAATTATTTTCATTGTAAGAAAAACAATTTTATTTAAAATTATAGTGAAACCTTTTTTTTTTTTGTTATTGTTTTTATTCTAATTAATGATACTTAGCTAACAAACGCAAAAAAATTTAGATGAGAATCTTGATATAAAAAATGCAACAAAACTTCCATAAAAAATAAATCCAAATTCTCTTCAGTTTCAACTAATGTACAACTAATTTTTAACGTTCGGAAGACAGGTATTTCTAAGTTCATTTTTTTAAAGTTCAGATTGGTTGTTTTTTTCAGAATGTTGTTTTTGGGATTTTTTGTTTCTTTTAAATAAATTTTTAAAAGTAATTTCTAAAGATATATTGATCTTATAACGAACAGTTTCCAGTAAACGTAAAATACTTAGAAAGGATGAACTTTTTACGACTATAAATATAAATTAATTAAAAAAATTAACCACGAATTCCTGGACAATTATTTAAATATTATTAGCCTTCCCTTAGAAAATGTAAATATAATTATTTTGCCATATTCGAGATTTTATCCATGAGTTTTTCCCCCTAAATAATTCGTTTTGCTGCCTTAAAATAGACACGTTTAAATAGCAAATTTATGTCAAAGTCCCTTAATTTTTATAATACTAACATGAATTTTTTCCTCATAATCAAACGAAAGAAATTAAAATTGTGCTTTTAATAAGCCCAAGGCGAAAACAAAATGGCAATTTAATAAAAAATCATTGTAAAAAAATGTACAATTTCTATGTTTTTAAACAATTCGAACAAATCTGAAAATATTTTTAATTATTCGTAATTCTTTAGTTCATTTTAAAAGCGTCATTTTTCTAAATTGTTACGATATTTTTAGATTAGTTCCCTCGATTGGACCCTAGGTTCGAATTTGGTACAAAAACAAGATTTTCATAAATATTACTAAAATTTATAAAAACATATATTAAATTATGATTAAAAAAAAGTTTATTTACACATTTTTTTAAAATTTTCAACTGCTTTTTTTTACCAATTTTAAGCTCAAACAGGAATCTGGGGACAAAATTCAACAAATATTTCAACAATTTCGAAAAATACTGTGGAAACTAAGCTTTAAAATGAACACAAGAACGTTTAAAAATATTTCTAGAGTTATTCCAATTTTTTAAAACTTCGAAATTTTAAGTTTTTTAAAAATCTGTTTATAAAATTGACGTTTTTGGACCAAACTTGGGCTTCTTAAACGCAGAATTTTATTGTCTTTTGGAATATTATGCATAAAAAATGTTATTTTCATGAATATAAATTTTTTTTCCTAACTTGTAAAAGTCTTTCAATTATTAAAATCGTAATTATTATTAATTACTATTAATTTATGAATGAACAATCTGAATAGTTGGAATCCTGTATATTATTTTAATTCTGTTTAAATGTATTATTCTTCTATTCACCATAAACTTAAAAAAAAAACTAGTTTGAAAGAAATTAAAAAATGTTTTATAAACCTTCGAAAATCATTCAGTTGGAAAATATTTTTAATTTTTACAAAACTTCTAAAATTACTAAATATCCTTATATCTATCTCGAATAATTCCTAAAATTGTGAAAAATGTTCCAAAACTTTCTAAAAAATGCCTCAGATTTCTTTTGAAATATTTTTAAAAAATTTTAATTTAAAAAAAAGAATATTGAAAATTTGCACGCGATTCTTAAGAAATGCTTCTAATTTTCTTGAAACCTTTCCAAAATGCCAAAAAGCTTTAAAATATTTTATCGAAGTCTTAAAATATTAATTTTTGTTGAATAAACATCATTTTAAGTTTTTCCAGAAACCTTAAGGAAATTTCTTTGTTATCTGGAAATCTTTCAAAATCCTTCACAAGCTTAAAAAGTTTATTTTAAAACCTTCTAAAAGATATACATTTTGTTTTAATCTTCTAAACTGATTTGAACTTTTCTTCGAATTTTTGTAAATCTGAAAAATTAAACAAAATTGTCCTTAAATCTTTTAGATTTTTTTCTCGACAATTTTGAAAATCTTTGAATGTTGAACAAATGGAAACAGCCTTATAAATTTAACTTTTAGAAATAAAAAATCATTTTTAATTTTGTCAGGAAATCAGAAAAAATTGGCTCATTCTCTCGAAATGTTTCAAAATTCTTAAAATATTTCGAACTTTGTTCGATATGTTCAACAATCTAGATTTTAGTGGTGTACATTTTCTTTAAATCTTTCCCAGTTTAAAATCATGTTTGTCTCTTTATAAAATTTCTAAATATTTTTTTGAATTACTTGCATTTTTTGTACATATTTCTTATTTTTGCAAAATTAAAAAATATTGTAGTCTCGGTTTTGTAAATTTACAAAAAAATCTTTAAAAACTGGTCTTAAAGCCTTTCAGATACTTTTTAATCAATTTATGAAATCATTTGAAATTCTTTATTCGAATTCTTCAAGAACCTAAAACTTTAAAAAATGTTTTTAAATATTAGGTATTCGCTTAAAATTATAAAAAATTATTTTTTAAATAGTTCAAATTTGTATTCAATTTTTTCAAATCCATTTAAGTTTAAAATTATTTTTTAAATCTTTTTAAAACTTATAAATATCTTTCAGACTTACTGGAATGTATATTCTAAAATCGTGTATTCCTGGAAATTAATAAAACTTTTCTTTAAATACTTCTATATTACATATTTTCTTTCAAAATTTTACGTAATTATTTGAAATGTTTTGAAATCTTTCTTAATTTTCTTTTCAAATTAATTTTTTACAGTGAAAAATCTTTTTAAAGTTTCCCAGGAATCTTAAAGAAATTTTTTTAATGCTTTTCAAACCTTTCAAAATTCTCTTAAGAAGACTTTTTTTAATATTCATAAATATCAGCATTCCCTTTATATGTACTATATATGTAGTTTTAAAAATGTCAATTATAAATATTAAAAATAATGAAAATATTATATTTTTCTCAAAAAGATTTTCTCACTGTGCTCCACTGGGAGCAAAAAAATATTTATCAGAAAAATATAATTTTTTCTATTTATTTTCCATCTAGTCAAAAATGAAGTTAATGATTGTATGTTATTTGAGGAGTTAATTGATCAATAGTTTTGATTTCTATTTTCAAAGATTGTGGAATGACATCTGCACTGATCGATAATAATTACCTCTGATGATAACACAGATTCCTTTAAATGAAAATATTGATACGGAATAAATCAAAAACACTAATGCCAAATTTTTTCATGAAGAATTTCGTAATCAAAATCTTCATTTTAAACCAATCTGGTGAAAAAACGAGAATCTTGCCGCGATCGAAACTTTTCTTAACCCTCGACATTTTTCGTTTCACCTAGAACGGGTCCATCAGACCCAATCAAACTTCAAATAGATATATCTCTCGTTTAAATAGACTTAGCTCAATTTTTTTAAATTATAGCCCAGGGTCTCGCAAAAATAAATACTGTAACATTAGATATAAAAAACGTACGGGTCCCTGGGACCCGTTTTAACAATTGAGTATTAAGAATCTCGATCAAGACGAAACGATATTAGAGTATCATAATGGCAAACCGAGATTAAGTTAAGTTCTACCGCCGATAGAAATATAAAATAATATTCACCTATAAAGTTGACAGCTCGGAGTCTCCTGGTAGATGCTAGCAGGATCAGGACTAGCAGCTTCCTGGTACCACTGTGTATGTCCACTGTTATTATGGTTATTATGGTCCATAATGTATCCAGAGGGACAATAGGGAGAATACACGCTAGTAGGTGGTGAAGGATTTCCCCTCGAAGGATTCACATGTGGATAGCCTGAAGAAGCCATCATGGCTGCGACGGTGGCTGTCGTAGTTGCTGTTGTAGTGGCCACAGAAAGATCCCTGGAACCAACAGATCCCATTGTCTCCCTGGACGCAGACATTAGGGAATGTGGATGTCCATGTGGATGTTGAAGTCCATGAGGTAAATGGGAATGATGTTGTTGGTGGTGCTGATGATGCTGATGCTCTCGAGGAGAATTGTTCATCAGCGTTCCATTTTCCCGACTCGTCATCAGCGCATCAACACTGAAGCTCGCTGGATCCAACCCCATCGACACATCCTGGATGGGTTCTTGATGCACCTGATGTACTGAATGAGCACCGAGTGCACTCTGAATCACGCTTTGTGTTGTACTCGAATTCTTGTTTTCTTGAATGGGACTATGAGCATATTTACTGATCATACAATGAGAGCTACTCGGATCATTGATGGGTTCCCTCTTAGGCTTACAAAGCCCACTATCCATGATCTTCTTGGAGGAATTGTCAGAAGTTGGCAAAATGTGATTCAATGGTTTATCTTCCACCCTTTTTTCTTGCACCATTCCCTGTCGTTTCATTGCTTCCTCCTTCTCTTTAAGAGCATCCTTCTTCTTGAAACGTCTTCGTCTTCTTAGATAGGATCCGTTGTCGAACATGTTGTAACTGTCCGGATCAAGGGACCAGTAGCTGCCTTTTCCTGGTTTCTTATCATCCCGAGGGACTTTAACGAAACACTCGTTAAGACTCAGATTGTGTCTGATGGAATTCTGCCAGCCTTGTTTGTTCTCTCTGTAGTAGGGAAAACGCTCCATGATGTATTGGTAAATCCCGTTTAGGGTGATCTTCTTATCTGGGGCGTGCTGGATTGCCATTGCGATAAGGGCGATGTAGCTGTAAGGTGGTTTCACCATGTCCTTGCCTGGGTGATGAAAGTGCTGCTGGGAAATCCCCGTAACCTGGTACCCGGCGGCCGTCGCATAGCCCCCGTAGCGGTATTGTTCGTAATACCCCGGAGTGGCGCCGACGCTCGGGTAAGTCGGTGTCCCCATACCTACTGGAACGGCCGTCGCGTGCCGGTAGTAGGCGTTTTGTTCCCCGAAAAGGGTGTGCATTTTGTGATTTCTTGAATGGGTTTCAGGCTCTCGATTATGATGGGGAATTTGGCGAAAGTCTTCACTCAGACATTTCGGGTCGTTGATGGTCAATTAGGATTATGGCTTGGGGAAATTATCAGAATAGGGAAGAAAAGAGTTTTAACTATGAGAATTAACCACAATAATCGAGAGAATCCCAGAGTTTCATCAATCTTCAATATCACAGTAATCACTTTCTGAAGAAAAAAAAAAAACTTTGAAAAACACGTCACACACTTGTAGTTCCTGAGTCCACTATTCTTCCGAATGCACTATCAACACAAAGCACTCGAGATTGCAGTTTCAAGATAAGTTATCTTGTCGCAAGGGAATATTCTTTATTTTATCGATTGTACTTGGACACTATAGGCCAGGCGAAGAAAGTACCGAGGATTCATTGGTTCAAACAGGTCGACCTGTTTCTGATAGCAACACGTAAAAGCGCGTACACGGGATATTATGATACACAACAGCGGCAAGTTTACTCAACCCCGAGTAAAAACACACTGGGGACTTCGTTCTGGGTCTCTCGCTGAGAGCGGAGTGCGTTCTAGGGATGCGCAAGTAACCACGCGCCCAGCTTCGAAAAATCTGAGAAAAGTTCCGACGAGATGATGAAAAGTGGGGGAGTATGGTTGGAAATTATTGGCGGAATGGAGGGAAACCACACCCCATTTATTGTCGCACCCAATGGAGTGTGCTCGTTCCTAGGGGATTAATGAGGGAGGCGTGAAGCCCCTTTCGAACCGTTCCCAACGAGAACTGGGCTAGGGTATGTCACGCCTTCAATTCAGCACAAAAGCGACTGAAAGCAGGATCAGTGAGAGAGAAAGAGCTGAAAGAGTGCGGGAGAGAGAGGAAATAAAATAGTGGGTGGAATGAGAGAGAGAGAGAGAGAGGGAGATAAAGAGAGAGAGAGAGAGGATTTAGCTACCGGTACTCTGTGGTCCCCCAGAGTGAGTGAAGACTTGAAATGTGTTCTTTTTCTTTCCTTTCACGATTCAACGAATAAAGCGGTACTCCCTATTCCTAAGGAATCCGCGAAATTCGAAGGTGAAGGAACCGTGGAGATTTTAGAGCGGTGATTTTTTTAGATTCTGGATATAAATTTGCGATTTGGAGATACTTAGACTTTTAAAATATAAATTAATTTAGCTACTTAAATATAAATAAATAAGAAAATTTATTTATTTTTGTAAAAATTTCGACTAATTATTATCCATTTTCCAATTACACAATAATTTAATTTAATTAATGATAAAAAAAAAATGTTTGCTGATCGAAAGTCATGTCAGAAATTTGGATTTCGTGAAAAATTGATTAGACTCATAATTTAAATCAGTAAAAATTCGACTAATTTGTCTGTTAAATAAAATAGTAAAATTATTTCTGAATTAAACATTTCCATTAAATTCATATATTTTAATCAATGGTTAAAAGTAATCATAAGTGACTGATTAACACATTAAAAGTTACGCATCGGATGAATCAAAAATACTGATTTAATTTGTAAATCACGAAAAATGACTGATTTAATTAGTGAAAGTTGCTTAATAAATCATTTAATCCATTAAAGCTAGCGTTTAGATTTCAGAATTTAGATAATTTAAAATTACTGAAACGGTCTGTGCACGTTACTGATTTTATTAACACTCGAACGAAAATTCATCTATTTGATGAAAATTTTATAACTATTTTGTGAAAGATTATAATTACGGATAAAAAAGTGTTGCTGATCGAAAGTCTAATCAGAAATTTGGATTTCGTGAAAAATTGAGTACACTCGTAATTTAAATCAGTAAAAATTCGACTACTTTGTCTGTTAAATAATATAGTAAAATTGCTTTTAGATTTATATTTTTAATTCCTATATTTAATAAATGACTCAAAGTAACCATAGATGACTGATTAACACATTGAAAATTATCAAAAATTACTGATTTAATTAGTAAAAGTTACTGATTACATAATTTGAAGTAATTGATTTAATCAATTAAAGTTACAGTTTGGACTTTAGAATCTAGAACATTCAACATTACTGAGTCGATCAGTGTACGCTATACTGAATTACTGATGTTATTAAAACTCAAACCAAAATTCACCTGTTTGGTGAAAATTGAACTCTTTAAACTATTAAAACCTATTAAACTATTTTGTTAAAAATAATTTCTATTTTGGTTTAAAATCAATTTTATTAATTGAACATTGAACTGACGCATTTTTGGGTAAAAATTTATCCTTTTCAGTTAAAAAATTTATTATATGAATAAGGATTCCACTTCCTTTTTGGTTCCTTCCAAATCCTTTTTGGTTCAAAATTCATAATTTTGAGTTTAAAACATATCCCTATGGTTCAAAATTTAACTATTTCATTGAAAAATCGTAGTTTTTTGTTTGTTGCAAATGAATGTTTTTAACTGAAAATTTAACTATTCCATTTTTGATTGATTTATATGGATCTTTTTTAGTTTTCAATTGATCTATTTCTTTTATAATACGTTTTTACTCAGTTTTTAATTTAAAATAAATATTACTGAACAAAGATTTAAAACATGCAAAAAACATTTTTTCTGAAATAATTTTACCTATTTCAAAAAGAACTCAATACTTTATTCTAGTTTTTAGTAAAAAAAAATACTTCAAAAATAGAAGAAAAATATATTCTGTAAAGAACCGTTCGTGTTTATTATATATAAGAAAATTAAACTTCCCTGTGAAAAATTCAATTTTTGTTTCTTTAAATATTTAAATTTTTGCTCGAAAATTAAACTATTTTGTTGAAAATTACTCATTTTTAGCTGAAAATTCATATTTTTGAGTAAACTCAACTATTTTTCATTAAAAATGGTCATCTTTTTTATTTGAAAAATCATTTTTTTTAATTTGAAATTGAAATATTTTCTAGTTGAGACACATGATATTAAATTTTAGTAGAAAGTTCGTATTTTTATGAAGTTTAAAAACTTCCTATCTTTTGTCTAAAAAACTCGTTTGCACAGTGACTAGACTGGGATGTAACGTTCGGATTGACTATTTTATAGACAGACTTCATATTAATTATGTAACTTCATATTATGTTGATGTAAGTTTGTCTAAAAGTTAAAAGAAATTCCATTTTTTCAGATATCAATTTCAATTTATTACATCCTAATATTTATTTCAATAAAAAATGAACAATTTTGAAACATTAAAAGTGCGTGATATGTGAGTAAATCATTGAAAATATTAAGGTTTGAATGGTTATACTTGCCATTATGCTACGAAATAATGCTTGTTTATTATTTTATTTTTTTGAATATTATAAATATAAAACATAGAATTACTTGAGCATTTATGCAATTATGTATTGTTATTTCTTAATTCTCCCATTCAAAAATTATTATTTTCCTAATTAACATCTATCATTTTGTTTAAGTCCAAACCGTGATTCTGTCTAGAAAGTGGCTAATATCTGGGCACTCTTTATAATTCAAATTGGCAAAGAACTCCTAGAGAGCGCCAATACTGGGACTAGATAGCACAAAGGTTTGAATCAAGACGTAACAAAGCCATACAGCGCCAGCAAAGGGCCAATGCAGGGCCAGTGTAGCGCCAGAATAGTGCCAGGCTGGTGCCAGAATAGTATTGCATGAATAGACAGGCTGGAGAAAAACTGTACTGGAAAAAAAACTGTACGGGAATATTTATTTGTTGAAAACTCGATTTTTTGGTAGGGAATTATGTAATCTTTTTGTTCTTATTGTTGAAAATTGATTTTTTTGTTTGTTGAAGATTCATCATCGCAATTGAAAATCTTTTTTTTGTATGAAATTTAACTATTTTGCTGAAAATCCAACTTTTCTTTTAGAAAATTAATATTCTTCGTAGAAAATTTTTTGTGGCACACACTTCACTTTTCGTAAAAATGTAATATTAATGGTTTAAAATGTAACTGTTTGGTTCAAAATTCAACAACCTGAAACTATTATTCATTCTAAAATAAAATAAACTAAAAGAACTATTTTGTTAAAAAAAATTTTTTTTTGTTAGAAATTAATATTTATTTGACATTTAAACTATTCTTTTAATTGTAAATTCATATATGTATTTTGTAGAAAATTGACCTTTTATGGTAGAATAATTAATCTTTGCGATTGAAAATTCATCCTTTTTTTTTGACAAATTCATAAATAAATAAAATAAATAATATTATTTAATATATTATATTATGTATTATTATATAAATAAAAAGTCATAAATAAAATTCATCCTTTTTAGTTTGACTACTTGGTTAAAAATTGATTTTTTAGTTGAAGATTCAGTTTCATTTGAAAATTCTTGTATTTTCTTTTTAAAATTCGTCTTTTTGTTAGAAAATAAATTTTTCTTCGGTTTCTTAAAAATCTAACTACTTTTTAGAAAATTCGTCTTGATTGTTAAAAATTAATTTTTTAAATTAAAAGTTCAACTATTTTATTTTTAGTCTAACAAATTTAGAATGTAGCACCTGATCAGGACCAGAGCCAGAGGAGAGAAATTAAATGTTTCCTATATGAGAAGTTTAATAACCTAGCCGAAAAATTTCTATATGTAGTCTGAAGT
>NC_046663.1:41094679-41097416 GCF_010883055.1 Belonocnema kinseyi
CAATGCGTTTTAGAAATTATTTGGTGTAAGAAAATTAAAATTAGACATTTTTTTGTGCTATTTATAAACTATGTATATAAGATATGAGAAAAAAAATCTCTGGACAAAAATAAAAAAAGAGGAAAGAAAAATGAGAGTAAAATAATTTATCAAAAAAATATCCGAACTTAGATTATTTATGTTTCATATATTTAATGTTTAAATACATGAGAGCCATATAAATTTTAAGGTTAGTTTCTGCGGATATTTTTTTTTATCAATTATTATACTCTCATTTTTCTATCCTCTTTTTTTTATTTTTGTCCAGAGATTTTTTTCCTAAAGTATCATCTTTTTTTTAATTACAATAGGAGAATATTTTGGTGGTTCAGGAATTCTATTATACATCAACTTGATTATTAGACGTTAAATAGGATTTTAAAATTGATTTTAATATAATTTACATTTCTTAAATTTTTATTTTACTGTTTTTTTATTATTCTGACAAATACTATGGAAAATTCCGTTTGAAATAAGCCGAAAGTCTTTAAAAGTTTCCCGATCCCGAGTTATTACAATTTTTTCAACACATCGAAATTTGACTTAGGTTCCTCTTTAATAAAAAATTGACATTTTGCTTTCAACTTGGGCTTATTAAACGTGAACGTCTGTTTGCCTTCATCCTATTCAGAGGAAAAAATCTTTTGTTAAATTAAAACATCAAGGCACTTTAGCAACATCTCAAAAAAAAAAGACGTGGAGATGATTTTCGCAAATAGTGCCGATATATGGGAAATACAGTATTATCTCATTGCTGTGATTTATCTGTTATAATAAGCTTACATCAATCCAATCACAATTGAACGAAATTTTTATAATCTAACTGGCTTTAAAAAAAAAAATAAAGTAAAGTGACTGGCCTACTTAGATGAACCTAATAACAAACAAATAGTATTAAGTAACATAAAGTAAATGATTAAATTAATAATTAGAAAAATATTTCCCATGTGATTAAAAATCATGACAGATTGCATTGAAAACCATTTGAGCTCAAAACTTTACGTCGTAACTCTAGCACTCGGACGACTTTAACATCTTGGATGTTTCAGTTTGTCATACAAATATTTTTACACCTAACGTCTCAGAAAGATATCAGATGTAATGTGTTTTCTTAATTTCAATTAGGACTGTGAGGAAAGTTAATTAATTGTTTGGATTATAATCCACTTTTTGATCCCCGAATTTCTATGGACATTTACGAAAGCCTGGAGAGTTATATAGATATATAGAAGATAGAGTGAAGCACGCGTTCTTATCGAAAGGGGATTCAATTTGGCGTTTGTTTTTCCAAGAGTTCGACTCTCCTCTTGCGAAAACACTCGAAGACACCTCTATCTCAGGAAGTTGCTGGATCTTCGGGAAACCTAGAGTCAGATCCCAGTCTGAACTGAATACAGTCGTTCATTGAACCACTTTTTATACGCCAAACATGACATTGCACTTTGAATTATTTAAAATATAGAACGCGCTATAATCACGAAGAAAAAGATATCGCACAATGATATCGCAAAACCTTTATATAGGGTAGGGTGGGACGAGATGAGCATAGTTATCCTTTCCACGTCTGTATCTAAAATCTGCTAATTCATTGCTTGAAAGTAAAACGTTATATATACTCTACAAACATTTTTTATTAAAATTTTGCCAAAATAAAAGTAACTAAAAAAGTATATACGGAATTAGAAACGAAAATAAAGAACTAGTGCGCTTGGCTCATATCGCCTCATGCCGAGGGCGGGATGAGCATGACACTGGGGCGGGATGGGTCACTTAATTAAATGACTTATTATATATTATTTATAAGTAAGATTATTGTTAAGTTAAATTTTTTTCAAACGAAAATATATCTTACACATATTTTTCCAAAATTGAACGGAAAATTTAAAGTATTTAACGTTAAAATGATGCAATTCTTAATCCTAACCTCTACCGTAACTAACGCTACAAAGATTAAATAGAAAAACGATTTATATTCGAATATCCTTTTATAATTTTATTACAGAAATAAATATAACAATTTTTCGACTGATCATTGTCTCAGTAAACGTTAAATTCTACAATATGAAAACTCCTAAATACTAGACTGGTCCACTTCAATTACTTCATGACGCACTGAATTTCATATATATTGGCGTATTAGGCCGTTTTTTTATGTTTGTCGTATTTTTTGAAGACAACAATGTTTTTCTAATTTTTATAGCATTTTACGAGTTTTCAAACAAAGTTACTTAAGACATATACCAGAAAAACAGTGCTCTCTTCTGTTTGACAGCAACTTTATATTATTTTCTTGTATACCTGTAACAATGCTGCTGTCATACTTTTTCCGAGCATTTTTGTCGAAAATGTTAGTTTTTTTATACATTTACACGGTAATATGTGATTTTGGGTGATTCTTGAACTTTCTAAACAAATGCAAAATAGCAGAATATAGGCTTTAAAATGTTTACTTTATCGTTTTTCCAAACTTATTAAACATTAGGCGAAACATTTTTTAAACAGAAGTTTGATAACGTTCTTCCTGATGTTAATACAAACAACAGTTACAAAAGAAATGATAGCCTACGAGAAAATTGAGTGGTTCATCTTACCCCCTATGCTCATCTCGCCCCACCCCACCCTATATTAATAAAATAATAATATATAATGTATGAGATTTTGCAACGTACGATATCACGATTTCACGCTATTTTAATGC
>NC_046663.1:41097516-41101695 GCF_010883055.1 Belonocnema kinseyi
ATTATGATTATTCTGCATTATGCAGCTGTTATTTTATTTTTTGATTTTTAAGAAAGTAATTTAACTTTAAAACCTAGTTGTTAAATTGTTAACCAAAAACATAAATTTTTAAACAAAACGATTTATTTTCTATCCAAACAAAAAAAATGAAACAAAATTCAAGAAAACACAACCAAAAAGTTGAATTTTTAAACAAAATACTAATTTTCTAACGAAACAACAGAAAATTTAACAAAATTCAAGAATTATCAACCAAAAGGTTGAATTTTCAACTAAAAAAAATTTGAATTTTTCAACAAAAAGATGAATTGACTTCAGAAAAAAATGAATTTTGAATCAAATTGAAGAATTATCAACAAAAAATTTTCAATTTTTAGGAAAAAAAGACAATTTTATTCCTTTATTTGTAAAAAATTAGTTCAAATTCAAAAACCTAATTGTTAAATTGCTAAGCAAAAACATAAATTTATAAAGAAAAAGATTAATTTTCTATAAAAAGAACGAATTTTTAACCAAATTTGAGAATTCACTACCAAATAGTTAAATTTTTAAGTAAAAAAAGATGCATTTTTAAATAAAAAGTTTAATTTAGTATAAAAAAAGACGAATTTTCCTTAAAATTCAAGAATTCTCCACCAAATAGTTGAATTTTGAACCAAAAAGATGATTTTTTGAACAAAAGGATTAATTCACAAACAAAAAGACGAATTTTCAATATAATTCAAGAATTCTTAACCAAAATGTTGATTTTTTACGAAAGAAAGAAATAAACAAATTTTCTAATTTTTAAGAAAGTAGTTTTAAAAATCTAGTTGTTAATTACTAATCAAAAGACGAATTTTTAAACAAAAAGATTAATTTTAAACCGAAAAAAAACAAAGTTTTAACCAAATTTAAGAATTCTCAACCAAAAAAATGGAATTTTTAACTAAAAAGGATACATTTTTCAAAAAAGATTAATTTACTACCAAAAAATATGAACTCTGAATAAAATTCAAGAGCTCTTAACCAAAAATCAAAAATTTTTAACTAAGAAAGAAAATTTTATTTGTTTATTTGTAAGAGAGTAGTTCAAATTTAAAACATAATTGTTCAATTATTAACCAAAAACATAAATTTATCAACAGATTAATTGAATACCAAAAAAGACGAATTTTCAATAAAATTCAAGAATTCTTACCTGAAAAGTTGATTTTTTTTAAGAAAGAATTTTTTTAATTTTTAAGAAAGTAGTTTTTAAAATTAGTTGTTAAATTGGTAACTAATGAATAAAACTATGAATTTTTCAACAGAAAGATTAATTTACTACCAAACAAGATAAATTTTTAATAAATTCAAGAATTTTCAACAAAAAGTTGATTTTTTCATGAATTAAGAAAGATATACACAAAATTTCATAATTTTTAGGAAAGTTGTTTTTAAAATATAGTTGTTAAATTGTGAACCAAAAAGGAGCATTCTTAAACAAAAAGATTATTTTTCTATTATAAAAACGAATTTTTAACACAATTCAAGAAGTCTAAACCAAAAAGATGAATTTTAAATGAAAAGTTATTAATTATATTATAATTAATAATTTTTTATTGAAAATTCGTCCTTTTTGGTAGTAAAATATTTTTTTTATTTAAGAATTCATCTTTTTAATTGAAAATTCAACTTTTTAGGTTTAGAACATTTTAATTTCACTGTAAATTACTATTTTTTTGGTCGTAAATTTTTTTTTAATGCATCTTCTTTTAGCTGAAAATTCAACTCATTTGTATAGAGTTATGGAATTTTGGTAAAAATTTGTTTTTTTTTTTTTGCTGCTAGAAAATTAAATCTTTTGTTAAAAATTTATATTTTGTTTAATAATTGAACAACTAGGTTTTAAATTTGAACTAATTTCTTAAAAATAAAAAACTAAAATGTTCTTTCTTTCTTAAAAATTTAACTTTTTGGTTGAGAATTCTTGAACTTTATTCAAAATTCGTTTTTTTTTCGATAGAAAATTAATATTTTTGCTGAAAAATTAATCTTTTTGAGTTGAAAATTAAATTTTTTGGTTGAGAATTCTTGAATTTTATTGACATTTTATCTTTTTGGTAGTAAATTATGATTCTTTTATGACTTACTTTGAAATCTTCAAAGCTTAAAATTAATATTTTTAAATAAAACCTAATTTATCAAACATTCTCCCAGAAATTTTATTGCCGGTAATCTTTTTTTACCGGTACCAATAATATTAGTAAATTAAGATATTCTAAGTTTTCTTCATAATTTTATTTTTCTCATTTCAGTTAAAAGTGTGAAAAAATTGAGCAATTTGAAAAAAAATCGGTGCAATTTTCCAACACTAAATTTTAATTTTGTTTAAATTTGCAGGATTATGCTCTGAAGTAGATGATGTTTTTTTTTATTCTTTTAATTTTTATTATTTAATTAAATTTTTTACTGGTATTTTTAGGGATTATTCGCTATATAAATACTAAGTTAATGGCATCGCGACACTTAACAAAAGATGTTTGAATATTCATGTCGGGTTTCGTGTATGAGTTTGCCGTAAAATCGATAATTGGGGCTTTTGCGAAGCGTCTAATTTTAATTTAAATTCAGTGACAAGCGCGGTTAAATATATTGAAGTTTCAATTCACAAAGCGTCAGGTTGAGGCCCTCAAGCCAAAGAAGAATGAACCTTTTGAAGTTCCAGTAAAAATAAACTCTCTTTTTTTTATCCTTTTGTCTCAGAATTAAATGAGAAAAATAATAATTTGAAACCCATACTATAAGCTATCAAAAAAATTAAAATACCGTAGTTTTTGGACTTGAGATTGAGAATCTCAAGCCAAAGAAGAATGGACCATTTAAAGTTTTAGTGAAAGTAAATTGTCTCTTGTTGATGCTTTGTCTCAAAATTAAATAAGCAAAAAAACAATAATTCGAAAACCTATACTACTAGCTGTCCAAAAAATATACAGATCTTAATTTTTCACTTGAGTTTGAGGCCTTCATACCAAAGAAGAATGAACCTTTGTGTTTTGTTATGTTTTGTCTCAGGATTAAATGAGCAAAATAATAGTTTTAAATCTATACTACTAACTGTCCGAAAAATATAAGGACCTCAATTTTTCTGTTTGAGGTTGAGGCCTTCAAGCCAAAGAAGAGTGGATCTTTTGAAGTTTCAATAAAAGTAAATTGTTTTTTGTTGATGTTTTGTCTCGGAATTAAATAAGTAAAATAATATTTTTAAATCTATACTACTAACTGACCAAAAAATATAAGGACTTGAATTTTTCTGCTTTAGGTTTAGGCCTTCAAGCCAAAGAAGAATAGACATTTTGAAGTTTCAATAAAAGTAAATTTTCTCTTGTTCTTTAGTCTCAAAATTCAATAAGCAAAAAAATGATAATTTGAAACCTATACTACTAACTGTCCAAAAAATATAAGGAACTCAATTTTTCTACTTGAAGTTGAGGCCTTCAAGTCAAAGAAGAATAGACCTTTTAAAGTTTCAGTTAAAGTAAATTGTATTTTGTTTTCATTTATCGAATTCTTCCAGAATATTTATAAATAGATTTTATAATTTAGATTTTTAATTTAAAAATAGTTTGAAAGAAGTCGATGAAATAAGGTTTTCCCTTACAAATTCTAATTTGAAACCTATATATTCTATCTTTCCCAGAAATAATAATGACCTCAAATTTTGTACTTGAGGTTGATCCTCTCAAGCAAAAGAAGAATGGACCCTTTAAAGCTTTGTAAAAGTAAATTGTCTTTTATCTCAGAATTAAATAAGCAAAATAATAATAATTTGAAATCTATGCTACTAGCTGTCCAAAAAATATAAAGGCCTCCATTTTTTTACTTGAGGTTGAAGCCCTCAAGCCAAAGAAGAATGGACCTCTTTAAATTTCAGTCAAAGTAAATTGTCTTTTATTGATATTTTGTCTCAGAAATAAATGAGCAAAATAATCAAAATTGAAACCTATATTACTAGCTGTCCAAAAAATATGAAGATCTCAATTTTTATACAGATTATATAGTGAAAATCTCAGCAGAAAACAAATTCTAAAAAATATGAGACCGAATAAATCAAAATTTTTTTTAAATACAGTCTGTCAAGTTAAAGCGTGGGTGGCTTTACTCGCAGTCGGTAAGGTGTATCGACATGATTTTGGTGTCAAAATATTAAGAAGAGCT
>NC_046663.1:41101795-41112111 GCF_010883055.1 Belonocnema kinseyi
AGGGAGCTCTTCTTAATATTTTGACACCAAAATCATGTCGATACACCTTACCGACTGCGAGTAAAGCCACCCACGCTTTAACTTGACAGACTGTATATGAATTTCTTTTATCTTTCCTGTGTACCATTGTAAATAATAAAAATTGGTCAGAAAAAAATAAGGAAATTTGGAAAATAAATGTTTGCGGTTACCCTGATATAATATTCTTGTCAGTAATTTATTTATCTTATATTGTTCTTTTTGTTTTCAGTTGCTACATGAAGATTATCTTTTTAGTTATAATTTTTAAGAGTTACCATTTGTTCGAAAAGTCAACAATTTTGTTAAAAAGTCATCCTTTTTTATTGAATATTCAACTTCTTAATTTAAAATTTGTTTTATTGGGCTGAAAATTCAACTATTTTTGTAGAAAATTTACTTTTTGTTTAAAATTCACACTTTAGTGTTTAAAAGTAAACTGAAATTTTTTGTGAAAATTCAATTCTTTTTTGAGAAATTGTCTTTTTTAATTAAGAATTCATCTGTTTTAGTAAAAATTGCATATTTATTTGACAAAAAGGCAACTTTTTGGTTTAATATTCAACAATTTTGTTGAAAATTCACGTTCTTTGATTGAGAATTCAATTTTAAATATTTTTTGAAAATTTTTTTTACTAAAAAACTCATCTGTTCTAGTACAAGTTAAATCTTTATTTGATAAAAATGCAAGTGCTTGTATGAAAATAAAAAAATGGTTAAAAAGTCATACTTTTTGTTTAAAAATTCAACTGTTTTGTTGAAAATTCATCTTTTTGGCTTGAAAATTCAAGTATTTTCGTAGAAAATTGACTTTTTGTTTAAAAATCACGTTATGAAGTTGAGAATTTAAACAAAAATTTTGTTTAAAAAAAGAATACAAATTTTTAGTTGTTAAAAATTTATCTTTTTGGTTTGAAAATTCAAGAATCTTCGTAGAAAAATTACTTTTTGTTAAAAACTCATATTTTAATGCTAAAAAGTCAAACTAAAATATTTTTTTAAAGAAAATTTAATTTTGTTCTTGTTGAAAATTTGTCTTTTTGGTGAAAAAATGTATCTTTTTTATTGGCAATTTCATCTTGCTTGGATCAAAATGCAACTTTTTATTTAAAAATTAAACAATTTTGTTTAAAAAATCATCTGTTTTTTACTGTAAATTTAACTGACTTGACGAAATTTTTTTTTGTGTTAAAAATTTAACAGTTTTAGTAGAAAACATACTTTTTGTTTAAAATTTAGAATTTGGCGTTGAAAAGTCAAATTAAATCTTTTTGGTATAAAGACTTAACTATTTTTTGAAAATTTGTTTTCTTTTTATTTTAATTCGAAAAATCATCTGTTCTAGTACAAGCTGCATCTTATTTCTTTGATAAAAATGCAATTTTTTGTTCAAAAATCCAAAATTTTGTTAAAAAGTCATCCTTTTTTTTAAATTCAACTTTTTTGTTGAAAATTCATCTTTTTGGGTTGCAAATTCAGATATCTTCGCAGAAAAGTTACTTCGTGCTTAAAACTCATGTTGTGAAATTGAAAAGTAAAACAACAATCCTTTTCGAAAGAAAATTGTTGTTGTTAAAAATTTGTCTTTTTGATTTAAAAATACATCTGTTTTGTAGAAATTTCATCCTTCTTGGATAAAAATGCAACTATTTGGTAAAAAGTTCAACAATTTTGCTAAAAAGTCAATCTTTTTTATTGAAAATTCCTATTTTTTCACAAAACTTTATCTTTTTGGAGTTTAAGATTCCAGCATCTTCGTAGAAAATTTACCTTTTGTTTAAAAATCATATTTTGATATTAAAAACTCAAACTAAAATCTTTTTTTAAAGAAACTATAAATTTTTTATTGAAAATTTGCCTTTTGCTATTTAAAAAACTTATCTATTTTAATTAAAAATTAATCTTTTTTGCTTAAGCATTCAGCAATACATTTTTTTGTTGAAGGTTCATTTTTTAGTTGAAACTTCATCTCTTTGGTTGAACGTCAATCTATTTTGTTAAAAAGTGATATTTCTTTATTGAAAATTCAACTGCTTGGGTAAAATTTGAATTAATTTGTTGAAATTTCTTTAAATGGAAGTTTCTCTATTTGATTGAAAATTTAACTTTTTTCTTCGAAATTTTTTTTTTTTTTTTGCTAGAAATTCGTATATTCTAAATAAAAAATCAATTTCTGTAGAAAAATTCGTCTTTTGGCTTAAAGGCTCAACAATTTAGGTGAAGTTTTTTTCTTTCGCGACTGCAAAATATTTATTTGATTGAAATTCGTCTTTTTTGTTTTAAAATAAATTTTTTTGCTAAAATATCAATTGTGACACTTTTTGTTAAAAATGATAGTATTTTGGTTAAAAAAATCATATTCTACGGTAGAAAAGTCACTTTTTATCTGAAATTAATAAATAAACTTAAAAATTAAACATTCGTATCTGAAAATATTTGAAAATAAAAATTTCTCCCTCCAAAACATGTTTTATCTTAAATACAAAAAAATACATTAGTTTAAAGTCCTATATCTTATCATTTCTGGAAACCATAAATTATATACTAGATTACTTTATTAAAAAATGTTGATTTCCGTAATAAATAGCCAAAATAAGTTTTGGCTGCAGCTGTGAAGTAAAGAATATGCGAAAATTTTATCTGAATCTCCCGATCATTATCTTTCATTGAGGCGCCTTGGAAGACGTGAGGATTATTGACAATGCGATTATGGGGGAAATTTTCGGTTGATTATACGTGCCGGAACTCCTAATCTGTCGATTTATGAGAATTAAGATCTTAAGATTTGCGAAAGATTAAAAATGTGTATTTGTTGCTTTAATATTCTGATTACTGAGTTGTTTATAATTTGACGATATAAAAAATTTTATATTTAGAAAGAAATTTTTCAGAAAAAAGAGGAAATTATGCAGGGTGGCTGAAAAAACGTTATTTTCAAAATTCCTTCACTTTTCCTTGATTTTACCTTGAATAAGTTCTCACTTTCCTTGATCAATAATAGTTAAAGAACAAAATTATAATCTTATAAAATTTTTAATACATTTACTTGAAAAAAGTATAAAAGTGAACTATTTAAATCGAAAAAGTTAACAAAAGTTACTAATTTATAATACAAACAGTGACTAAAAGCCTCTTCATAAACAATGTGAATAATTTTCTTTTAAATTAAAAAAAAATAGATGAATATATAAAAATTTCAGATAAATTTGAACGAATTCAGGATAAATTCATAAGACTTGAAAAAAATTCAAGTTAAATTTATCATAATTCAAATGAATTGGAAAAAATACAAAAAAAAAATGATATTGATTTCAATAAAATTGCAGTTAATTCAGAAGAATCTAAGGGAAATTGAAATAATTTGATGGCATTCATTAAAACTCGAGATGAATTAAAAAAATCTAATTTGTTGAAAAAATTCAAAAATATAAAATATTCATTGAGTTTATTAAGTTGGAAATAAATTCTAAAAAATTCAAAGGAATTCAGAAGAATTTGATGAAATGTCTCAGAATAAAATGTGAAAATTTTAAAAAGCTTTTTTAAAATCCATTGAATTAGTAGAATTGAGAGAATGTCGAGCAAAATTAAACAAATTCAAGATGCCCTGTAAACTCGTTCCATATGTTCCGCCTTGGAATCTTTTAAATACTTTTGAATATTTAAAATCCTTTGAAATCCCTTCAAATTATTTAAATCACTTGGAAATTTTTTGTCATCTTTTAAAATTCCATAAAATATTTCACATTCCTTGAAAACTTTTTAAAACTTTTAAAAATTACTTGAAATGACTTAACATAACCTAATATATTAAAAACCCTCTGAATTCCTTTTGAATTACTTAAATCAATTAAAAATATCTTGGAATCTTTTTAAATTCCCTAATATATTTCAAATTACCTTGTAATCTTTTCAAATTCCCTTAACCATTTCAAATTCCCTTGGAAACTTTGTAATTTCCATGGACATTTCAAATTCCTTTGAAAATTGTTTAATCTCTTAAAAAATGCCTTCAAATTTTTGAAATACCCTAATATTAAAAAAAAATTTTTGAAATCACTTTAAGTAATTTAAATCAATTAAACATTTCTTGGAATTTTTTAAAACACCCCAAAGTATTTCGAATCCTTTGAAATCCCATAAAATCACTGAATTAAATTGGAAATTCCTTGGAATCTTTTAAAATATCGTAAAATATTCGAATTCCTAAAAAATCTTTTAAAATCTCTTGAAATTCCTTAAGAGCTCTTTTGAAAATTGCTTGAAATATAAAATCAAATCTAAACTATGTTAACAATTTTTTTTCAATACCTCGACATTTTTTAAATTTGTTGAAAATTCCTAGAAAAACTTTACACGCCCTAAAATATTTCAAACTCTTTGAAATCCCTTTCAATTATTTAAATCAAGTAAAAATTCTTTAGAATCTTCTTAAATTGTCTAAGATAGTTAAAATTTCCTTGAAGTTTTTTAAATCTCTTAAGAAATGCCTTAGAACTTTTTAAATACTCTAATATATTTAAAACCTTAAGAAATTGCTTTAAATCATTTAAATGAAATAAAAAGTCTTTGGAATTTTCTTAAATTATGTAAGATATTTAAAATTCCCTTGAAGATTTTTAAATCTCTTAAAAATGCCTTGGAATCTTTTAAATACTCTAACATATTTAAAGTTATTTAAAATCCCTTTATAATATTTAAGTCAAAACAAAAATGTTCGTAACCAATTAAAATTCCCTAACATATTTCAAATTCGCTTAAAACTTTTTAAATCTCTTAAAAAATGTTTTGGAATCTTTTAAAAACCCTGATATATTTAAAACGCTCTGAAATCCCTTTAAATTGCATAAATCAATTAAGAATTCTTTGTTATCTTTTAAATTCCATAAAATATTTCAAATTCCCTTGGAATCTTTAAAAACTCTGCAAGATATTTCAAATTCTCTTATAATATTGTAAGATTCCCTAAAATATTTTAAACCCTTTAAATCTTTTAAAATTCCCTAAGATATTTCAAATTCCCTTGAAACCTTTACAAACTCTTGAAAACGTATTGAAATAATTTTAAATACTCTAAAATCGTTCAAACTCTTTGAAACCCCTTCAAATTATTGAAATCAATTACAAATTTCTTGGAATCTTTTAAAATGCCATCAAATATTCAAAGTTCTTAACAATCTTTTGAAACCCCTTAAAATGCTTTGAAAGCTCTTTTAAAATTTTCTTGAAATAGAAAAGTAACAGCTAAACTATGTATTTATGTTTAAAAATTTTTTTAAATATCTCTAGATTTTTTTAATCTCTTGAGAATTCCTCGAAATATTCTAAATGCCCTGAAATATTTTAAACTCTTTGGAATCCCTTTAAATTATTTAAATTAAATCAAAATTCCTTGGAATATTTTCAAATTATCGAAGATATTTCAAATTCCTTTGAAACTTCTTAAAACTCTTGAAAATGACTTGTAATTATCTTAAATGCCCCAAAATAGTTCAAATTCTTTGAAATGCCATCAAACTACTGAATTCAATGGAAAATTTCCTGGCTTTTTTTTTTAAATATCGTCAAATATTCGAAGTCCTTAAGAATCTTTCAAAATCCCTTTAAATTATATAATTTAATTGACAATTTTTTTAAATCTTTTAAAATTCCCAAAGATATTTTTAATTCCCTTGAAAATTGCTTAGGAACTTTCAAATACTCTTAATTTGTTCAAATATTTCAAATAATCTCAAATATTTGAAACCCCCTGAAATTTCTTTAAATTATTTTAATCAGTTAAAAATTGCTTAGAAAGTTTGAAAACTCCCCAAGATGTTTTAAATTCTCTTTAAACGTCATAAAGGTTTTGACAATGCCTTAGAATCTTTAAATTCTCTAAAATATTTCAATATCTTCGAAAACCCTTCGAATCATTTTAATCAATTAAAAATTACTTGGAATATTTTAAAATTCCCTAAAATATTTCAAATTCCTTTGGAACTTTTCAAAGATCTAGAAAATGACTGGGAACAATTTAAAATAATCTAAAATATTTCAAATCCTATGAAATTCTATGAAATTCCTAAATTCAATTTGAATTTTCTCAGAATATTTTGAAATACCCTAAAATATTTTAAATCATTCAAAATCTTTCAAAATCCCTTGATATTTTTTGAACCAAATGAAAATTTTTTGGAATTAAAAAAACTCAAATCGTTCGAAATACTTTGAAATTGTTTTAAAAAATTTTATTTTTTTAAAATTCCATGGAATTTTTAGAAAACACCCTCAAATATTTTAAATTAAAATATTTGAAATTTTTATTTTTAAAAAATCATTCGAAATTTTAAAAAATTGCCTTATAATCATCTAAATTTCACCAAGAATTTTACGAGTATTTTTTCATTCTCTTAAATCCTATTGAAATTCTTTTAAACATTCTAAAGTTTATTTTTAAAATCTTAAAAAATCTATATTTCTAAAAATTTTTTGGAGTTTAAAATTCTTTCTGAATCTCTTTAATTCTACTAAATATTTCTTGAAATTACTCGATTTTATTTATTTTTTATTCTTTTTAGTATTACCAAATTGAAACATTTTGCTTTAAAATCTTCTCACTCTTTTTTGAAATTTTATTAAATCGTTCGATATGTGATCACAAATCTTTCATAATTATTAAAAAGCTTGTAATTTTTTTCGAATTTTTCAAAATAACTTTTTACCTATAATTAAAATTTTTCTTCGATCAATAATGGTTCGAAACATTTAGAAATAAATTTGATGAAGTAAAATTAGTTATTTAAAGATTTCGATATGCCAAATTAATGGTGCAGAAAATTAATAAATTAAAAATGGTATGTATTCTTTTTTAGAGAATGATTGAAGTGAATTAAAAAGGAGATTAAAAGTGAAGATTTCTAGAAAGTGAATTATATATTGTATATTAGTATACAGTAGACAATTATCAATTAAAAATACGAATGTATGTGAAATAATCAATTTAATTTAATTCATAGTCGAGATACTATACGTGTTAATACTCTCAAAAACGATTTGGTTTAAACAAAAAATATTTTGTTGGTTCAACCATAGACTATGGTTATTATATGAACAACACAATATTTGGTTGACTCAACTACATTGTTTCGTTGTTTTAACCAAATATTTTAGTAGACAGAGCATTTGGTTGATTCGAAAAAAAAATTTAGTTCGGTCTATTAAATATTTTGTTGAATTAACTAAATACTCTGTCCACACAAATATTTAATTAAAACAACCCGAACTACCAAATTTTCATGTATATCCAAGAAAACAGTTTTTTTGGTTCATGAAATTTTTTTTCTGAGTTTAGGTTAAAATAATAATTAATTATTTTACGTCTATTTGTGTTCGTAATTAACGATTATCTCTTGAAGGTTCACTATATACTGAAGGGTGGCCTCCCCTATTACAAAAATACTTAAAAAAACATTCTCGAGTGATACTAAAATGAGACCACTAATAGGATCCCAGAGTAATCTTTTTACATTGAAAATAACAACATGAAGTTATCCTATCAAAAAATAGAAAACGCATAAAACTATCCTATCTGAAAAAGTTGGTGGAACGGAACAGGAATTTTTTTAATCGAAATTTTCGAATGAGAAATTTTAATTCTAAAAATTTATTTTTGAAAGAGAAAATTTAAGTTATAAATGATTCTTTAATACCAACTTGTTTAAAAATGAGAAAGGATTTTATTTATAACACTTTGACCATATTATATCAGGCTATATGTATTAGTTTATATATAATTGATTAAGAATTTTCTGCAACATCAATTTAGTAAATCAAAATTTCCAAATAAGTAATTCAATTTGATTGTTAAATTTATTTCGAAATTTTTGTAGAAATTATTGATAAAAGAGAAAATTATAATAATGAATGCTCTTTTTTATTGGAAAATAATTCTATACTCAACATTTTGCTACCATAATATAATTTGTGAACTTTTTCTCAGTTTCTCAGTTTACGAAATGTACCTACTATAAATTTTAAGCAATGAATGTAGATTTTTTAAAATTTTGAAATGAAAGTTCGATTACTTTTAAGGATTTTTAAGGTATAGAGGTAATGATTTTTTTCTTGAAAATACACATAAAATTTGAATTATTTTTATTAGAAGAGATTTAAGAAAATATTTTTAAATATTTCAAAAGACTTCAAAATTTTTCCTAAAATTTCGGAACAGAATGTAAAAGATTTGAAACAAAATGTCGATTTTCGTAGATTTATTGGAAAATTTTGAATAATTTTTTACTTAACAAACATTTATTTCAAAAGAAATAAACACTTAAAAATATTCCAAAAAATTTCTAAAATTATCCAAAAATAATCTTGAAGATTTGAATCGCAAATTTCTTTTCAGTTTGCAGAATTTTTAACAAGTTTTCGGAAAAATTAGAATCAATTAATTTTTGGTATAGTAATTATTTATAACAATCATAATTTTATACATGTTTACATTTTACTGCAGTGCTGTAAGTCCATCTCTTTGGTAAAAAATTTAATTATTTTGTCGAAAATGGATTTTTTCTTTATTGAAAATTAATCTTTTAAATAGGGTAAATATTTCTAATTTGAAAATTCGTATCTTATTTGTAAAAAAAAATAATATCCTAGTTTGAAAATGTTCTCTTTTATTTGTTAAAAATTAATTTTTTCTTCGAAATTTCTATTTTTGTGTTGAAAATATTACTATTTTACAATAAATTCACCTTTTGACTCGAAAGTTCAACAGTTTGGATAACATTTTTTCCTTTTTGGACTAAAAAGTTTTTATTTGTTTCAAATTCTCGTTTTTAAATTAATTTCTTTACTAAACATTTGATATTTCCATTTCTGGTTGAATATGGACCTTTCTTAGTTAAAAATTCAACTATTTTATTGGTTGGAAATTCGTTCGATTTTAAGTTTAATTTTTGTTGTTTGAAAATTTGGTTGAAAGTTCATTTTTGTAGATAGAAAATTCAAGTATTTTATTAAAAATTTATTTTTTATTATTGTCAAAAATTCATCTATATAAACAGATAATTCGTTCTGTTGAATTGAGAATTTATCTTTTTTTGTTGAAGATGGGACGGTCTTCTTTAAGAAATCCAATTACTTGCTCGAATTTTTTTCTTCTAATTTGACTATTTGGTTAACAAAATCATAATTTTAATTGAAAGTTCATCTCTGTAGTTCAAAATTTCTGTTTTTTTAATATTAATTATTTTTTATATAAATTTTCCATTTTACGTTGAAAACTTATCTTCTTCAGTTGAATTTTCAACTATTTGTTTAAAAATTCATATACTATGTTGAAAATTTGTCTTTTTCGATAGAAAATTAATCTAATTGGAAAAAATTAGTATATTCTTGGTTAAAATAACAAATATTACATTTTTTGTTAAAAGTTCAACTTTTCGGCTAAAAAATCCCACTGTCTTCTAAAAAATTCGTTTTATTGTGAGAAAATGCAACTATTTAGTTTTAAAAAAGCCACTATTTTTGGTTTGAGATTAATCTATTTTGTTTAAAAATTTATTTTTCTGGGTAGACAGTTCAAGTATTAGGCTGATAAGTTCATTATTGTTTTGAAAATTCAAGTATTTTTGTTAAAAATTCATTTTTGTGTGGAAAATTCAACTGTTTCGTTGAAAAAGTTCAGAAAGAAAATTCATTCTGTGAACTAAAAATGCATCTTTTAATGTTGAAAATTCAACCGTTTTCTAAAAAAAACCATGATTTTGTTGAAAAGTTTTTAGTGTAATTGACCGCTGGCGACCAAAAGGGGAAACGGCCGGATTCAGCCTGAGAAGTATTGTCCTAAGTGTCAATTTTAAAAATCTTTCTAATTTCAATTTTAAAGACTGATACTTGTAGAGAATTTCAAGGTGCATCTTTCTTTCCTCTTGCAAAAATTTATAGGTTTTGTAGTTTTTGAGATAATTGGTAAAAAGTGGATTTTTTGAAATCGAAAAATTCCAATCTTTTTTCACTTCAACTCGCGCTAATTTAGCCAATTTTCATCATTTCCCGATTTTCCTCATACAAAGTACGTGTTTAAGTCTTCTGAAACTATCTAAGAAAGAAAAACGAGAATATTGTAATAAACAAAAAAGTTATTAATTTTTTTTTTGAGGCAATGCAAAAATCATGAATTTTAACTTTCAAGCGCCTCGTTTAGCGAGCGAATTTTAAGCCACGGAAAGCTTTCAGTGAGAAAGTTGTTCATTAAGGTTCAAAGAAGTTTTCTGGAAAGTTTTAGATCAATTGGATTAATAGTTCAAAAA
>NC_046663.1:41112211-41120682 GCF_010883055.1 Belonocnema kinseyi
ACTAGAAATGAAGATTCGTGGATTAAAAATAAGAAAAAATGTTCCAGAAATTAGGTACGATTGGAAACCGTCAATACAATTTTTAAATAAATTTTAATCATAGATTTCATATTTTATGACTTTTTTTATTCTTGATTTTTTAAGTAATTCGTTTACTGAACTATATATAATATGTAGATAGTCTAAAGTAATTATTTAAAATTTTTAATGGCGAAGTTAATAGCATTATTTGTTATTTCTTTAGGGAAAAGAATACATTACAAAGTCTAAAACTAAAAAAGACGGTATTGCTAAAGATATTCTAATCCCAGAGAGATCTTTCAAACGTATTGAATCCTGCTGTGGAGAAAAATGTTACCAAAAGTTTTCAAATGTGCAACAAGAAAAAGTACATACAAATTTTTAGAATCTCGGGATCTATAATGAACAAAATGTGTTTCTCAGAGGTTTGTTAAAATGCAAGGATCCTATCCAAACGAATGCAGATGCAAAACTAGGACGGTTAATTCGTTGGATACATTTATTTCCTACTGACGAAGAAAATGTTCCGATTTGTAAGAAATTTTTTTGTGCTTTTCTATGTTTGGGCAAAATAAGAGTTGAAAATGTTCAAAAAAAGATTTAAAATAAGCAGCCTTTAAAAAATTTTGGCAGGTGGTGTACGCGAAAGTTGTCTTAAATTAACAGAAAATTAAAAAAAAAAATTATTGAAGAGCATTGCGAATCAATTCCACATCACACTTCACATTACAAACTCGTTCACCTTCATTCACAATGGTCGAGAAGTGTGAAGATCTTCTGCAGGATTTTGAAAAATGTATCAAAGGCAAAATGCGAAAGCCAAAAAATTTCCAAATCAGCAAAGCGTTCGTTTTGCATGTTTTTCCTGATGGAAAAGTGGATGTTTTTGACAACTATGAGTTGCAAAATCCAACCACTTTTTTCTTCAAACCTACGTTTAAACTAGAAAATCTTTCGAAATGTCCTCCGCCCCGAATTGGATTAAAAGCTGCCAAAATAAAGGATGTAAAAAATCTCTTCAAGTATTTAAGCGCTAAAGGAAAAGAATTTTTCGAATCATATTTTTTAAAAGTACAAACTCAGAATCAAGATACCGAAGAAACTGAAGAGAGTGACGAAAATGACTAAAAGTAGTTTCTAATAAAATATTGTTTGAATTATTTATTCTTGTTCAATAATATTCATAATATTATATGTTGAATGTTTAATAAATAAATTATTTTAATGATAATATCTGGAGTTACTCTTGTGCATTTGTTTTGGTAAGATTGACTTGACCTTCACGTCGTTCGCTGCAGCGCGTACGTAGCCGGCCAGGCACGTTTTTGGGCAGCGTCAAGACTACCGCTTGGATTTTAAAACATTCATAATTTTTGAACTATTAATCCAATTGATCTAAAACTTTCCAGAAAACTTCTTTGAATCTTAATGAACAACTTTCTCACTGAAAGCTTTCCGTAGTTTAAAATTCGTTCGCTAAACGAGGCGCTTGAAGGTTAAAATTGATGATTTTTGCATTGCCTCAAAAAAAAATTAATAACTTTTTTGTCTATTGCAATATTCTCGTTTTTCTTTCTTAGATAGTTTCAAAAGACTTAAACACGTACTTTCTATTGGAGAAATCGGGAATTGAGGAAAATTGGCTAAATTAGCGCGAGTTGAAGTGAAAAAAGATTGGAATTTTTCGTTTTCAAAAAATCCACTTTTTACCAATTATCTCAAAAACTACAAAACCTATAAATTTTTGCAAGAGGAAAGAAAGATGGGCCTTGAAATTCTCTACAAGTATCAGTCTTTAAAATTGAAATTAGAAAGATTTTTAAAATTAACACTCAAGACAATACTTCTCAGGCTGAATCCGACCGTGTCCCCTTTTGGTCGCCAGCGGTTCAATTTTAATCTTTTTTGTTTGAAAATTCGACCCCTTAGTAGGAAATTCACCTTTTTGGGGTGGAAAATCCAACAATTCGTTTAAATACTTGACTATTTTGTTAAAAAGTCATCTATACTTTTCTAGACATTTTTTAAAATAAAAATCAATTCTTTTCTGATTAGTTTTTTTTGTGTTGGACATAAATGTCTCTTAAATTACAATTTTCCATTTTTGTTTGAAAATTGATCTTTTTCAGTTGAAAATTCAACTATCTGCTTAAAAATGTATCTGTTATGTTGAAAACTCGTCTTTTCCGATAGAAAATTGATATATTTGGTCAGCGCCGGATTAACATTTTTCGGGGCCTGGGGCTAAACCTCGAAGGGGCCCTCTTAAGGGCAGAGAAAATCCTAATTTTGCTGTAACGTACGTAATTTTCTGAGATAAGGGGCCTCTCGGCCCCCTGGAGCCGGGGCATTAGCCCCACCTTTTCCCTTGATAAATTCGGCGCTGTATTTGATAGAAAATTTGTATCTTTAGTTAAAAATTCATATCTTTTTTATTAAAAATTCAACTGTTTTCTAAAAAAAAAAAATGATGTAGTTGAAAAGTTTTTGGTTGAATGTTAATCTTTCTTGTATTGTAGCTATTCTGTACAATTATGGAAAGTAATGTATGTAGAAAATTCAAGTATTTTATTGAAGTCATCATTTGTCGAAATCTTTTTTTTTGTTTTAATTCGACCAACTGGTTGAAAAAAATATGATAATTAGTTGAAAATGCATCTCCTTAAATAAAAATTAGTTTTTTTTGCTAAACATTAATTTTTCTCACATTAAAAATTCCATTTTTGGTTGAAAATGTATCTTTTTTAGCTAAAAAATCAACAAATTTGCTTAAACATTCATGTAATATGTTGATAACCCGTTTTTTTTATTTGGTAGAAAATGTATCTACGTGTTAGAAAATTTGTATTTTTAGTTAAAATTTCAACTATTTCGTTGAAACATTAATTATGTTGTGGAAAATTTAACACTTTGGTTGAAATTTTAACTAATTCATTGAAAATTCATTTTTTGTTTTTAGTTGAACTAACAAATATTACCTATTTGTTAAAATTTCAACTTTTCGGCTTAAAAATGTCTTCTAAAAAATAGGTATTTTTTGGTGAAAAATGCTTATATTTGGTTAAAGAAAAAGCAAATGTTTTCGGTTGGAAATTATACTATTTTGTGTGAAAATTTATGTTTGTAGGTTTAAATTCGATTATTTGGCTAATAATTTAATTCTTTTGAAAATCAAAGTATAATCTTAAAAATTAATCTTTTTCGTCGAAAATACAACTGTGATTGTTCAATTGGTAGAAATCTTTTTTTTAATTCATCTCTTCAAATGAAAATTAATTTTTTTTAGCATTATTTTTTCCTAAATAAAAATTTTCCATTTTTTGTTGAAAATTTATCTTTTTCAGTTGAAAATTCAACTTTTTACTTAAAAATTCATCTATTATGTAAAAACTCGTCTTTTTCAATAGAAAATTGATCTACTTGGTGGAAAATGTGTATCTTTAGTTAAAAATTCATCTTTTTGATTGAAAATTCAACTGTTTTCTAACAACAACAAAAACAAACCATTATTGAGTTTAAAAGTTTTTGGTTGAATGTTAATCTTTTTTATGTAAAATTTGACCACTTCGTTAAATATTTGTTTGAAGACTGAATTATTTGTTATAAATTCTTTTTTTATAAAAAAGATAAATTATTAATAACATTATAAAAACGAGGTTTCTGGTTTTTGTTCCATGTGCCAGATGATTTGAAGCAAATAGGAAAATTATGTTTTCCTAATAGATGAAGGCAGTGTTTAAAGGCATTTTCGTTCTAATTTTTTGAGTCTTAAACCTGAATGTTTAGAATATAGACTCAGTTAACCCTAAAATTTGTCCCGGTTTCCGCATGCCTCTCAACGCTAGTTCATGTGTTTACATAGTCATGAAACTTAATTCCCAAGACCTTTCGACCCACGAAGTCGAATGTAAAATTATACCCATATACCACACCATGACGTATCCGACAGTTTTAAGACAGTTCTGTCGCAAAAAAGAAAATGTGGCATCCTGTAGCCAGATTCTGAACACCATCCATGGATCCGGATCTAATCGTTTTTAACGATTAGTTGATAAGCATGCATAAAATTACATAATGCACTCAAAACATGTGCTTTAGGCTTCACTTGAATCTTCTGTGATACCACAATCTGAAAAAGTATAACTTTCTGAAATCAATTTCAATTTGGGGCGATTAAGAAATTCCCAAAAAGAAAATTCCTGAATTTTTAGAATTCCGAATAATAAAATTTTCCAATAATAAAATTTAAAAATAATAAAATTGCCGAATTGGAAAATTCCTGAATAATAAAATTCCAGAATTATAGAATTCCTGAACAATAAAATTCGCAAAATGGAAAATTTTATAATAATTAAATTTTCGAACAGTTTCCAATATTACTAAATTTGAAAATTCCAGAATTATAGAATTACAGAATTATTATAGAATTCCAGAATTATATAATTCCAGAATAATAAAATTCCCAAATTGGAAAATTTCCAAAATAATCAAATTTTCGAACTGTTTCCAATATTACTAAATTTGAAAATTCCCAATTTATAGAATTCCAGAATGATTATAGAATTCCAGAATTATTGTAGAATTCCAGAATGATAGAATTCCCGAATAATAAAATTCCTAAATTGGAAAATTTCCAAATAATCAAATTCTGGAACAGTTTCTAATATTATCAAATTGGGAAATTCCCGAGTAATAAAATACCAGAACAATAAAATGTCCTAATTGGAAAATACCTGAATAAACAAATTTCCAAATAAATAAATTTTATAATTCTATAGTTCCCAAAGAATAAATTTCCCGAATTGGGAAATTTACAAATAATTAAATTCTTGAACAGTTTTTGCTGTTACTAAATTGTAATATTCCCGAATAATAGAATTCCAGTATTATATAAATCCAGAAATCCAGAATTATTATAGGATTCCAGAATGATAGAATTCACAAATAATAAAATTCCCTAATTGGAAAATTTCGAAATAATCAAATTCTCAAGCAGTTTCTAATATTACCAAACTGGAAAATTCCCCAATAATAAAATTCCCGAATTGGAAAAGTTCCAAATAATTAAATTCTCGAGCAGTTTCTGATATCACCAAATTCGAAAATTCCAGATAATAAAATTCCAGAATGATAGCATTCCCAAAAAATAAAATTGCCGAATTGGAAAATTACCACATAATTAAATTCTTGAACAATGTGTAATATTACCTAATTGAAAAATTCGCGAATAATAAAATTTCGAAATAATAAAATTTCCGAGTAGTTTCCAATATTACTAAATTTGAAAATTCCGGATTTATAGAATTCAAGAATTATAGAATTCTCGAATAATAAAATTCCCAAATTGGAAAATTTCTAAATAATTAAATTCTCGAGCAGTTTCTAATATTGCCGAATTGGAAAATTCCCCAAGAAAAAAATTTCAAAACAATAAAATTCCCGAATTGGAACCCCGAATAATAAAATTCCCGGATTATAGAATTTCTGAACAATAAAATTCCCGAATTGGAAAGTTTCCAAATAATCTAAATATCAAATAATCACATATCACATTATCAAATTGGGAAATTCCCGAGTACTAAAATAACAGAACAATAAAATACCCGAATTGGAAAATACTCGAATATAAAAATTTCCAAATAAAAAATTCTATAATTTTATAATTCCCAAACAATAAAATTCTCGAATTAGAAATTTTGGAAATAATATATAATAATAGAATTCCAGAATTATAGAATACACGGAAAATAAAATCCGCGAATTGGGAAATTTACAAATAATTCAATTCTTGAACAGTTTCTGATGTTAATAAATTGTAAAATTTCCGAATAATATAATTCCAGAATTATAGAAATCCAGAAATTCAGAATGATTATAGAATTTCAGAATTATAGAATTCCCAAATAATAAAATCCCCTAATTGGAAAATTTCGAAATAATCAAAATCTCAAGTATTTTCTAATATTTCCAAATTGGAAAATTCCCCAATAATAAAATTTCCGAATTGGAAAATTTCCAAATAATTAAATTCTTGAACATATTCTGATGTTACTAAATTGTGAAAGTCCCGAATGATAGAATGCCAGCATTATAGAAATCCAGAAATCCAGAAATCCAGAATTATTATAGGATTCCAGAATTATAGATTTCACAAATAATAACATTCCCTAATTGGAAAATTTCTAAATAATTAAATTCTCGAACAGTTTTTAATATTACCAAATTCGAAAATTCCAAATAATAAAATTCCAGAATTATAGAATTCCTAAATAATAAAAATCCCAAATTGGAAAATTTCCAAATCATTAAATAAATACTTGAACAGTTTCTAATATTACCAAATTGGAAAATTCCAGAATTGCATAATTCCCGAAAAATAAAATTGCCGAATTGGGAAATTACAAAATAATTAAATTCTCAAACACCTTCTAATATTACCAAACTGGAAAATCACCGAATAATAAAATTCCAGAATTATAGATTTCAAGAATAATAAAATTTCCAAATTAATAAATAAATTCTTGAACAGTTTGTAATATTAACAAATTGAAAAATTCCAGAATTATATAATTCTCGAAAAATAAAATTGCCGAAATGGAAAATTACCAAATAATTAAATTCTCGAACAATTTCTAATATGACCAAATTGGAAAATTTCCGAATAATAACATTTCCAAATAAAAAAATTTCCGAATTGGTAAATTCCCAAATTGGAAAATTTCCAAATAATCACATTCTCGAACAGTTTCTAATATTATCAAATTGGAAAATATCCTAATAATAAAATTCCAGAACTATGAAATTATTAATTTCAAAATATTTCAAAAAATTCCAAAAGGTTTCAAAAAGATTTGAAAATTTTTAAAAGCTTTCGAAAGATATACAATTCTTGTAAACATTTTAGAAGATCTCGAAAAGATTTCAAAGATTTTAAATGATCTACAAGAGTTCAAAATCAATTACCTACAATTTGTTAGTGACTAGAAAATTTTATTTCGTAGTTCAACAACATCAGTTGGGGTTAAGGAACAATTTCAAAAATATTAAAGAATTTAAAAATAAACACTAAAATATTAAAAATAAATGGGATGGCTAATTTTTTATATGTATAGCTAACAGATATTTCACTATTTATGTGAAAAAAGGAATCTTGAAAAAAACTTTATCAATTGACCTAGAGAAGACTGACAACTTTGTTTTCTTTTACAATTTGTATTTTTCTTAAATTATTACTTTAACTGAAGAACGTTAAATTTAAGCGATCTTAGTTGAACAATTTTAAAGATGAGAAGTATTGAATATTGTAGAGATTCCTCGAAAATATGAATTGGCAAGTTTTTAAAAGAATAAATAAATAATTAATAAAAAATACAATATTTAACGACGATTAATAGAAATTGTATAAGCCTGAAAAAAATAAATACTTATTTAAAGTTTTCCTTTTTAAATTTTAAGATTTATTAAAGAATTTAAAATGATTGAATTGTGTATATTTATGTGCTAATTATACTGTTCTACAGCTTTTGATTTTTATCATACTCAGACCCTGCTAAACCTTAATTAATACCTGGTTGTAAAGATACTTGAAAAATTTCTAAGAGAATCCTTGGGACGTTCGAGGACTTTTCCACGGGTTTTCCCCGATTTTCCCCATAGCCTTGCTTTCCATCCTTCATTCACACCCAGTCCAAGAGGTTTTATAATTCACAAATAACTCGGGATTACTTTACCCAATCTGGTCAGGCCAGTAAGCACTAATTACTGTTTACCGACTTAAGTCCAACATCTGTTTGAAGCTAATAGTTCATTCAGGATTATTGTAATAACATTTTATAACTAGCCTGCCTGAACGGAAAGGATTAACCAAAGTAAGATCAATCTCCTTCGGAAACTTATCGTTCGTAGTTTCCCCCAATTCTTCCAGGCGAATAGAGCAATAAAAGAATAATTTTCCCCATAGATCTCTAGCAACGTGTAGCAGTTTCTCACGTGAATAATTAAAAAATTAAGGTTCCAAAGCCTTAAAAAAAGGCAAGTTCTATAAAAAAAGGGGGTAAAGGAGATTTTTTAGGCCTTTGTAGAAGGAAAAATTTTCTTTTAAAACATTTTTTTTATCTCCAAGGTGGCGGTTGGTAGAAAAATTTAAAATTTCTGGTCATTTCCGGGGTATTCCTGTTCAAGTCATGACGTTCATTCTAAACATCTTTTAACACAATAGAGCAAAAATGGTAAAATAAATAAATTTTCAAATAATTATGAATCAATGTGCAAAATTCTTTAAAATAAAACCTGAGAATAAATAAGGAGAAAAGAATAAATAAATAAAAATATTCGAGCAGACAGGAACAGCAACGAAACGACGATGCTTTCTTCCTGA
Organism: Belonocnema kinseyi; assembly: GCF_010883055.1. NCBI lineage: Eukaryota > Metazoa > Arthropoda > Insecta > Hymenoptera > Cynipidae > Belonocnema > Belonocnema kinseyi. The sequence continues at coordinate 41,120,610 of NC_046663.1, forward strand.
CACCCGAGAATCAAATCATATTTTTATTGAATTCTCAGGTTTGAGGAAAAGAGCATCGTAGTTTCGTTGCTGT
>NC_046663.1:41120782-41131587 GCF_010883055.1 Belonocnema kinseyi
CTTGATAAGGGCGCTGTATAAGTGCCAAATGCTTTCTCGTTTTTATTTTTGTCCAAAAAAAGGAATTTTTTTCTTTCCATTTTTAGGAAAAATTTGATATTTTTTCAAATTTCATTAGGAACATTTTATGGTAGTTGTTCAAATTGGTCTTTGGATTCTTGGTCTTATTTTCAGGAATTTTGCACATTAATTTGATTATTTGACGTTAAATAGGATTTTAAATTTTAATTTAATCTCATTTAAATTTCTTTAATTTTAATTTTGAATCTTCAGCTGAAATAGTAGAACTTTAAACAAAACAGAAGAATTTACAACTAAAGTTATGAATATTTAACTGAAATACTTAAACTTTAACAAAAAAGATGTATTTGTACAAAATTAGACTAATATTCTATCAAAAAATACAATTTTTCAACAAAACACATGAATTTTAAGGATATAGTTTAATAGTTTAAACAATGAATCTTTAAATAAATAAGTTAAACTTTGAAAAAAAATTATTTGTATTAAAAAAAATAAATTGTCAACCAAAACTTAAATAATTAAGTTTTAAGTTAACAAAATCAATGTTTAACCAAAAAAGTCAAATTTTCAACTCCAAAATACCATTTTTCAACCAAAAGTTTAATAATTAAATTTCCACTCAAAAAATGAATGTTTATTCAAAAAATAGAATTTTCAACTAAAATTATAGAATATTTAACTGCAATATTTTCATTTTCTGTTTAAGACCAAAATTATTTTTAACCAAAAAAGAAACAAATTTTGAATAAAATGACTCATTTTTTAACGAAGGAATGGATTTTGTATTAAAATGATGAATCCTCGATAAAAAAAATAATTTTCAACAAAAGAGTTCACTTTTCAACCAAGTTAATCTATTTCTAACCTGAAAGATGAATTTTTAACTAAAATGGTGAATATTTTACTGGAATACTTAAATCAGCAACCGAAAAGAATAATTTTTAAAGAATGAGATTAAATTTCAAAGAAAAAATCATATTCTACCAAAAAAGTTGATTTTCTATCAAAAACGTAGTTTTTAAAAAACAAAATACGTGGATTTTCAACGAAATAAATAAGTTTTCAATTAAAAAAGACCAATTTACATCCAAATTGTTAAATTTTGAACCAGAAAAGGTCAGTTTTCCACTCAAAGTGGAAAAGATGAAAAAGATGAATTTTCAACCAATAAGATTAATTTTCTACAAAAAAGAGACCAATTTTCCTAGAATTACATAAATAAAAAAATAGTTCAATTTTTAAATAAAAAATATCAATTTTCAACCAAATACTTGAATTTTCAGCTAAAAATTTAATTCATAACAAAAAAGTCGGATCTTTACAAAAATATTTAAACTTTCTACTGGAAGTTAAATTTGTAGTTGAAAAATTGATTTTCAGCAAAGCAGTAAAATTTTTAAAAAGAACTGCATTTTCAATTAAAATGAGTGATCTTCCAAAAAAATTAATTTGTCACAAAAGAGTTTTACTTTTAAACGCAATTAGTTAAATGTTTGGGAAAAAGGTAAATTCCAACGAAAAATGTTTTTAAAATATTATACCATAATTCAGAAATATTTCCTTTTTGAAATACTTATACTTCTACTCCAAAAACTATTTGAAGTGTTTTTTCTTCAAAATTTGGAAGAAGGAACTTTTAAATTGGGACCAATTTTGACTTGAATCGGAATGTTTAAACTCCTTTTTTCTAAATCCCAGTTTAAATTCTTTGAAAAAAATGCCGTTCCCTGACAAAAATTCCCTGTTCCCAGTAAAATTATATTTTAAATTATTAAAATAATAAAAACTTGAAGTTTGCTACGATCAGAAGTTAATTCCCGGTTTTTAAAAATTTAATTCAGAACTTCAACCTGCGGCACTTGAAACTGCAGAACTTGTAATTGCAGCACACCAAACTGCTGCTCTTCAAACTATAACAATAAAAACTGCAGCACCACAAATTTATAAACAAAACAATAAACTGTAGAATTTTAAACTGCTATACTTCAAACTACAAGACTATAAACTGTATAGCACTTCAAACTAAAGCTTTATAAACGACAGTGCTAAAAACTTAAAAGACATTGAACTGCAGTACTACAAACTGCTGCTCTTCAAACTACAACACTAAAAACTGCAGCACCGCAAATGTATAAATAAAACATTAAACTGTAGAACTTTAAAATGCTATACTTCAAACTATAAGACTATAAACTGTATCACTTAAAACTAGAGCACTCTAAACTACAGTACTAAAAACTAAAAGAACATTTAAATGCAGTAATTCAAACTCCAGTACTTGAAACTGCTGCTCTTCAAACTACAACACGGAAAAGTCCAGCACCACAAATTTATAAACAAAGTATTATAATGTAGAACTTTAAACTGCTATACTTCAAACTACAAGACTATAAACTGTATCACTTAAAACTACAGAACTATAAACCACAGTACTAAAAACTTTAAAAACATTGAACTGCAGTAGTTCAAACTGCTGCTCTTCAAACTACAACACGGAAAACTGCAGCACCACAAATTTATAAACAAAATATTATAATGTAGAACTTTAAACTGCTATACTTCAAACTACAAGACTATAAACTGTATCACTTAAAACTACAGCACTCTAAAGTCTAAACTACAGTACTAAAAGCTTGAAGAACATTGAAATGCAGTAATTCAAACTCCAGTACTTGAAACTGCTGCTCTTTAAACTACAGCACTAAAAACTGCAGCACCACAAAATTTATAAACAAAACATTAAACTGTAGAATTTTAAACTTCTATACTTCAAACTACAAGACTATGAATTGTATCACTTAAAACTATAGCACTATAAACTACAGTACTAAAAACTTTTTAAAAACATGGAATCTCAGTACTTCAAACTGTTGCACTTCAAATATCACGACTTTAAACTTCTACAGTTGAAACTACAACACTATAAGCTGCAGTACTTGAAACAACAGGACCTTAAACTTTAATTCTTCAGACTGCATTCATTAAGTTCCAGCACTTCGAAATAATGCACTTTAAATTACTGCACTATAAACTGCAACAAATAAAAAAATTAAACTGCAACACTTACAATTTCAGGACTTCGAACACCAGCTCCTTAAATTTCAACAATTTACACTGCATCGCTTCCAACTTCAGCACTTCAAACTATTGCACTACCAACTGCAGTACAATGAACTGCAGCAATATAAGCTTTAAAAAAATTTAACTTCTGCACTATAAACTACGGCACTTCAAACTGTACCAAAATAAACTATAGCACTTTAAACTTTAACACTTCAAATTGTAGCACTTCAAACTTCTGCACTCTGAAGTCTGAACTGTAGTATTTCAAGCTGTATCAATATAGTTTAGTGACATCTTGAATGTTTTTTTTTTCAAGTTGTCAGATTTAATTGACCCAAATATTAAATTTGTTTGAAGAAATTTTTCATTGGCATTAGATAAACTGAGGGACTCTGAATTTCAAAAAAAAAAAAAAAAATTAACTATTACCCTATAAGCTGCACCGTTGCAAACAGCAGCACTTCAAACTGTTTTACTATGATCTGCAGCACTTTAAACTGCATCACCTTAAACTGTAGTACTATCGGCAATTATAATAGCTACATTTTCAGATTAAAAAAAGTTAATTTTTTACCAGAAAAAAAATTTAACAGAATAGTTAAAATTTTAAATAAATAGTTTAATTCATAACGAGAAAATTTAATTATGTACCAATTACTAAATTAGTTTATTTTTCAACGAAAATTATAAATTTTCTACTAAAATGTTGAGTTTTTAAGCCCAAAAGACGATTTTTTTACAAAACAGCTACATTATCAACCCAAAAATATAAAATTTCAACAAGAAAGTTAACTTAGGACAATATAGTTGAAGTTTCAGTTAAAATGATAAATCTTCAATCGAAAAAATTAATTGTAAAAAACTGTTGAATTCGACCAAGAAATTTGAATATTGAAGAAAATAGTTGAAACCTCAACCAAAACAAATTAATTTTCAACCAAGCAGTTGCATTTTTAACCAAACATCAAAAATCACCATAGAGGTGAATTTTCCAATAAAATGATAAATCTTTTAAAACAGTGTATTTTCAAGGAGAGTTCAACATTCATCCGAGGAGTTGAATTTTCAAACTAAACATTTTTTTTTTACCAAGAAGATTATTTTTCTATAAAAAAGATTATTTATTAACAAAATGCATGAATTTTCTAACATGTACTGAAATTTCAACCTAAAAAAGTGAATTTTTAACCAAATAATCGAACTGTAAACTGAAAAAGATAAATTTTTAATAAAAAAATAATATAATTTAATTTTAAATTTAGAAAATTAATTTTCATTAGAAAATGAGACGAATTTTTTACGAACCACTTAAATTTTCGACTTAAGAGATAAATTTGCACACAAGAAATGTATTTTTGATCAAAAAGGTATTACCATACTAAAATTACAATTTATATGCCGTTTTTAAAAGGAGGAGGGGTGTCAGCTTTAGTGTCAAATGTCATTTGCAGGGATTTTACCAAAATGTTACGATTTTTCACAAGAGATAAGGTTGAGTCAAAAATCACTGAAGGTAGTCAAAAATAGAAAATAATTTTATTTTTGATGTTAGGTTTTTTGACCAGGAAAAAGTATTAATAATTTTGAAGTTAATTTTTGTTGTCTACATGGTCCATAATCAATATTTTTTAATTATTGATTTAAAATTGTTTTAAAAAAACAGAAGAGCTAGAGAGCTTTTTTCACAATTTTAAATCAATATTAAAAAATATTGATTATTGATCATGCAGACAAAAAAAAATAACATCAAAATTATAAAAAATAATTATTTTAAAATGTTTCATATTTTTTATCAAGAATATGTCATCATTGACAAGCAAGCTATGGTAGAGTGACAAAAAATACGGTTTTCATCTTTTTGTAAAGGCTATTTGTCAAAAGAATCTTCATACGTAAACAAATGTGGATATTTTTTTGCGTTGTGTTTTTCTTTGTTGCGATTTTTTATTATGAATAATTTTCAAAATTGTAGAGCTGTTTTTGAAGATGCTTTCGTAAACTGAACAGACAGGAGGCATGGCTGATTAAGGGTAATGAGATTCAGAGTATGCTTAGTTTCCGGTAGAATGGATAGCAAAATGAAGGAGGTAACGAAGGGGGGTTTTGTATGAGGATCTCGTTTCTCTAGTCTAGGGTTCAGAGTTTAGAACTTTAGAAGTAAAGCGCATAGCAGACCTGCAACCGTGTTTGTTATCTTTATGTTGAGCATCGGCGTGCATGCTCGTCATTTCCTCATCCTCCGCTCGCTCCCCGCTCGCCCTGCTACCAGGGGAAAGCGTAAACCGACGAATTACGTTGGCGTGAGACACGATGCAGACTGCCAACCGCTGTGCTGCAAAAATGCAAAAATGCAGAAAAATAAGATGGAAAAGATTTCACATTAAAAACGCTGAAATCAATTCTGAATTCTTTGAAGCTGAGCAATCTCTACAAATAAGCAGCTTCTATAAATAAGGACAGTATTTCCATTTGAAAATTTCAAAAACGTTCTAATGATATTTACAAAATTTATATTTCAGGGACGCAGAATTCTTTTCATCCGCTAGTTTAACAATTATTCCATTTAAAATCCTTTATTCTGTTTGAGCTATATAAGTTTCTCCACAATTTGAGTTTGGTATTGTTGAAAACTAAAGATCCAACCAAAACCAGAAAAAGATTTGACCAAGAAGATGAGTATTTATGTTAAATGTCATCCAATTTGTGAAATCAGAAAATAAAGCCAAGAATGAGTAGTAGAAAATGTATAAATAGTATCGTTTTTTAATAAACGGAATTAATTCCCTGAATTTGTTAAATAAAATATTTTTGTTGTTATAAAAAATAAATTTATATTTTAGATCAATGAAAAAGGCACTGACTGGTGTCACGGAATTTTCCATAATGGTAGATAGTTCGCAACAAAATTTAAAAAATAAATAATTTAGCGGGACTGTGACATAATAATTTATTATTGTTATTATTACTCTTTTGTCGCACTGATGTTTATTATTTAAAGGCAATATTAGGGTGGCCAAATTTTTGTAATTTTGGTTATTCTACTAAAATATCAATTTAAATTTTTATTAGCAATAGGCTATTATTCGGGATATACATTGGTAAAATTGTGACTGAAGCGTGTGGTACTGCGACTGTAGCAAGAATGTCTGGTGATACTTGATGAAATCATGAAATCGAAACAGCCGCTCAAGGAAAGAAAAAAGCGCACGAAAGAAAGTCGAACATCACAGGCCTTAGCGGTGATAATTATGATTATTTAAAGGCAATATTAGGCCGGAACAAATTTTATAATTTTTTTTATTCTTGTAAAATGTCAGTTTATTATTTATTAACAATCGACTGTGATCCGAGAGATCATTGATAAGAATGCTACTGAAGTGTGTGGTACTGCAATTGTAGAAAGAATGTCTGGTGATTCGTGGTGAAATGATAAAATTCAAGCACACTCCCAAGAAGAAAGAAAAGCGTATAACAGAAATTTGAACAATTAACGAGAAGAAAATTTGACTAGAAGAAAGTGCAAAACAACTATGAAGGAAGTAAGAATCTGTTTTTTAAATGGGCGTTGAGTAATGTGGAGAGAGGTACAAGTAGAGAGTTAGGCTTCATGAGAAACCCAATATGATACAGACCGGATACTAGACGCTTTGAGAGACTCTTTTAATTATTATTATTATTCTGTGATTTCTTTTGAATATATTTTTTTTTAATTTTGAAGGATTTGCGAGATCTCTGATGATTTTATGACATATTATTGGATTTGAACAAATTTCAAGGTACTCTTAAGAATATCAAAGGGTTTAACGAAATGTTTCGCGATTTTTAATCGTTTTTAAAGGATCCTAAAATATCTGAAAGAATTTTAAAGAATTTCAAGATATTGTGAAAGAATTCCAAGGATTTCTAAACATTTCCTGAAATTTTTACGGATTTGATAGTATTTTAGAGGATTTTTAGAGATTTTCATAGCTTTTATTGGCTTGTAAAAGATACCAAGAGATTCCAGAAATGTTAAGAATTAAAATAACAATTATAATAATGCATAAAGAATCGTAGAAGATTTTAAAGAATTTCGAGTCATTTCAACGGACCTAAAGGATTTTAACCGATATCAAAATAAAGTAAAATATATCGCATTGAAACTAAGTATTATTTTTAAAAACCCGTTTCAAAGAATAGATGATTTAAAATCGATTAATTTAGACTGATGAATAGAAAAAATCAAATCGTCACTTTTGGAAATCTTTTTTTAAGAATCTATTCCACTGTGGACAAAATGATATTCAGAAGCTCTTTCCAAACCTATTTAAACGTTCTTTTTTAATTTGAGCCAATAAAATTCCGCAAAAAATATGTCATAGACCAATTAAGAAAAATTGTTTCTGAACAAAAATGAAAAAAACTCAATTTTTTAAGAAAAATAGCGTTTTTCGGTAAATACAAGAATCAAGAAAAGTTTTCTAATTTAGAAATTGTTAAAAATGTATTGAATTCATTATCAACAAATAAGTACATGCAAATTGATTCATGGGAATTTACAGTGATTTTTCAATTGAGTCGGCTAAGTTTGAACAAATTATAGACAAAAACTATTTTTTAATTGAATTCTTGTAAGATAATAATTTATTATATTATAAACAAATTCACTAAACAATAATCTGCAGCTGGTATTTGTGATTAAATAAATCAAGTTTTTTGCTCTGAATTGGACAAAAGTTATACGGAAATGTCACTTAGCAGATGCAGTTATACAATAACAATTTATCATTTTTTAAATAAATTTGATTAACAAATTTACTGTCTGCCTACTTTTATAGGTAAAAGCGTAGCTTTTTTAGCGTAATGAAGAGTAAATAACTAACTTCTAGATTTTTAGGGAGCTTCTATGAGATCAAAAATTTAAATTTTTAACGACAATTGCTTAAACAAATTTTTATTATCTCAGAATTTTTTAAGTAACAAAATACGTTTAAACAAACTTAGTTATTAAATCGATTTTTCAGCTATTCCTAAAGATAAAAAGTTGTTTTTGTTTTCAACGAAAGGAACTGTTAATAACCAATTAAAATTTTTTTTCTTAAAACCTCGATAACGATGCACTATTCTACTATTATTAATGTCACTCATAAGTTTATAGACAATTTTTTGCCCTCTCATACATTCGGAACAAGAAACTGAAAATAAAAATGGTAGATCGTTATTGAGTTTTGTAAAAAAAGTTTAAAAATTAGTTATTAACAAATTAAGTAAATTGAAAAAGCGAAATTTTCACATTTAGATATAGACGAATAATGAATCTGAAAATTAGGTGTGTTTAAACAATTATCAATTGTTACTGATCTATAGAGCTGAGACATTAATACATAATAGGCTGTCAATACCTGAAAGAAACTAAAAGTTTTTTCTTAAAAAATATTTGAGAGGATAAAAATTTGTTTTAGCAATTGTTCTTAACAATACAAAAGGTTCATTGTTCTGTAAGTTCCCTGAATATCTTGAAGTTAGTTATTCACACTTTATTGCCTTGAACAAATATAGTTTCTACCTCTAAAAATAGCCAAACAGTGGATTTATTAATTAAAATTGTTAAAACAATCAACAATTTTTTATAAAACCGCAAATTATTTATTACCCTTCATGAATTTAATCAAGGAATGGTTTTCGTCTATGAATTTTCAAATTAGGTGCTATTCAATTGATGATTTACTGTCAATCCCCATGAATCCATTTTTACTTGCTTATTTTTGTATAAAAAATTCAATACATTTATAAACAATTGCTAAGCTATTAAACAAATTTCAAGGTAGCTGCTTCATTAAGTCTATGTAATCCGGATTGGTTCCAAGTATTTTTTGAAACCCGGTACTCTTATAAAAAAGTGGTTTATGTTTTAATTGTTGCCATTAAAAAAATCATAAACTTTTATAAATCGATTATAACGGATTTAAGCAGAATTTTATCAGCTTTATTAGAAAAAAGGACGTTCAAATCGCTTGTGAAATAGCTTCTGAATATCAATTTGTCCACACACATTTTTTTGTCCCACTGTGAAACGGCAACGTTCCGATGGCTTCCGCCCGTTCGTTTAACCATGCGTCGCACTTTTTTGTTAAGAAGGAGATGTGATCAGAAATGATGAGATGGGAAGTAGGGGAAGTGTGAGGAAAAGAAGGAAAATAGGGGCAGTAGGGGAAATAGGGGGATGGAAAGTAGGAGGAAGGAGACGAAAAGAGGTTAAGTAGGGGCATAGGGGAAATAAAGGGATAAAAAATTATGTGAGAAGGAGTACAAAAAGTAAAGAGAAGTAGGAGAAGCGAAGGTGTGTTACGTAATAAAGCAGGGGTGATAAGGAGAGGGGTGGGAATGTAGAGGAAGTGAGGGGAACTTAAGAGAGAAGTAGTAGGGGAATTGGGAGTGAATGATGGGCGGGAAAGTGAGAGAAAGTAGGGGAAATGAGAGGATGAAAGTAGGGAAAGTGATAGGAAATAAGGTAAGAGGAAATATGGAAAGTAAGGGAAAGCAGAGGGAGCAAGGGTATGTTAAGTGAGACAGGTAAGGGGAAAGTGAGGCGAGGATATGGAAGGAGAGTGGAGGACAGAGATGGCGAGGGGTGGTGACGACAGGAATGGTGAAGGGGGGTGGTAAGTGAGTGAAGGTTTGATGAGAGAGAGGAAGAAATTATAATTAAGCTTAGCGAGGAAAAGTAGGGGAAATATGGGAATAGGAAGTAGGCGAAGTGATGGGAAATTATGTAAGGGGTAGAACGGCAAGTAAAAGGAAGTAAAGTGACTGATAAATAAGTAAGATAAGCCGGGCGAGGTTATTTAAGGAAAGGGGTTGAGAAGGCGGTGAGAAAAAGTAGGAACAAATAAGGGGATGGAAAGCTGAAGAAATGATAGGAAGTGAGGTGAGTTGAAGTACCGAAAGGGAGAAGAGGTAGATGCAGCAAGCGTGTTTTAAGTAAGAGAGGTAGTGAGGCAGAGGCGAGAGTGAGGAGGGGAGGGGAGATAAGGGGATGTGAGTTAATGTGAGGGAATGTGGGGAGAGGAGTGGGTAAACGTGGGTTAAGCAGATAGAGGAAGGGAAATTTTGGTTGGAGAAGTGAGGAGAGGTGCACGTCTTCATAGACTACGAAACTGTTTTTTGTAGGCACACAATACCTAGTGCCTTCTTTGAATAATTTGTTATTACCTGGCGGCGATTCGCAACCGCAACTCTTGATTTTCTAATATAAATGTTTTAACATTGCTGATCAGACGCATAGAAGGGGAATAAGTAAATAATAAACAGTCTGAATTGCAGAAGTACAGGGGAGTAGGTGTAGCGAGAGTATAGTAAGTCGAAGATATGCGGGGAAACATAGAGAAATGATGGGTGAGGAAAATAGGTGCGGTAAATGTTGGGAGAGGAAGTGGGAGAAGCTGAATAAGTGAATACAGGTAGAGGTAGATACGGAACTAGTTTAGAAAGTGGGTGAACGCGAAGGTTAAATTGTGGGAGGGTAATGAAGGGGAAAAGGGGAAAACAGGGATAGCAGACAAGGAGAATTGTGATAGGAACACCGTAAATAAGTAGGGATAGCAGGGGAGGGGAATTGTGATAGAGGAACCGCAAATCTCAATTTTGTAATAGTAATGTTTTAGTATTGCTGATGGTTCATTGAAAAGAAAAATTAAGTAAATAATAATCAGTTTGAATTGCGGAAGTAGGGGGGGGGG
>NC_046663.1:41131687-41146851 GCF_010883055.1 Belonocnema kinseyi
ACGTAGGGGTAGTATAGGAGGGGAATTATGATAAGGGGGCCGAAAATACGAATTCTTGAATAGAAATGTTTTTGAAATTGCTGATGGGACATTGAGAGGAGGAATAGGTGAATAATAATCAGGTTGAATTGCGGAAACATTTGATGTTAAAACGCTGACGCTGTGAGGCAACGATAGGATTGAGTTTGGAGGAGAAAGAGCTAAAAAGGGCCAACGGAATCGAATTGAATCGAACAATGTATACCGGGTGGCAATTTCACGCGACAAGTCCTGCCATCAGCATATCAATGGGCCAGGAGGATTATCTGGATATGCTCGCTGATATTCTGCGGTTGGTTCGAGTAGATAGGGTTGCGCTGCGCAAATTCTCCCTTCTCGTACCGACACCAAATAACCAACGTCATACGTATTCACTTGAAAAATAAGCCCTCACTCGCCGCGCCGCAGTCCGCACTCATCCGACCACAATAAGTACAATTGTACTCTTTTACTTGCTTTTATATCATGCTTCTATTTTCTCTCAATCTATTAGCACTCTTATGCTATTGAGTAAACAAATAATAACAAAAGATATTCAATTTTAATCAATTTCTTTTTTTTAACTCTTTTCTTACAATTCCAGAAGAGGACGTCAATTAATTACGTAAGGTTGATTTTTCAAATTTTCGACGCCCTATTGAGGAGCGTGCACATTAGGATAGTCTAAAATTGTTGTTCGAACTTCCTTGGATATCGCCGGGAAATTTTAAATATCATACCAATAAGTCTGTTGTATAGGGTCCCAAGAAATGGGTTTTGTGAGATTTTTGTGCTAATTATGATTGTGTTTTGCAGTTTTTAAATGCAAATTGTTTCTAATACCAATTAATTATTTTTACAAATATAATTGTTTGGTTAAAAATTTTATTAAAAAATTCATTTTTCAGAGTGAAAATATAACTGATTGGTAGTAAAACCTTTTTTTTAGATTAAAATTTTTTTAATTTGATGGAAAATTGAACTGAGAAATTGAGTTGAAAGTTCCTTTTTAGATTGAAATGATAACTCTTACTAGAAAATTATTTTTATAAGATTGCAAATTTTTAAATTTCATAGAAAATTCAACTATTTTGTTGGAAATTAAATAAGATAGTTCATTTATTATTATTTTTTTTTAAGAATTTGATCATAAATTTAACTATTTGATTGAAAATTCATTTTTTTCAGATTTAAAGTATAATTTTTTGGTAGAAAATGATTTTTTTATTGAATATTTAAAAATCTGATGTAATATTCAACTATTTGGTTGAACATTAAATAAGAAAATTTATTTCTTTTTGTTTGAAATTCATCTTTTTTAGTTGAAATGTAAATTTTATTGGGAATTTATCTTTTCTTGTTAAAAATTCAACTACTGCGCTTTTTTTAATGCTAATTGTTTCTAGTACATCAAAAGCTACATTATGCTGATAATTAGGGTTTTGCATACATTGTTCAAACCATTTATTATTATTGTTAATAATAGTCTCTTAGAATAATGCTTAAAAATTGCAGTTTTTTTCACAAACATTCCACTTTGTTCAATTTCCAATTAGAGCAGATAAATAATTAATTGAAGCTACCCAAATTAATTGTATATGCAATTTATTATTTTTTAATTAATATATAATTTAAATAATGTTAGAAAGTTGTGGTTTCTTTTTGAATTTTTCAACTATTTTTCTACTCTTCTCTTGAAGTTAGTTTAAATTAATTTGGTTTGCAAATTTATCAATTTTGTGAAAAATTCAACCAAAATTTAACAATTCGATTGTATATTTAACTACTTGGTTGAAACGGAATTTTTCATTGAAAATTGTTATTTTTAGGTTCAAAATGTTACAGATTGGTAGCCATTTTTTTCAGGATGAAAGTTTTAAAATTTGATAGAAAATTCAACTATTTGGTTGAAAATTCATTAAGAAAATTGATTTTTTTAGATTGAAAATATAACTGTTTGGTAGAAAATTATTACTTTTAATTGAAAATTTAAAAATTTGATACAAAATTCAGCTATTTGGTTGAAAATTCATTCCTTTTTTTTGAAAATTCATCTTTTTTGTTGTTGAAGATTTATTATTATATTTGAAAATTCCACTATCTGGTTGAAAATTAATATGTTTTGTTTAAAAATTCAGTTGATTCAAAATTTAAAAATTTGATAGGAAGTTCAATTATTAGGTTGAAAATTCAATACGGAAAATAATTTTTTTAGGTTAAAAATATAAATATTTTGTAGAAAAAAATTTTTTAGACTGAAAAATTAAAAATTTTGTTAAAAAATTCATATAATATAATTTTGTTAAAAATTCAATTAAAATTTTTATTTTATTTAGATTGAGAATAAAACTATTTCGTAGAAAATTATTTTCTTAAAGGTTGAGTATTTAAAAATTAAACAATTTGGTTAAAAGTTCAATCAGGCAAATTTTATAGAGAATTTATCTTTTATTGTTGAAAATTCAACTACGTAGTTCAGAGTTCTACTAATTCATTAAAAATTCATTTTTTGCTTTTGAAGATTTATTCTTTTGTCAGAAAAAAAACACTGATTTATTGAAAATTAACTTTTTTGTTGAAAATTTAACTGTTTGATAAAAAAATCTTTTTTTATGTCTTGAAAATATGACTATTTGATATAAAATTTAAATGTTTGGTTAGAATTTTTTTTCCTAAAAATTCGTTTTTTGTTTTGTTTTATTTTAAAAATTAATCTGTTTGGTTTAAATTTGTTTCGTTGAAAATTATTTTTGTTTAGTATCAAATTTAATCATGTGTTTAGGAATAAATCTATTTTGTTTAAAAATAAATATATTTTGACTTTAAATCTTAGAAATATTGTATCTAAATTAATTTTATTATAAGTATTGATTTTCCTATTATCGTCCTATTTTCATGAAAAATGACCCTACTTTCCATATTTTAAGAGAATTTTGGAGTGTGAAGCCTGGAAAATAATTCTCAGAACGTCAATTGATTTCGAAATAAAATTTCAAAATGTCCTTTTTTATTATTTCATTATTTGCGCACATTTCCAATATTTGCGTAATTTTGAGATAATATTAATTATATGCGACATGTTATCTGCTTCGTAAATAAATATTCGAGTATGCGCAGGTGTTAATTTTCGCAGGAGTTTGCGACAGAGTGTAAATTTAAACCAAGGTTGGACGTAATCATATTAATAAATTTCATCTTTCTTAGTTGAATCGAAATTCTTATGAATAAAGATATATCAATTTGTATAGGAAAGTGAATTTATTATTAGGAGAAGATTTGGGTCGACTTAAAATGAAAACGTGAACGGAAGGAAGACGAGAGAATCTGTCAACCTTGCAGACACTTTTTTCCAATTGGCCGTTGGCGCCGTCGTCGTCACAGATGCAATGACTCTCTTCTTCGACATTTTGACACTTTTGACAGTTACCAAAAATACCATAGACCAAGCTGGTCAACAGGTTTCAATTTTGTCAATTTAGAGAAATAAATAAAGTTTAATATGCCCCCCCCCCCCCCTCCCGGAACAGGATATCAGATATTTGCATATCATTCTGATAATCAACATTAGAACAAAATAATCTGCCAATTGGCCCTTAATATACTTTTTATGAAAGTCGTAGATTAACCCTAACCAACATAATATTTACAAAACAAGGATTGTTTCAGAACATTTTTTATTTCAGGGTGAAAGAAATATTTTTCAACTAAATAGTTACATTTTCATCTAAAGATCAATTTTTAATCATCAGTGGAATATTTAAATGATCAGTTAGGAAATAGTTTCTTTTTCAACCAAGTAGTTGAATTTTAATACAAAAATAATAATTTCTAACTAAAAGGGATTGTTGGAAAATGGATTTTAAATAAAACGGTATTGTTATAAATATATAAAACAATCAATTTTCAGCTATAAACAACATTATTTAAATAAAAGAGTTGAATTTTCAATCAAAGAAATGAATTTTCAACCAAAAATATTAAATTCTAATAAAGTGGTTCAACTCTTATTTTTAACGAAAATTTGAACATTTAATCAAGAAAGTTGACATTTCTGGCAAAACAAATGATTATTTAACAACAACACATTTTTATGTCGTGGAATTTTTTAACAAAATATAAAGTTGAATTTTCAACCAACCAAGGAGATTCATTTTTACAAATAAAACCAAAACGAATTTTTAACAAGATAGTTGAATTTCAAACTAAAAAAGATAATTTTTTTATATTTTTAGAAAAAAGTGGAATATTTTTAATTTTAGTCAATAAATTAATATCTAGTCCATAAAAGGAATTTTTAACTGAAAGGGATCAATTTTAAGACAAAAAAGAAATAGTTACATTTGCAGGTAAAACAATTATTTTTCAGCCAAACAAAACTTTCTTTACTCAAAATAGGTAAATTTTCAACCAAAGAGATGAACATTTAACTAAAATCGTTAATCTTTAACCATAAAAATAAACTTATAACCAAGAAGTTCCACTTTTAACCAGTTGAATTTTAATCATAGTTGAATGTTAAAAAAACTAGATTTTCAAACATACAGTTGAATTTTGTAACAAAATAATTGAATCTTTAACAACAAAAACAGACCAACTTTCAACCAAACGTTGCATTTTCAACCAAAAAAGATGAAATTTTTACCAAAGGATATGAATTTTTAACCCCAAAAGACAAATTTTCTATAAGACAGTTGAATTACAACCCAAATATATAAATTTTGAATAAAGAAGTTCATTTTCAAAAAACAAATAAAAATTATACTAAAATAGTTGAATTTTCAACCAAGATGATTCATTTTCTACCAAAACACAATAGTTAAACTTTCAACCAGAAAAGATCACTTGTTAACCAAAACTGGAATAGTTAGATTTTCAATTAAAAAATTAATTTCTAACAGCAACATAAAAAACGAATTTTCAAACAATAAAATAAATATTAAATCAACCAAAAATTGAATTTTTAACAAAATACATGAATGCTTAACTAAAAGGAATAAATTCTAAACCAAAAATGAAATAGTTACATTTTCAGTAAATAGCAGGTATTCTTTCAACCAAGTAAATAAGTTTTCAAGGAATAAGTTTCCATGAAATAGTTTAATTTTCAAGAAAAGAGCTAAAACAAAATAATTTTTAACCAAAGAGTTGCATTCTTAACTAAAAAATATAACATTTCTACCAAAATAGATAAATTTTTAAACTAAAAAGACCATTTTTCTGTAAAACTGTTGAACTGTTTCAACTGGAAAAGATAAATTTACAACCAAAAAAATGCATCTTCTACCAAAAAGAGGAATTTTCAACCCAAATTGAAATAGTTATATTTTTAGTTTAAAACAAAAAATGTTTATCCAGAATATGAATTTTCAATAAAGTAGTTAAACTTTTAACTTTATTTAAACAAATCAATTAAATTTTTTAACTATACATACGAATTTTTAAATAAAATCTTTAATCTTCTACCAAAAAAAATTAATTTATGACTAACTTTCAACCAAGTAGTGGAATTTTCAAGAGCAGATTATTTTTCAACAAAATATTTGTGTTTTCAACTGAGAAAGATGAAGTTTCTGCCAAAAGATATGAATTTTCACCCCAAAGAGACAAATTATTTGCACAACAGTTGATTATACAACCCAAAAGTATAAACTTTTAAGAAAAAAGTTAATTTTTAACAAATTAGTGGTATTTTACTTTAAAAAATAATTGAATTTCTTAAACAAAAAGATGAAGGCTCCAACAAGGAAATTCATTTTCTACCAAAAAAGACGAATTTTCAAACAAATAGTTGAATTTTCAATTTTTAATCTTTTTACTTAATTCTCGGGTCTCAAGGAAGGAGCATTCTGGTTTCGTTGCTGTTCCTGCCTTCTCGAATTTTTCTTGCCTTCATAAGGGTGCTATATGAGTGCCGAAACGTTGTTGATCATTTTTACAAATGTTTTTTTATTTTAATTTGATAATAATAAAAAAAGACAAAAGAAATAAAGAAAAGAAAGAATGAGATTTGTTTGGTTTCTTCCTCATTTTTCTTTCCTGTTTTTTATTTTCGCCCAAAAAATAATTTTTTCTTTCCCTTTTCAGGAAAAAATATCTATCTTTTTCCAAATTGCAATAGGAGAATTTTGTGGTGGCTGTCTAAATTTGGTTTTGGATTCTTGGCTTTATTTTCAGAAATTCTGAATATGAATTTGGAATTTCAAGGGATTTCTACCGATTTTAATAGTTTTAAGGGATAAGAATGAATTCGGTAAATTTCGAAGAATTTGAAAGATTTTAAGTTACGTTCAAAACTGAAAACTGAAAAAAGTGCGAAAAGTTTACATTAATTTTAATGCATTGTAATTTAGGATATATTTAATTTTTAGCATAAACTATATATAAACTATATATAACCACATATAAACTATATATAACTATACATAAACTATATATAACTATATGTAAACTATATATAAACTATGTATGTAGTTCATACGTTCTTGGCATCATAACTCCCATTGTCATTTGTTTCTGAAATCCATGCAGTTCTTAGGATAAAACGATCACTCACATTTATGAAAATTTATGAAATTCATAAACGCATGAAATTTAAATGATCGTTTTATGTTTAGGAACTGAATGAACTTCAGAAATAAATAACAATTTAATTGATCGCCTGATGTTTTAGAATTGTATGAAATTCATAGACAAATAAAAATCTGATTGATCATCTTATGTTTTAAATATGCATGAATTTCAGAAACAAATTAGAATGTGAGTGATCGTCTATATTTTAGAACTGTATGAAATTCATAAAAAAATAAAATTCGATTAATCATCTTATGATTTACAATAGTATGAAATTCATAAACAAGTAAAAATGTGATTGAGCTTCTAATGTATCACAATTGCATGAAATTCAGAAACAAGTAACAAATTTATTGATTGTCTTATGTTTTAGAACAATATGATGTTCATAGACAAATAATATGGGATTAATCGTCTTATAATTTACAACAACATGGAATTCAGAAACAAATGACAATATGAGTGATCGTCGAATATTTTATAAATGTGTGAAATTTAGGACCAAGTGACAATTTCATTGATCGTATTATGTTTCACAACTGCCTGAAATTCAGAAACGAATTAAATATGAGTGATTGTCTTAGGTTTAAGAGCTACATGAATTTCAGAATCAAGTAACAATTAAAATGGTCGTTTAATGTTTTAAAACTAAATAAAATATATAAACAAGTAACAATGTGATTGATCATCTTATGTTTTCGAACTGCATGAAACTCAGAAAAAAATGACAATTTAATTGATCATCTAATGTTTTAGAATTCTATACAACTCATAAATGAGTAGAAATGTGATTGATCCTATTATATTTTACATGTGCATGAATTTCAGAAACAAACGGCAAAGTAAGTAATCTTCTTATGCTTTAGAACTGTATGAAATTTATAAACAAGTAACAATGTGATAAATCGTTTCATTTTTCAAAACTATATGGAATTCAGAAACGAATGCAATGTGAGTGATCGTCTCAATTTTAGAACTCGTGAAATTCATAAACCAATAAAAATGTGAGTGATCGTCTTACGTGTCATATGTGCATGAATTTCAGAAAAAAATACAATTTGAATGATTATCTTATGTTTTAGAACTATATGATGTTTATAGAAAAATAATATGAGATTAGTCGCCTTATGATTTTCAACTACATGAAATTCAGAAGCAACTGACAATGTGAGTCATCGTCTCATGTTTTATAAGTGTATGAAATTGATGACCAAGTAACAGTGTGATTGATAATATAATGTTTCACAACTGTATGAAATTCAGAAACGAGTGAAAAGTGAGTGATCGTCTTATGTTTAAGAGCTGCATGAATTTCAGTAACAAATAACAATTTAATTGATCGCCTGACGCTGTAAAACTGAATTAAATTCATAAACAAGTAACAATTTGATTAAACGTCATGTTTCATAACTGTATGGATTTTGGAAACGGATGGAATGTGAGTGATTGTCCTATGTTTAAGAATTATATGAATTTTAGAAAAAAATCACAATGGGAGTGATCGCCTTATGTTTTACAACTTTATTAAATTAATAAAGACGTAATAGTGTGATAGATCGCCTTATGTTTCAGAACTGTATGAAATTCAGAAAAGAATGTCATATTTGTTGATCTGTGTTATAAGAACGATTGAAAGCACATGAAAATGATTTATTTAACAAATTTTATGTTTCCTCGGGCTGAATATCCGATTTAAAAAATTCTGAAATGACAGAAATCAATTAATATTATTTAGAAACTACACAATTTATTGTAAAAGATTATTTTTTTTTTTATGTAAAAATCATTGTGTAACCTTTCCCCTATTTTTCTTCTCTTTCGTGGAAAAATTAACCTATTTCTAATTCTTTGAGCTCTTTTTGTGCAGTTTCTCCCTGCGTGTTTTATTTTATGAGTATCTAAAAATTCTGAAATTTTTACTTTTAATATGCAAAATCTAAAACTTGATAGCAGTGAACGTTTGATTGCTTCCTGTAATCAAGGGAGATTTTGATCCCCCCATATCTCTTTTCCTTAGCAAACGACCCTCACTCGTTTATTATTCTTGAAAACGTATCAGCCGCATTTCCTTCCTTATTGTCGGGCTTGAAGAAATAAATCCACTGTCAGTTCTAACTATAGTCTTCTGTCCCGTAACGTCTGCTTCCATCATTTTATGTTTGCAAACGACATTTTTCGTGTAAAAATGCTCGAACAAACAAACTTTGTCGGAAAGTATCTATTTTTCTGAGTATGTGATTCTCCTTTTTTTCCGACTCATTAGCATCGTTATACGTACCGTTAAACGGGGTAATTTTGGACATGTGGGGTAAATTTTGACATGCTTAAAATGATAGTTAAAATTACCAGTTAAAACTGATTCCACATTCTTTTTCCAGTTTTCACTGGATAAGTTTCAACCAGTTAAAACTGGTACTTTTTCTAGTTAAAGCAGCCCCCTTAAGTAATTTCAACTATCAATTTAAGAATTTTCGAATTTACCCCACAGAATCGAAATTACCCCGTTTGACGGTACAGTAAAAAAAATCTTGATCGAAAGAAGCCAATTTTTTTATTGAATTAACCAAATAATTCATCTAGAAAAACATTGTGTCAAAACAACAACAAAATATGACTGATTCAAGCAAATATTTTGCTCAGATTATGACAATATTTTGTGGTTAAACCAACAAAATTTGTAAGTTCAACCAAATTGTTTCTTGAGTATAGGGGTATTCAGAAATTACGTAAGGTGTTCTTCCGCAAACCTGTTTTCAAATATACGAAATATAAATGAAATTTTTTTATAACTGTCAATCGAAAGATGGAATATATTCATTTTTCGATTGACGGTATATAAGTATACTTTTAATTAAATTCTGTAGACTTTTTTCATTGGAGAATATTGATATAATTTAAAGATTAACTTAACAAATTGAGGGCCGTCCATAAATTCTTTTCCCCTTTTCTAAAGAATTCTTAATTCTTACCATTTTTAAAAAATTCCTCATTTTTCCCTGTTTTCAGGAAACTTCGCCATCTTCTCATTTTTTGTTGAAATTTGAACTGAAATTATAAAATAGGTTAACATTTTTTTTTATTTTGTTGAAAATACTACTATATAATGAGAGGGAATCTTTTTTGGTAAAAAATTCAACTCCTTGGTTTACAGACTTTCAAGTTCAACTTCTTTATCAAAAAGATTTTTGGTTAAAGATTAATTACTTTATCCTTCAATTATTTGGCTGAAAGTTTAACTAGTTTGTTGAAAAATCATTTTATTTTTAAGTGAAAATTAATATTCTCACTGAAAATTCAACTATTCAATTTTTTAAAATTGATCTTTTTTATTTCAAATTCAGCTGCTTGGATGAAAAATTATCCTTTTTAGCAGAAAATTTAAGTCATATGCTGAAACTTCATGTGCTTTATTTGATTGGAAATTGATCTCTTCGGTTGAAAATTCAACTATTTTGCTAAAAATTATTTATTTTTTCGTGGTTCAAAATTAATTTTCTTCGCTGAAAATGTAATTTATGAAAATTCCACTTTTTGTTTAAAATTCACATTTTTAATTTAAAATTCATCTTTTCTGGTTGGAAATTTCTGTATATTGTCCAAAAAACGTTTTTTTTTAGTATAAAATTAATCTTCTTTGGTTAAAATTGAAGTAATTTGGTAGAAAATTCAACTCTTTTTTTTTAAATTAAAATATTTGTTTGAAAATTAAAATATTCTTCGAATTGATTTTTTTATTTTGCTAAAAATTAATTTTTTACCTAAAAATGTACCTGTTCAATTTTTTTTGTTAAAAATTTGTCTTCAATCAGTTAAACATTAAACTATATGGTAGAAAATTCGTCTCTTGGGTTAGAAAACTGATCTTCTTTATTGAAAATTGGTCATTTTGGTTGATAATTCAGTTATTTTGTTGAAAACTCGCCTTTTTTAGTTGAATTCAACTAGTTGAAAATTCGTTTTTTTAATGTAACATTTTTTAAATTGAAAATTTAATCATTCTATTTTTGGTTGAAAATAAACTTTTTTACTTGAATATTATACTCTTTCGTTAAAAATTAATCTTTCTTGTTTGAAAATTCACTTTCTTTTTGCAAATTCTTCTTTTCTGATTTGAAACTCACCCCTTTTCTGAAACATTCGTCTTTTAACCTTGAAAACTGACCTATTTTGTTAAAAATTCGAGTATTTTAGTTGAATTTAAGTAGTTGACATTTTTGTAAAGTATCCTTTTTGACTGGAAATTTAATTATTCCACTTTGGTTTCAAAATTTTTTTTTTAGTTGAAAATTCAAATTTCATATTGCATGCCTTGACAGTTTGCTTCAAATTAAAAATGTTCGATTTAAATAGCCTAAATTGTTTAGTTTTAAACGTAATAATTTTTCTGGTTTCTTAAATTCTTTGAAATGGTAGACTATAAAATTAAAAGATTTGACAGCTGCACAATTTTCAATGTAAACAATTAAAAATTAAGACAATATTTTCTTAAATTCATGTCTGAAAAATAAGACGATTTTAGAGCTAGGAATTGAAAATTGAATTATTTTTTTATTTGAAAATGTCCATTTCTTATTTTTTTAAATTTACTTAAAATGATGGAAATTTTAAAAGGTTTGTATTCACTTTATTTTTAACTTTCTGTAGCAATAATTTTTAAACTTGTAACATTTACATGTTCAGGGCTCAACCTACTTCAGAAATCAGAAATAGTGCTTATAGTGGCCAACATATTGAAAAGCAGTAGTAAAACTTAATAGGATTTGTAGCATATCGTTTGGAATCGTAAAGGGGGTAGAGCGCTTACATAGGCGGCGATCAAATGGGCATCGCCCGGCAGAGCAAGCAGACAGACGGCGTTTAAATGGGCATCGCTTAAGCAGAACAATAAGGCGGTTGGCAACCAATTGGGCTTCAGCCGGGAAGAGCAAGTCGGTAAAAGGCGACCAAATGGGCATCGCTAAACAAAACTTAGAATATCAAAATATAGATCAGTCAAGGATTATTCATTTCAGGTAATAAAATTATTTATTCATGTCAACTGACTAGGTAATGAAAATTGGACATTGTACTCGATGAATTTTTTTTTCCTTATAAAGACGATACCAAAAGTTTGAGGAAATCTTGATCCAGGAATGATATCAACAGGAATTAAATCCTGCACAATGGACGTGGATTTCGAGTATAATATTTCTAAATTGCCTCCTGCTGGCAAGGGTCATCGAAAGCGTCTAGCGATCCGTCAGTTGCTTGAGGGAAAGTTGGATAGTACAGACGGCGATCAAATGGACATCGGCCCAGTAGAGCAAGCAGACAGACGGCGACCAAACAGACATCGCCCGGTCAGAGCAAGCAGACAGACAGCGACCAAATGGACGTCGCTCGAGAAGAGCAAACAGGTGTACGGCGACCAAATGAACATCGCCAAACTACTATTTCTCTATCAAAATATTGATCAATCAGGGGTTATTCATTTCAGGCAATAAAATGATTTACTTCTGCCAACTGACTAGGTGAAGAAAATTGAACATTGTGCTCTGTAAACTTTTATTTTCTATGAAGACGATACAAGAATTTTGAGGAAATCCTAATCCGGGAATCATGTCAACAGGAATTAAATGGCGTTATTACCTGCACTCATCCTGTATGCGTAGCACATGTATGTACGCATCTTTCGTACACATGTGAAGCATAGATACTGAGGGATTCTGTGCTCGAAGGGAGAAGGAACGTGCGCGTACGGGAGCAATGTTTGTTCAGCCGCAACTTCTCTAAATCTTTTGTGCTGAGGAGGGTTGTGGTTGTCTCGTACGCCGCCGCGGTTACATATGTGCATGCCAAAGTAACTAAATGTACGAGCGATAAGTACTCGCATATGCCCAGTAATGAGAGGAAAAACTTAAATTTTTCATATTTATCGGCTTCGCTATATAATAATAACATTAAAGCAATTGTATAATTTTTTATTCTGTTTTATGTGTAGCCATGTTTAATTCTACCACCATACATCATTTCTGTCTCTAAACTTCCAAAAGACCGTGCAAAAATAATGTAAAGTTTCCTTTTTGAAATGTTTGAAAAAAAACTTTCATTCTAAAGGAAATAATAACGTCAAAATGCACTGAAACAAAAGTTGCATCTCTAATCAATAAATAATAAATTCCTATTAAACGAGATGAATTTCCAAATAAGTTTTTTTTACAAGAAACGGCGAGTTTTCAACAAATCACATAAATTTGCAACCAAAACGTTGTTTTTTTAAACGACATCTTTGCAGGTTTTTTGAAAGACAAAGTTTGCAATTGAAATTGCAAATAATAAAAAATTCTTTATGCAAATGAAAAAATATATTTTCTCACGAAAAACATAATGCTTCAATTTTTATTTTTAAAAATGCAAAATGCAAAAAAGAATCTTCTACAACACAGTTAAAAATTTGTTAAATTTTCAAGCGAAGCCGAATTTTCTTTGAAAACATTTAATTTTCAACTCCAGAATAATAATTTCAAACAAAAAGCAACTAATTTTTTTTAAAAGTAGTACAACTTTCAACCAAAGAGACGAATTTTTAATTGATTTCCGCAAAATACATCTATTTTAAACTTAATAGTTAAATTTTCGGTCCCTAGGGTGAACTTTCTACCAAAAAAGACGAAATTTTAACAGAATACATTAATTTTTAAACTAAAAAATCAATTTTAACAAAGATTTTTCTTTTTTGGCTAAATAGTTGAGCTTCGAACCAATTGTTGAATTTTCAAGACGAAAATACGAATGTTCTACAAAAAATTGGAATTTCAACTTAAAAATATTAATTTGGACAAAAAAACTAATTTTTAACAAAGTATATTAATTTTTAACGAAACAGATTAATTTTCAATTCAAATTATAAATATTTAACAACAAAAAAATGAATTTTCAAAAAACTATTTTATCTTCAGCAAAGGAGCTTAATTTTCAACCCGAAAAGATGAATTTTCAAGAAAAAAATGTGATATTTTATGTTTCAACTAAAAAAGATTTTAATCCGAAACATTTCAATTTAATCGAGAAAGACGAATTTTCCACAAAATATAAGAAGTTTTAACACAATAGTTAAATTTTTCAACTATGAGGCAACAAAAAAATTGACAACCAAAAATGGAACATTTAAGTTTTCAGTTTTAAAAAAATGTATGTATGTACAAAAAAACGAATCATCAACGAAATAGTTCAATTTCAAAACAAAAAAATTTAACAAAGAAGTTTTACTTTCGACCACATAGTTTAGTTTCCACTGATTTGAATTTTCAAACGAAATAGACCAATTTTGTACCACAAATTTGCATTCCTAAAAGAGATGAATTCTCAAAAAAAGAAGAGAAAGAAATGACAATAAAATTGTTCAGTTTTCGAACCAAAAAGAAGAATTTTCGAAAAACTCTTGGATTTCTAATTGAAAAGAATGACTTTTTAACAAAATTGAACTGAACTTTCAACAGAATAGTTATATTTTGAACCAAAAATATGAATTTGTAACCACGAATATAATCGTAGACTTTTCAACGCCCCCTTCCACGACACACTTTACAGACTGCATTCAATTTATGCACAACCTCTACTATGCAAATTAAATTTTTTTTGTACTTTAAATTTCAATATTTCGGAAGATTGCAGATTTTAAGGATGTATAAAAAAAATTCTGTCTTAAATTCCTCAGTTAATAACCCTTCTACAGCATTTCATAAATCGGTGGGGGGGGGGACTCTCTTTTTATTGTAAATTCAAAGATGTATGATACTAACTTCCATATATCACAGCGCTGCTGAAGACTGGTGACCTTCTCAGCATGAAAACAAAAACACAAACCCAAGACGACTCTTTCGGTTCCAGTTCTACCTCCCCCCTCTCCCAACCCTCCCTTATTAACTGAAGTTTTTGGTGGGTCTGACGTTAGAACTACAATCTCCACCATATGGCGATTTGATACTTAACTTTGACATGATTTCGACTCAGAAAATAAACTTATTGTATAAATGTGTTAGTTGGGCGTATAATCTAAACAATGAATAATACAAACTACAAAATAGCCTCGGAAAGGACTGGAACTTTTAATGACAAAAGGCGTGCACACGGAAAATCTAAAGGTCATGTTTCAGGCGACGAATGGAGACTGGGTGTTTGGAATGCTAGGGGAGTAAATGATCTCAAGGTAAAAGAATTTCGTGAAACTATGGACGTGCAGAAACTAGATATTTTATGTGTGCCCGAAACAAAGAAAAAGGGATGCGAAACCAAGGACATAAAAAACGGCGTGTTGAAAGGCGGATTTGAAATATGGTCAGGAGTAGACTGCTGTGGGCTAGAATGAAAGTAGGAATCAGAAGACTATTTATCATAGCATGCTACGCACCGGTTGATAGTGATCCTAGAGAAGTAAAAGACGCCTTCTGGGACACTTTAAATGACACGATAAACATTTGCGAACATGAGGAAATAATAATTCTACTAGGAGACATGAACGGTTGGGTGGGCATCCAAAATCAGGATACAGAAAGAGTATTAGGTAATTTTGGGGTTCCAAGAACAAACTATAATGG
>NC_046663.1:41146951-41148023 GCF_010883055.1 Belonocnema kinseyi
AATTAACTTAGGTCGGAGATGGAGAAAAAAGAGAACCAAGAAAGCAAAACAAACGCGAATCAAAATTGAGAACCTACAGAAACCGGATGTGCGAATAGATTTGCAAAATAAGATAATCAAAAGCATAGATAGGGCAACATGGGAGGACCGTATAAAAAACAAAGATATAGAGGGTGCCTGGACAGTGTTACGGGATATCCTTGTTAGATGTATGATCGAAGTGTGTGGTACCGCAGTTGTAGGAAGAATGTCTGGTGATGTGTGATGGAATGATGAAATTCAGGCTGCCCATAAAGCAAAAAGAAAAGCGTACAAGAGAACTTTGAACATCGCGGGTCTTAGCAATGAGGAAAGAAATAGACGTAGAAATGATTATAGACGCGAAAACAGGATACTTCAACGATTAGTTAAAGAAAGTAAAGATACAATTAGAGCAGCCACTAATGGACCCAAGTGGGGAACCTTACATAACGACTTCGTGAGGTTCTTCGCTTGGGGTGATTGCTAGAGAAATTGATCAGCCACCTGGATCGGAGCAGTGTTGCGGAACGAATGTGTTATTTACTTAAATAGCACGAGAATTCTGGATCAATCTGAAAAATTTCTATCCCTTCCACACACTACTCCTTTCCCCTACCGAGTGAGTCACGCCTACCCCGAAAGGGAAATGGCTTAATGGTGTAACTGACGAACTCCTCATACTCGAGTTCGTCAT
This sequence comes from Belonocnema kinseyi, assembly GCF_010883055.1. Classification (NCBI taxonomy): domain Eukaryota; kingdom Metazoa; phylum Arthropoda; class Insecta; order Hymenoptera; family Cynipidae; genus Belonocnema; species Belonocnema kinseyi. The sequence goes on from NC_046663.1 coordinate 41,147,667, forward strand.
CGCTATAGTTTGTCACCTCGTTAGAACCGTTTAGCCTTTATTTCGTTTGGTCGAAACACAGATCGACTGTCTAAAAGACACGGGGCAAGGGCCAAGACAAACCTTAAATGCTTGCTAACCAAACATTTGCAATTAGCCGCGTTACTCTACCACGAAAACCAAAACTTTCAGCGTTTTAATTCTCACAATGGCAATTTCTACTTCCGCTGCATTTTCATTCACGTCCTGAATCCACTTCAAGAATAAATGCCCAAACTTTTGTAATTTTTTCTCTTTCTAGAAGTAAATATCAACATAAAAATTATAAAACGTAAAAGGATGAATCAAGCCCCTCCCCCTCCTAATTCTTGAAATTAT
>NC_046663.1:41148123-41172210 GCF_010883055.1 Belonocnema kinseyi
CGCCACCAACTACGCATGCACATCTACCTAATCTTCCACACACACCTCCACGTGGTGTTTGTTACACTTTTATAAATGTCTGCCTCTGTCCTAAATTTCCCGGCAGCCATCATTCCTATCTGGTTCCTTCAATCCAATTTTCCAACTTTTCAGTCACCCGTCACCCCCTTACCCGTACCCTTCACCAATCCTTTACAATCATTCATCATCATCAAACTCCACAACCCCAGTCCATGATTTTATATACTACACATCCACCTCCACATCCACACCCACCTCTACATCCACATCTGAATCGAACACCGAATCCACTTAGGTTTTTATGAATATTTTCAAATTTTCAACAACTTTAGGTTCTGTTCCTATGTTTTACGTAAAATCGGTATCTTTAAACCAAGAATCATTACATTAAAACCCAATTATTCTTGTTTCAAATAATAAAATTTATAAGCTCATACAATTTCGGATTTTTTTAGTGTTTTTCGTCGGAAATTGAAATTTTTAGTAAAAAATTGTTGGATTTCAAGTAAGATTCATTAATTTTTAACAATTTTAGGTTACGTTAGCGTTCTGAATTGGAAATTTGTATTGTTAGTGTTTTTCGTCGACAATTAAAATTTTTTTTAAATTCAGTTGATTTCAAAGGAGATTCATAATTTTTCAACAGTTTTAAATTATGTTGGCTTTTTTTATCGAGAATTAACATTTTCAAACCAAAATATGATAATTTGATCAAGATTTAGAATTTTTTAACAATTTTGGATTTTAAGTGCTTTTGGTCGTAATTTTTTTGTTTAAATTTCATCATTTATATTTCAAAAAAGATTTAAAACTTTTGAAAGAAGGTTTACAATTTTTAAACAATTTAACATTATGTTAACTTTCTTTAAAAATTGGTTATATTAAATAAAAAATATTTTTACGGAAGATTTGCTATTAGGAACAATTTTTAATTATTCTATGATATTGTTTTTTAGCTCAATTTGATTTGAATAAAAGATCATTAAATTTCAAAAAATATTTATCATATTTTAACATACATAGATTATGTTAATATTTTTTAATGGAAATTGGTATTTTTTTTTTAAATACAATTGTTTAATTATTTATCAAATTGGGCCAAACAATTTCGTTAACCACGGATTCTAATAGCAGGCAAAAGTTATATTTGTCTAATAAATTTCACTTCGCTCGGATAAAATCTTATGTTCAGCGTATACATTTAAAAAATACAATTTTTGGATTTTTGGATGATTACCCGCAACGTTTCTTAACCCTAATTTTTTCTGTGGGTTTTTTCGGCTAACTCTATTGACTATAGATTGTAGAAAAATATTAAATATATGAATTCTGAAGTTACGATATTAATTTTAAAGAAATACAAAAAAAAAAAATTCTCTTTTTTGTTAGATAATAAATGCTAAAAAATAAAAAAGAATTGTATAAATATTAATTTTATATTTGAATTAGAAATTACGCGAATTTCTAACCGAACTTAAAATTTCAGTTACACAATTTCATTTTCCGGAAACTTTTCTTCCAGTTGTTTTTCTTCTTGCACATGCATTGGAAAGGAAGTTCATATATGACAGAACATGTTGCATACAGGGGTGACAGGTTTCCAAGAAACTACGCGGCGGTAGGTTTCATGGCACACGACGTTCAAACCGTGAAACTAAATATTTTTTTGATCCTGTCAAAGAAAAATCAGTAAAATGTCAGTCCAGTAAAGCAACCTAATATTCGCGAGAAAATACATATTTTTCTTCAAGAGTGCCATAAGGCGGGGCTAAGCGGGCCATTCTTGTATGAGTTTCTCAAAATATTACCGGATGGAATTATTTAAATTAATTATGCTTCAATTAAAAAATCCTTTATACCACTACTTCTATCTTAACTCAAGTTAAAATATTCAAATTAAGATAACTAGTTATTATATTCTAAAGGTTGTCCGTTTTAACACCTTAATGTGGGGTTAGGTGGTACACTTTCAATAAAAAGGCAAAAATAGTTTTTCCGTATAATGCCACGTGGCAAAACGTGTTTAATTTTAGGATATATTTTTTTTAATTCTGGGTATTATCATATTTATAGATAATCTTTCGAATTTTATCCAGAAAAAATAAAATAATTTATAAAATATAAAATTATTATTGTATTATTATATAATGTATTATTCAGTAGACTACAATTCAAATATAAATCAATTAAAAGTTGACGGACTCAAAAAATCAAGCATACTTTGAATAAAAAATAAGTCACTTTTACTCACTGATTAATCAAAATTACTGATTTAATTAGTGAAAGTTACTGGTTATATTATTCAAAACGACTGATTTAATTAGTGAAAGTAAACTGATTATGCCATTAAAACCACTGGTTTAATTAATGAACGTTATACTTAAGATTATTCAAAATCACTGGTTCGGTCAATAGACCTTACTGATTAAATCAATTCGCCTTTATTCATAGAAAATAAATCGTCTTTCTTCCAAATTGATCTATTCTGTTTGAATGCAACTGTCTTCTGTTTAAAAATACAATCTTCTTTTATTCAAATATTTTTGGCTGATATCTCATATTTCTTTAATACATAATTCCACTGTACTTGTTTGAAATCAAACTAGTCTTTTAAATTGATTTCTTAAAAAGATTCATAATGTTAGGTAAAATTGGATCTCTTCGGCTAAAAATTTAACTATTTAATTGAAAGACTTTTTAGTTTTTTTTTTCATTGAAAGATAATTTTTTAACTGAAAATTTATCCATTCTATTTTTTGTTCAAAAAGTATTTTTTTTGTTTAGTTGGACATTTATCTTTTTAAATAAAAAATCAAATATTCAGTTGAAAATTATGGTGTAAAATTGATTTTTTTTTTAATTTCACTGTTTATTTTAATTTACATTGTAATCTTTTTTTGTTGAAACTTCAACTGTTTTTTATTTAAAATTGAAATCTTTTGTTGTTGAAATATCTGCCACTATATATTTTATGCAAATTTGTTTTATGTTTAAAAGTTGGAATATATTGTTAAAAGTTTAATTACTACAACTAGTACTTTTTATTAAAAAATAAATTTTTAACTGAGAATTTAAGTATTTTATTTTTATTGCAAAACTGATCTTTTTTAGTAGAAAATACAACTATATGGTAAAAAAATTATGTATTCTATTGAAAATTTGTCTTCTCTAGTAGAAAATTAATCTTCTTGTTTAAAAATTTAATTATTTTGTAAAAAATTCAATTAATTGATAGTAAATTAACTTTTTTTTAATTCACATTTTCAGGCTGAAAATTCAACTGTTTTATAGAAATGAAACTTTTTTTGTAGAAAATTCGATTTCATTCATAAAAATTAATTTCCTTGATTGAAAATTAAACTATTACGTAAAAAATGTATTTTTTTATTCTAAAAAATTTTTTTCTAAAAGTAGAAAATTAATCTTCTTAGTTGCAAATTCAAGTTTTTTATCATAAATTTATGTATTTTGTTGACCATTTTTTGTTGTACAAAATTAATCTTCATGGTTAAAAACTCATTTTCTTAATTTGATAATTCATCTTTTTTGTAGAAAGTTCATCTTTTCCGGTTAAAAACCAAACTGTTTTGTTGAAAATTAAATTTTTTTGAAGGAGGATTTATTTATTTTATTTGAAGTTTCGTATTTTTGGTTCAATTCAAGAGTTTCTGACATTAAATGAAAATATGTTCTTCTTTAGAATATCAAATATTACATTTTGTGTTGAAATAGTTGAAATTATTTTTATTTATAATAATAAATCTTTCAAATCTTTTTATTGCTTAAATCGAATATTTTTTATTTTATATTAAAATTTTCTTCTGATGAAATATGAACTATTACATTTTTCATCGAAAATTAATCTCTTTAGCTTGAAAATTTAACTTCTTGTTAGAACGTTGAAATACTTTCTTAAAAGTTCCTTTTTTTGTTTCAAGATTCGTACTTTTTAGTTGAAACCCCCAATTTTAATATTAATTAATTTTTCAACTGAAAGTATAACTAGTTTGTTGAGGATTTGACTGATTTATTGTAAATTAACTTTTTAGTTGAAAATTAATTCGTCTTTTGGTCTTGAAAATTCAACAATTGGGTATAAAATTCAACTGTAGTGTGCATAATACACATTTTTTGAAAAAAATTGAAAATTAATCTTCTTGGATGAAAATTCAACTATTAGGTTAAAAATGTATGTATTTTTTGTTCAAAAATGCAACTGTTTGTTTGAAAATTAATCTGTGTTGTTTGAGTATTCAAATATTCCATTTTCTGTTAAAAATTCATCTTTGTAGTTTAAAAATTTGACTACTTCATTGAAAGCTGAACTACTTTCTTCAAAGTTTTTTTTTTGCTTGGAAAATTTATAATTTTAGTTAAAAATTATATTTTTTCGTGGCAAAGATTCAACTATTTGTTGCTTTTTAAATGTAAAATTAAATTTTTTTCTTGGTTAAAATATAAATTTTTGAATTTTTTGTTGAGAAGCGATCTTTTTTGTTGAAAATTCAACTATACTTGATTTTTGCAATCCCACTTTTCCCCGCCCTCGCAAATCGTCCACATTAGTTGACAATTTTTAGAAAATAGTATTCTTTATTTACATTTTTTCAAAATCGTAGCAAAAACGTGTAAACGTTAAAAAGAAGTGTGAAATGGTGTGAATAGAGTGGAGAGTCCAAGGCCTGGGAAATGCGTGAAAATTCGAAGAAAATATAATTTGGACCACCCTACTCATTTTATCTAAAGGATTGAAATTAGGACGAATAGAATTTGTCATCGTTATTGAAATTGGGCCTTAAATCTTTTTCTTACATATTTATTTTATGGCAAATAGCGTCCTGCGAAAAAGGAAAAGTAGGTTTCAATAAGGCATTGGAACCCATGATCGGCAGTCGTGAGACCTCGAGAAAATTCATATATTTATTGAACAAACATCGTATTGTGGTAGCAAGCGAAAACCGGCCTTGCGGTTTTGTCGGTCGCTTCCGCAGAGCTTTTGGTTCAACACCTGTAACTTACCGCGAAAGGCGAAATCCATTCAAAAAAAAAAAAAAGACTAAGAGAGCAGCACCGATGTTGTCTTAGGTCCGGTGTAAACATAGTCTCTGGAATTTGGGAAAATGCCGTCTCCCCCTTTTTCTACCCTTTAGCGATGAATGGGGAACAATTTACAAATTGGCAAGCTTCCCAATAAGGTTTTTTTTCTTTTGAATATTCATATTTTTGGGTTGAAAATTCTACAATTTTGTAGAAAATTCGAATTTGTTGTTGAAAATTCGACTATTTTGTAAAAAATTCTTTTTTTGGATCAAAAGTTCAATAGCTTTATAGAAAATTCAACCGTTGTGTCAAAATTTAATTTTTTTATTTGCAAATTTGACTGTGATGTAAAAATTTTCTTTTCTAAATCGATAATTAATATTTTTCAATACAAATTTAATTGTTACATTTTTTTGTTAAAAAGCGATCTTTCTTTGGTTGAAAACGAGGTTAAAAATTTATCCGTTTATTGAGGATTTAACTATTTTGATGAAACTTTGTCTTTTTTGGCTAACTTAAATTGTGTTTTGTTTAAAAATGCAATATTTTTTTGTTCAGATATCAATTGTAGTTTAAAAATATTTTTTTTGTGGCAAAGATTCAACTATATGCTGTTTCTTTAAATTTGCAATTAAATTTTTTCTTAGTTAAAATATAAACTTTTTAATTTTTTGTTGAGAAGCGATCTTTTTTGTTGAAAATTCAACTATACTTGATTTTTTAAATCATTTTCATTGCCGAAAGTTCTTCAAATCAGTAAAAAATGTTGTGAATACACTTTTTTATTATTACCAAGTCCAAATTTAAATTTATTTTATGAAAAATGATGACACATAATTTATAAAAAATTATTTTATAACAATTAGTCACGCGCGTTTTCGGTAATATTTTCTATTTATTTTATATTACAAATATTTTCTATTTAAAAAGTAATTTGTTTTAATGGTGAAAATTTAACTATCTTGTTCAAACTTCGTCTTTTTTGGTTAAATTCAACTTTTTGTTCAGCAATTTTGTTAAAATGTCAAATATTATATTTTTTATTGAAAATTCATCTTCGTAATGTTACAAAATCAACTGTTTTTTCAGAAAATTCGCCTTTCTAGTTTGAAAATTTAACTATTTGGTTAATAATTCAATTTTTTTTTTTAATTTGACTGGTTCAAAATGTATGTGATTTGTTGAAAATTATTATTTTTTGGTATACGATCAATTTAATCGTGTTTTGTTAAAAATTAAAATTTTCTTGTATAAGATGTATGAAATATTATATTTTTTATTGAACATTCATCTTTTTCAGGTGAAAAAACCAACTGCTTTTTAGAAGATTGATTTTTTGGCTTGAAAATTCAACTACTAGGTCAATAATTAAATTTTTGTTTGAAATTCGACTGTTTTGCAAAAAATTCGCTTTTCTACATTAAAAATTAATATTTTTCAATCAAAATTGAACTGATCAATTTTTTTATCAAAAATCGATCTTTCTTCGATTGGAAATTCTACCTTTTGGTTAAAAAAATTTATTTTATGATAGAAAATTAATCTTCTTGATTAAAAATTTATCTCTTTGGTTAAGAATTTAAGTATTTATGTTTAATTCGTCTTTTTTGGTATAAAATACTTCTCTTGGTTAAAGATGAAACTGGTTGAAAATTAACCTGTTTTAGTTAAAAATTCAACTATTTTGATGAAACTTTGTCTTTTTTGGTTAAATTTAATGCTGTTTTGTTGAAAATAAAAATTTTCTTGTCGTCGAAGTATAAAGTATGAAAAGCGAACTTTTTGCAAAACAGTCGAATTTCAAACAAAAATTTAATTATTGACCAAATAGTTGAATTTTCAAGCCAAAAAATAAATTTCTTAAAAAACAGTTGGTGTTTTTTAGAACATTTATTTTGTTTATTTGAAAATTCAACTATTTGGTCAATAATTAAATTACCGTTTAAAATTCGACTGTTTTGTAAAAAATTCGCTTTTCTAACCTGAAAATGAATATTTTTCAATAAAAATTGAACTGTTCCATTTTTTGTTAAAAATTTATCTTTCTTAGATTGAAATTTCAACTGGTTGATTAAAAAATTTATTTTTTAATAGAAAATTAATCTTTTGGATTGAAAATTCATGTCTTTCGTTAAGAATGTAAGTATTTTTGTTAAATTCGACTTTTTTAGTATCAAATAAGTTTTTTGGTTAAAGATGCAACTCGTTTAAAATTAATCTGTTTTAGTTGGAAATTCAACTATTTTGTTGAAACTTCGCCTTTTGTAATTCATTTTAATTGTTTTTTGTTCAAAATTAAAATTTTTTTATGGTCGAAAAATGAAATATTATATTTTTTATAGAACATTCATCGTTTTTAGGTTGAAAATTTGACTGTTTTGCTAAAATTCGCTTTTCTACATTGAAAATTTACATATATATTTTTTTAAATCTACTGTTCCATTTTTTGCTAAAAATCGATCTTTCTTAAATTGGAAATTCAATTGTTAGGTTAAAAATGTTTATTTTTGAATAGAAAATTAATCTTCTTGATTGAAAATTCATTTCTTTGGTTAAGCTTTTAAGTGTTTTTGATTAATTTGTCTTTTTTGGTATAAAATCTATTTTATAGTTAAAAATACAACTGTTTCGTTGAGGATTATTCTGTTATAGTTGAAAATTCAACTATTTTGTTAAAACTTTGTCTTTTTTGGGTAAATTCAACTGCGGTTTGATCAAAATTACAATAAATACTCAAAATTTTATAAAAATGGCGTCGCATGCCATCGCTAAATGATTTTTAAAGTTAAATCCGCAGGGCCGCCACCTATTACATTGTGTTTTGAAGTTTAAGGTTCGTCCTTTGAAACTCCCTTACAACGAGAAAAAATTTAAGTTTTACCAAAAGTTACAAAACATAAAAATAAAGGCACCTAATTAATTTGTAGACCTAATCTTTTCTTCAGACTCTTGAAATATTTTGGAATTCCTTGAAATCTTTTGGAAGTCCTTAAAATTTTTTGAACTACTTTCAAATTACTACAAATCTTTAAATTCCTTTGAAATCACTTGAAATTTGTGGATGCGTTTCGGTAAGGGTGGGGGGGGGGGTTAAGATTCAAAAATCACCCTTACCTAATCAATGGTCGTTCCCTAATAAATGTCAAAGAACCCGTGTAGGAATCCAATCAGGGATCCGGCCGGGTATCAGCCGGATAGCCCCGCTTTAAGCCCGGCCGGGATCCGGCTTAAAACGTAACTTTTTTTTATCTTTTAAGGCTCATCGTAAAGATTACGGTGAACTTTAAAAGTTCAAATCAAGTAAACTAATTCTGGCAAGAAAATTGGAGTAGAATTGTATTCACTGATGACAGAATCCCACAGCAATTTGAAAGCCACGTTGTGATTTAAGGTTAGGAAGGAAGAAAGTAAAAACTGTATACACAAGACTATATTTTAATTAAAAATAATAATTATTTGCGTACTAAGTGGGGGTGTCAAACTAATCACTGAAATAAGGTTGATTTTAACCATGAGTCTCGATTTTATTTGCGAACTTCGAAGAGACGACGCGACGTGAGAGCAAGGAGCATCCTCGTTCCGGGTGCGAAAACGAAAATTACTGAGTGTCTATGCAGACGACAGACATAGCAGGCGCTATATGTGGCGGTAAATTTGAAATTGTACAGACTAAACATTGTCTGAATAAAGAGAATTTTATAAAAATTGTATCAGTTCTGTTGTTGCACATAGCAGAATCGATAACAGTTTAATTTAAAATGTTGAATTATTCGAAAAAATTTCATGTTTTTTTTAAAGAATTTAAAAAAGCTCATTATTGTTTCATTGATCTAATAAATCTTTAAATTATAATTTTCAAATAATAATTCATCTAGCATCCATAATTACGTCTTTGATAATATCACGGCTCTTAAAAAATGTGTAATTTCTACAAAAACATTAACCTGACCAGTGCTCAGCCAGCTCCCGAACATGGGATATAACCAGGGTTGGCCCGGCCAGAAACCGGCCGACCCCGGACCTCGTAATTCGAGAAAAATGTAGCCCGACCGGCTCCCGCCCGGTTCCTGTCCATGAAACCCAGCCAGGAGTAGCCCGGCCGGGATCCGACCAGGAACCTTGTTGTATTAGGGCCAACCAGGGGAATTTCTACACGGGAAATAACGTATTGATTTTTTTTTTCTAAATCTAAGCAATTTATTAGGAGTTCAAAAAAATTATGTATATTCATGTGCCTCTAGGCACTTTACTTTAAGTAAACATTATTTTATAACTCCAAGGGCGGATTCAGATGAGGGTAACGTTCACACTTCCCCCTCCACTTGAGAAAGTTAGAATTATAATTAAAAACTAGATTTTTATTGGCAGGCGGGTCTTTTTATTCGAAGACAGCAATAGCAAAACCTGAAATTAAAATATTTCATATGACCCACTTACCTTTCCGTTCCACCTGTTCCTTTTTAAACCTTGTAGGTCCGCATAGTTTCCCTTGGAGATTTTTCCTACCATACATCCATTCTCATGAAACGTATGACCCTCCTTGTATTTTGCAAATTCAATTAAGGGGAATTTGTTGGATGGATTGTTCACACTTTCCATTGCCGAAAGTTCTTGAAATCAGTAAAAAATGTTGTGAATACACTTTTTTTATTTTTACCAAGTCCAAATTTTAATTTATTTTATGAAAAATGATAACATGTAATTTATAAAAAATTATTTTATAACAATTAGTCACGCGCGTTTTCGCTAAATAAATAATTACGCAGAAAGAGATGAAGTATACGTGGAATTAAAATAACATATGTTTTAATTGATTCAAAAAATCTTTCTTTTAGAGAAAACTGAAGTATAAAAAAATTTTTTTTTAAAGAAGTCTGGATTTCAATTTATTTTATATAAAATAATAAAGAGTAATTTGTAGAAAATGATTTTGTGACAATTAGTATAAAACTTTTTAAAAATAAATACGTTATCTCTTCACCAGATGAAATACACATGGAATTATAATAATATATTTTTCAACTAATTCAAAGAAAAAAGGAAACTCTAAAGAAGTTGATCTTCTTAAAGAAAAAGACAAAGTCTGGATTTAAATTGATTTGATAAAAAATTATGAGGAATAATTTATAACAAATGATTTTGTAACAATTAGTATGATCCTTTTTTGGTAAGCAAATAATTACGCAGAAATATGAAATACACGTGGAATTAAAATAACATATGTTTCAAATGATTAAAAAAAGTCTTTCTTTTGAAGATAAATATAAAGTCTGAAGAAGAAGTTCTTTTCAAAGAGAAAGATAAAGTTTAAATTTAAATTGATTTCATAAAAAATAATTACGAGTATCTTATAATAAATGATTTTGTAACACAATTAGTAAGACTATTTTTTTAGCAAATGCGTGCCATGCCCATAAAAAGATAGCCCAGTAACGGTACGTTGTTTGAAAAGTTAATCTAATGGTTGAAAATGAACTTTTTTTATAAAAATTCATCGTTTTGGGACGAAAATTGAACTGTTCTGTAAAAAATTGATCTTTTTTTAATTAAACATTAAACTATCTTGGTTTATAATTAAACTATTTTATTGAAAAACCGTGTTTGTGTCGAAAATTCAACCATTTGGTCGAAAATCAATTTTTTTGTTCAAGATAATATTTTTGGTGGAAAATTCCAAAATTTGCTTAAAAATTACCTTTTTTTGTTATAAATTCCAAAATTTGATTAAAAATACCTTTTTTGTTAAAAATGCATATTTTCTGGTCGAAAATGATCTTTCAGGGTTAAAAATTGGTATTTTTGGAAGAAAAGTTGAATTATTTCGTAAAAAATTGTTTTTTGTTTTTTAAATTAAACATTAAACTATTTTGGTATTAACAATTGAACTATTTCATTAAGAATTCGTCTTTGGGCTGAAAACTCAACCATTTGGTTAAGAATTAATTTTTTTTAAATACATATTTTTGGTCAAAAATTCTAATATTTAGTTCGAAATTAACTTTTTTGTTAAAACTTCAGATTTTCGGGTAGGAAATTTAATTGTTTTAAAAAAAATGTGTTTATCGGACTAAGCGTTCAAATATTTTTACTGGAAATTCAACTATTCCTTTCAAAATGAACTTTTTTGTTTAAATGCATCTGTTTGGTTTGAAAACTCAATACTTTTTGTGAATAAACTATTTTTTAGGTTAAAAATATAAATATTATCTTTTAAAATTTAATAATTTTGTTGCAATTTCGATTTTTGGATGAAAACTCAACTATTCGGTGGAAAATAAACTTTTTTGTCGAAAATTCAATTATTTGATAGAGAATTAACTTTTTCGTTTGTAATTTTTATTTTCGGGTTGAATACTAATTTGTTTTGGTTTAATTATTATTATTTAGGTTTAAAATGCAATTTGATTATTGGTATTTACTGATTGAAAATTATGTTATTTTATTAAATAATCCTATTTTTTGGTTGAAAATTCATGTAGTTTGTACAAATGTAATCTTTTTCGGTAGGAAATGAATCTCTTTATTTTGACAATTATTTTTTTATTGGAAATTAATTTTTTCAATTAAAAATTTTAGTATTTCATGCTTCGTTGAACATCAATCTTCTTCAATTGAAAATTCAACTATTTATTTGAAAATTTAGTTTTGTTATTGTTGTAGAAAATTAACTTTTTTTAATTGAAAATTTAACTGTTTCATTTTTGGTTGAAAACGTCTCTTTATTATTTTAAAATTTCTTTAGCTGGTTCGAAATGATCCTTTTTAGTTGAAAATTGAACTATCTGGATGAAATTTCAACTTCTTTGTTAAAAATGAATTTTGTTATTTCATTTCATTTATCATTTTATTTAAAAGAATTTATGCTCCTATTTTTCTGAAAAATCATCTTATTTCTCCAGTTTTCAGAGCGTTTTCGTATCTGAAGACTGTTATCAATGAAGTGGAGAAAAAATTTTCAATTAATGAAATTTTAAAAAATTTACTGATTTATCAGTTGAAAAACTATCGATCAAATTGATTCTTTAAATAACAAAAATACTTCACGTTATTTCTGACTAGATAGGAAATATTTATTTTTTAAAGTAATTTTTTTCTAAAAAAGATTTACTCACTTCGCTCCACTGGTTCAATTCTCAGAATGTCTGTTTTAAACAAAAGAAGACAAAATCGTTTCATTGTTTAAATAAATCCCTAAAAAAAGAATATATTGAAACAACTTTGCAGTGAAAGTCCATGTCAAATATTTTGTTCATTTCTATAAAAAGATTTTGAGTTTTCATTATATTTTCCCTTTTATCTTTTGTACCGAAAGAGCTGTTTTTAGAGTTTTTTAAACTAAAATTTAAAATAGAATATTTTGCAACTTTTCCTCCATTTTTGGACGCTGATCCCGTCACTTTGAGGATCAATAATTCACATATCATGCGGACGCCATAACGAGTTTAATAAATTTAGCGCAAGCTAAGCTGGAACAACAGAGTGGTATGGAATTAATAGAGACTGACGCGGCGCTTGGATAAACATCTTGAATGAGGCTCCGAATTCTGTCCATCTATCTCCCAACGACATCTTTACGATGTCTGCTATGTCTGGCACTGATCTCAAAATTAGAGTACCTATATAAGTATGGAACTTCAAAGAAGAAATTCGTTTCTGTATTTCAAAAATGGATTTTTTAAATTTAAATAGAAACCGGAAATTTAAAGAGATTTTGAAAATAGGATGAATGAAACATTTAGATGAGGCGATTCGGAAGGCGCTAATAGACAATAAAAATATAGAGGGCGCGGCGGCTATGATCAAGGATGTGATTGTTAGGAGTGCGACTAAAGTGTGTGGTACTGCGGTTGGAGAATGTCCGGTGTTGCAAGGTGGAATCCTGAAATACAAGCAGACACCCGAGAAAAGAGAAAAACTTATAAAAAGAAAGATGAACATCACAATAGCAATAAGGAGAGAAACAGACTTGAAAATTATTACAAACACAAAAAGAGGAAAGGTAAATTACTAGTGAAGGAAGGTGTAGAAAAAATCAAAACAGAAGAAGAGATGAAATTTCAAAACGATTTTCAAGGAAGCAAGAAACTGTTTCATAAGTGGGCGTAGAGCAATATGAAGGGAGGTAAAAGTAGAGTGATTTATTTATTTTATTATTTATTAAAAACATTTAGAGGGTGTGCAAGATCCGTTCAGTTGAACACGTATTTCCCATAAGAAAAAAAGTTGAATTTTGGAAATTTCATTTAAAATTCTCAGTATGAGCTAAATCGAGTTTAAACTCAACATTTCTCTTCACAATTAGCTGCAGAAAGCAAATGAATGGTTACTTTTTCAATATTATCCCTATAAGTCTGTTTATATGACCCCCCCCCCCCCCCCCCCCCCCCCCCCCCACCATAAGAAAATAATGGGATTTTATAAGTTTCTGTGCAAATTATTATTTTTTCTGTTTTTTTTTTCTTCAAATTATTTCTATTAAATAAAAAACTACTTTTCACTGATGATCAAATGTTTGAATATTATATAATATTCACCTTAAATAATGCTAGACAGTTACAGTTATTTCTCAAATTTTCTACTTTTGATTCAAGTTTTAATTAGAGTGAGGCAATAATTAACTAAATTTAACAAAAGTAATTGTTTAAGCAATCAACTGATATTTTTTATTATATTCTTTTTCAATAATAGTAGGAAGTTACTATTTTTTCTGAAATTTTTAACAATTTTCTATTTTTCACTTGGATAGACTTAATAATTAATAATATTTAGAAAAACTAATTATTTGAATAAATTATTATTGTTTATAACTATCTTCGTTTTTTATTAGTGCCAAATAATTGCTTTTTTCAGAATTTTTGTTTCTATTTTCACGTAAGATTGTATTGATAGCTAATGAAATTTAACAAACTTAATTGTCTGAAAAAATTATTATTGTTTATAAATGTCTTCTACATTAATGCTAGATAGTTCCGGTTCCTTCTGAAATTTTTAACATTTAGTCCATTTTTTACTTAGTGATACAATAATAATTATTGCAAGTTAACAAAAGTTGTTATTTAAACAATTCATTATTGCTTATAAATATCCACTCATAACTGAATAGTTTAATTTTCGGAATACAAAGATGAATTTGTAATCGAATGTTCGAAGTTTCAAACAAAGCAAAATTAAAATTTAATCAAATATTGAAATTAAAAAAAAGACACATTTTTTCGAAGACAGTTAAATGTTTATAAAAAAGTTCATTTTTAACCAAAGAAGAGACTTTTCTACAATGAAAGATGAATTCTCAACAAAAAAGTCAAGTTTTTAAGTTGGAAATTCGAATGTTTTAGAAAAGGTGAATTTTGAACAAGATATTTGAATTTTTAATCAAAAAGTTGAACTTCCAACAAACAAGAATAATTTTCTACCCATAAAAAGGGTGTCTAACAAAATAAATAAATTTTCTACTAAATAATTGAATTTGTATCTTATGCAATATAAAGTATCAAGTTTTTGCAAAAAATATAACAGTTACATTTTCAAACAAAAAAACTGATGAAAAAATTACTTTGAACAAAAAAACGAATTTTCAAGAAAATTGTTAAATTTTCAACAAAAAATATAAATTTTCGACCAGGAAGATAATTGTTTTATAATAGAAGACGAATTTCCAATTTATCCAATGTGCAGGATAAAGTTTTATTAAAATATTGAATTTTGCAATTTTCAGATAATAAAAATAATTTTTAACCAAAAAAAGTACTTTTCGTCAAAGATGTTTACGTTTAAACTAAAAAAAAATATATTTTTGACTAAGAAGATAAATTTTCTATGGAAAAGGATGAATTTTAAGCAAAATAGATGAATTTTTAACAAAATAATTGAAGTTTAAGCCCAAAAGATCGAATTATCTACAAAAATGATTTCCAACCGAAAAATAAGATTTTTGAACCAAAAACTTTTAACCAAATGATTTAATATTCTGTCAAGTTCCTGGATTTTCAACCCCAAAAAGATCAATTTTCTACAAAAAAGTATTTTTAACATAAAAATTCATTTAAAAGCAGATATTTTAATTTTTAACTATAATTATTATGAATCCCTTAATAAAAAGCTTAATCTTTTTACAAAATATTACAACTTTAAATCAAATAATCGACTTTTAAATCCAAAAAGTTTAATTCTTAACGACGCATGTAACAGATAAAATTTCAACCATACAATTGCATTTTTAATTAAAAGGATATATCTGTAATCGCGAAGATTTAATTTCTACCAGGAAAAACCAATTTTTAATAAAATACATGAATTTTCAACCAGAAATTTGAACTTTCATCTAAAAAAGGTAAATTTTTAAACAATTAATTGTTTTTTTTAACCAAAATTTGAGTATTTTGATTGTCAGTTTAAATTTTAAACCAGAGAAATGAAACTTCAACCAAAAAAATAAATATTGAGTAAAGTAGTTTAAGTTTCAAACGGAGAAGTTAAATTCTAAACAGGAAAAGATCAATTTTAACCAAAAATGTATCCCATGTACCTCAAAAAATGTACCCATAATAAATATTATTATTAATAGTTAATTCCTCGAATAAATATTTAAAAAATTGCATGGCACTATTTTTCTACTATTTTACATAATTGATGCTACTATTGGAACTATCTTGACTTGAGGAATCAATCCTAATGTGGATATTACAACCTATAGTGGATAACCAATAAATAAAAACGCAAATATATGCAAAATAATTAATTTTGAATATAATTTTAGTAACACGTATCGTGCCCCATCTATTTATTTAATAAAACTAATGATTTGTATAAATTAGTATTTCGAATTAATCATTATCCACTGTAGGCAGGTTCTCCTTTCTTAAGGATGTACACTACGTACAATCAATCTCAAAAGTTGCCTATCTTTAAATGATTTATAAAATCAAAACAAATCTAATATTAATTTCTGTAAATTTTGATGGAGGCTTCTAAGCACAATTTTTATTTAATCCTAATGATCAAGATCTGATTTTCTTCTTCAAAGGATTCTCTAAATTTCTATTTGGGTTTATTTTATCACAAAAAATTAATTGAAAAATCATACAGTTATTATTGTTATAAATAATCATAGTTTAATCTTTAGTTAGCACCACCCAAATAGAATTTTAGAGAATCCTTCAAATAATAAAATGAGGCCTTGATCATTAGGATTAAATAAAAATGGTCACTTTTCCGTAAAAAGAAAGGAAAACCTAAACCTTTAAATAACTACTGTTTAATAAACATTTTTAACCTGAATTAATTTTTTTCTGAAGTGTGCTTAGAAGCCTCCATCAAGATTGACAGAAATTAATAATAGAATTTTGTTGTCGATTTTATCAATCATTTTAAAGATAGGCAACTTTTGAGATTGATTGTACGTAGTATACATCCTTAAATGAGTTCGAGACCTGTAGTAGGTCTATGAACTCGTAGAGTTTAAATGTTTTTTCATGCAACAGGGATTGCTTCTTCAGGCAACATTCCGGCCTCAAAAGATATCCTCGCTTAGAAGATACTCAAACATGTAATAGATAAACAGGAGAAGGTTGACATTCATAACAATTACAGGTGAGAGGGTCATGTGCACCTGCAGAGAAAAATATTTTCTTCCGAAACATTATGTTTGAAATTCAGTGCAGGTATATTTTTCATATGCAAACATGTAATATGTATATAATTGACTAGGGCGGAACCAGAAATTTTTTCGATTCAAACTAAATATAAGAAGGCTATAAATTCCAATTTATTTAGATCTTTCAATTTATAGGTATTTTTCAGTTGATTTATATTTTTCAATTATAGTGTTAACATTCATAAAAAAAAACCTAAAAGCATATGGTTATTTGGAGCTTCCATGAATTTTGTAAGCTCTTTCAGGTGGGGTACATAGTGTACATGGGGTACATTGGGGGTACATGGGGTACAATTTTTAATGCATCTTTTTAGGTTGAAAATTAAACATATCGGTTGAAACTTAAACTACTTTAGTAAAAATTTATTTTTTTTAAAGATTCATCTCTTTGGTTTACGCTAACAATCAAACTATTCCATTCTGGGTTAAAAATATAATTATTTGGTTCAAAATTCATCTTTTTAAATTGAAAGTTAAAATTTCTGGTTAAAAGTTCGTGTAATTAATAAAAAATTCATTTTTCTTCGTAGAAATTTAATCTTCGTCATTAAAATTATATTATTGGTTAAAAATGCAATTGTTTGCTTGAAATATTAGCTGTTACATTCTTCGTTACATGCTTATATTAAATATAAGAAAGCGATAACTTCAACTTTATTTATATTTTTCAATTTATTTACAATATTCAATTTATTTATATTTTTCAATTTTGGTGTTCACATTCATAAAAAACCTAAAAGCAAATGCATATTTGGAGCTTTCACGATTTGTGTAAGCTCTTATAGGTGGGGTACATGGAGTACATTTTTTAATGCATCTTTTTAGGTTGAAAATTTAACTCCCCGGTAGAAACTTGAACTACGTTAGTCAAAATTCATTTTGTTGTTGTTGTTGAAGGTTTATCTCTTCGGTATGAGCTGACAAACAAATTGTTTCATTTCTAGTTTAAAATTAACTGTTTGGTTAAAATGTTACCTCTGTTAGTTGAAGTTTTAACATTTTAGTTAAAAATTCATGTATTTTATTAAAAATTCGCTTTCTTAGTAGAAATGTAATTTTCGTGATTTAAATTTATCCAATTGGTTAAAAATGCAATTAATAGGTTGAAATAATAATTGTTACAAGCTTCGTTACATGCTTATATTAAATATAAGAGGACGATAAATTGAAATTTATTTCTTTTTTTTAATTTATTTATATTTTTCAATTATAGTGTTCACTCTCATAAAAAAAAACTGAAAAGTGCATGCTTATTTGGGGCTTGCATGAATTATGTCAACTCTTTTAGTTGGGCCACATGGGGTACATGGGGTACATTTTTTAATGCATCTTTTTAAGTTGAAAATTTAACTTCTCGGTTGAAACTTGAACTACGTTAGTATACATTCTTTTTTTCAATATTCATCTCTTTGGTTTAAGCTGACAATCAAACTATTCCATTTTTAGTTAAAAATGTAACTATTTGGCTAAAATTTTACCTCATTTAGTTGAAAGTTCAACTTTTTGTTTGACAATTCATTAGTTTTATTAAAAATTCGTTTTTCTTAGTGAAAATGTAATTTTCGTGATTTAAATTTATCCTATTGGTTAAAAATGCAATTAATAGGTTGAAATAATAATTGTTACATGCTTCGTTACATGCTTATATTAAATATAAGAGGACGATAAATTCAAATTTATTTATATTTTTCAATTGTAGTGTTCACATTCATAAAAAAACTTAAAAGCACATGCATATTTGGGGCTTTAATGAATGGTGCGGGCTACATGGTGTACATGGGGTACATGGGATACGTTTTTGGTTAAAAATGCATCTTTTTAGGTTGAAAATTTAAGTCCTCGTTTGAATATTTAACTACTTTATTGAACATTAATTTTTTTGGTTAAAGGTTTGTCTCTTTTGTTTAAGCTGACAATAAAACTATTTTATTTTTAATTAGAAGTAATTTGGTTACAAAATTACATTTTTTATTATCAACTTTTTTTAGTAGAAATTTAATCGTCGCGATTGAAAATTTATCCTTTGGTTAAAAATGCAATTGTTTGATTGAAATGCTATACCTTACCTGCTGACTTGAAGTTAAACTACTTTGTAGAAAACAATTTTTATTAAGGAATCGTAATTAGAGTTAAAATTTAAACTATTTACTCACAAATGAACTTTTATGCTACGAATTCTACTGTTTTGTAGAAAATGTATCTTTTGGGTCAAAAATTTAACAGTTTGGTAAAAAATTAAATTATTTAGTGGAAAATAATTTTTTTTTAATCATATTTTAGGGTTGAAAATTAATTTATGTGTATGTGTAGATTATTCGCCTATTTGGGTATAAAATTAAATCATTTTATTGAAAATTCATGTATTTTGTTCAAAATTCATCTTTTTAGGTAGAACATTTATCTTTATATGATAAAATATTCATCTTTTTCGTTGAAACTTTAACATCTTTGTTGAAAATTCATTTTCTTTTGTTAAAAATTATTTTTATCATCTGAAAATTTCAATTTTCCATGTTTGGTTAAAAATTTATCCTGTTTATTAGATAAATTGAATAATCGTCTTTTATCATAAAATTTATCTTCTTTGCAGAAAATTTAACTTTTTGGTTGAATTAAAAATTTAACTATTCTATTTTTGGTTGAAACATTATCCTGTATATTGTATAAGATACAATATATTCAACTATTTAGTAGAAAATTAATGTTTTTTCTAAAAAAGTCATCTTTTTAAACAGAAAATTATTCTTGTTTGTTGATAGTTCAACTTTTTAGTAAAAAATTCAACTGTCTTCTAAAAAATATATAGTTTTATCTTAATAATTAAAATATTTAATTAAATTTTTATCGCTTTTGTTTGAAAATTGGACCATTTGATTGAAAATGCATCTTTGTATGCTGAAAATTAAACTTTTTAGTTGTTCAGATAAAAATTCAACTAGCTTGTTGAAAATCTAATTATTTTTTGAAAATTTAACTATTTTGTTAACGTCTCCATTTTTGGTCGAAAATGCAAATAAGTTTTTCAAAATTAATCCTTTTGGAATATAAATTAATCTTTCATGGTACAAAAGTAATAATTCTGGACAGAAATTTATCTTTTGTTGTTGAAAATAAACTATTTTTTTAAATTAACTGTCTCTGAAAAAATTGGTCATTTGGCATGAAAATTTCAATACTTGGTTAAATGTTTAACTATTTTTTGGAAAGTTATTCTCTTTTGCTGGAAAGTTAATCTATTCAGTTGTTATCCTACCTTTTTGTTTGAAAATTCAATTCTTTGTTACTTTTAAATCTGAGGAATTTAAAGTGTTTAGTATTGAATTCAATATGTTATCTACATTAATTTTACTTAAAAGAATTTATTTTCCAAATTTTCGTTAAAATTCACCTTATTTCCTATCTTTTTAAAGAATTCTTTGCCACGGTAATTTAAAAAATTCGGTAACACAGTTATTATTCTTATAATATATTACCTATTTTTAAATTTATGTCTGAATTTTGAATCTTAAAAATTTTTTTTAAATTGTAAATAAAAAATAATTTTAAAAAATTGACTCGTTTCTTATGGTTGTCCATCTCGAAATATCCGGATCTAATGCTACCGATCAAAGCGAACGGGACTCTGAATAGGCCTGTTCCTAATCCAGTAGGCCATAATCGACTGCTGCTATACAATAATAACAATCGAAGAAAATTTTTCTGCTTTTGGCAGTCTTACAGTGATTTAATCGCCTTCATAATAGAATTTTTCTAACATTTTATTATTTTGCTACAATGTCTATTATGTATCAAATAGTATCAAAAGTATTTGATACTTAAAAATGAAGTGGAATTTAAAAAAGTTTCACATTTCTATCTTCAGCATTTTCCTAATAAAAAAGGGATCTAAGATTAGGACCCGGTTAAAAAATACATCACGAATTTTTAATTTTTTTATTTTCTAGTTTCAACCAAAAAATAAAAATTTTCAAACAAAAACAGCCGAATTTTCAAGCCAAAAAGACGCATTTTTTAGGAAACAACTGAATTTTTAATTAAGAAAGATGTTTCTCAAACCAAAAATGGAATCGTCAAATTAAGTTTCAACCAGATGAGCTCAACAAAAAAAGACAAATTTCTAACGAATTAAATATTAATTTTCAACGAAATTATTGAATTTTGAAGTAAAAAAGATCAGTTATCTATTTCAATTTTCAACCAAACTGGGAATTTTCAACCAAAAAGTTAATTTTTAATAATTAAATTTACTTTTCGACTCAATAATAAAAGTTTTAAACAAAAAAGATGAATTTTTAACTAAATAATTAAATCAAGAACGAAAAATACGATTTTTTAACCAAATAGTTAAATTTTCAACCAAAAAGATAAATTTTCTACAAATAAAATTAATGTTTTACCAAAAAAAAAGAAATTTCAAAAAAATAGTTTAGTATTTATTCAAAGAGGTGAATTTCACAAAAAAAATTTGAACGAATGAGTTCTTTAAATAAGTATTTGAATTTTGAACCAAATAAGAGTATCTTTTTAGCAAATAGTAAAATTTTTTAAGAAAAAATAAATTTTTTTACCAAGAAGATTATTATTTTGACAAAGACGAATTTTTAATACAAAAACATCCATTTTTAACCAAATTCTTTCGAATTTTGACATCAATAGAAAAGATGAATTTTCTACAAAAAAAAATACATTTTGTACCAAATAGTTTAATTTTCTATCAAAATAGTGAAATTTTTAGCACGAAAAGACGAATTTTAGAATAAATTCAAACAATTTAAAAACACAAAAAGGTTTAGAAGTTCTGAAAAGACAAAAAGCAGAATTTTCTTTAAATGCATTATGAAATTTCTTTATGATTGCTTTTTGTGAGAAACTAATTTTAAAAGAAAATTGAAAATTTTTAAAAATAATTTGAAAATATTTCTTAAATTTGGAAAAAGACTGAATTTTTTTAAGCAAAATGTTTCAATTTGGCAAGATTCAAATATTTTTTCAAATGTACGAGAAAAATCAAGAAATATTTAGAAGATTTGAAAAGATTCAAAAACAATTTGAAGCTTAAAAATACTTTTGAAACGTAAAAAATGTATATTTTCAAAGATTTGAAACACGAACTTTAGAAGATTAAAAATATAATTTCCAAACGTTTTAAGAAAATAAAACAGTTTTCTTAAAATGCCTGAGAAAATTCGGAAGGTTTTAAGTCAATTTTTCAAATTTTGAATCATTTTTAAAAATTTTAAGAAGAATTCGAGTCAGTTTAAAATGTTTCTAGAAATTTGGAAGGAAACTTTTTTTTATTTTGTACACTTTATGAAAAAATTAGTAAAATTTTGAATCATTTTAAAATCTATTCAAAAGTTTTTAAAAAGCATCGAAAGATAATTAAGAAGCTTTTTTAAAAATATTTTAAAGATTTTAAGAGAATTCCTGGAAGTTATTATAACATGACAAAAAAAATTTCTAAAATTGTCAAATACGAATCCAAAAGATTTTAAGACACTTTTAGGAATAATTCAAGTCAGTTTAAAATATATTTAAGAATTTTATCATTTGTTATGAAAATAAAAATATTTTCAAGAATATTAATTTCTTTGCAAGATTTTTAATTTACACTACTATATTGTAAAATCCTGAAAAATTAAAAAATTCAAGAAATTTTCTTAATATTTTTTGACAAACCGTAAATCTTACAAAATCCTTAGGAATTTTCTCAAATAACCTAAGAAAATTATATTTTACACAACTTTAATTCAAATAAAACAATAGCCTAATGAAATAGGCAATATCAAATTTTTTTTGTGAAATTGAAAACTTTTGGTTTAAAATAATAATATCTATATTAAAATATAAATTCAACTCTTTTTCGCTTGAAATTAAAATATATTTTTGTTTTTTGTTTGTCTTTTTGGGAGAAAATTGATCTTCTTGGTCAAAAATTGATCTTTTTAGTTCAGGATTCAACTTTTTTTGTAAACTTTTTTTCTGGGATCAATTCAACTATTTTCAATTTGAAATAAAAATATTTTTGGATTAAAATATCAACTCTCACATTTCTCGTTGAGAATTTATCTCTTTTTATTTAAAATTAAATTACTTTTATAAAAATTAATTTGGTACAAAATATAATTGATTGAAAGGTAATATTGTTTTAGTGGAAGGTTTAACTCTTTTTTTTTTTAAATTGGTCTTTTTACATTTTTTTTTAAATTCAACTATTTTGTTGAAATTTATATTTAGCATATCAGTAATTAAAAAATATTTTTGAATTTTCTCAACAATCTTAGCAAAATGATATTTGTAATCTTAAAAATAAATAAACAAGTAAGCCTAAAAAATAAATATTTATTCTAAATTTTCATTTTTTACTAAAAAATTATTTTCCCGCTCAAATCGAAAAACTACTACTATAATACTACTAGTAAATTTAAATCAATGTCTTAATTTCTAAACGGAAAACAATATTTTCCCAGCATTTTTTTTTATTCTATAGAATATATCGTAAGAATAAAAAAATTCGTCTTTGACTGTCATCTTCATTGGATACCATTTGGTTGCTGAGTCCATGAAGGGTGAACAAAGAACACGCACTTGTCAATTCCCTCCCAAGTAGAGATTTGTGGGATTCTAAAAAAAAATCGTACCTGTCGTATTTTTTATCGTTCTCTCTTTGCCTTTTTTCCCATCTTTTATCTCTCTTGTATAAAAATTCGATACACCTGAATGCGAGCCGAGACTCGTGGATAATCGAGGATTACGTTAAATTCGAATTGGTCTATTTACGCGTGGGCGTGTACGGTCGATGAAAACGTCGTATTAAGGAGCGAGGATTCACTGGCATTATTTTTCGATTCATTCAAATAGAAAGCAGTAGAAGAGCAGCTTCTTTAATCGAAGGAAGATACATTTATTCGACACTGACATAGGCTTAGTTATAAAGATTTATTCTGGGTCTATGAAGACGACTTAAAGCAATACAAACTTTCAACCATTTACACCATGAGAAAAAATTGATTACAAAGAGTTTGGATCAGTGATGGATAATAAGTTTCTTTTTGAAAGGAACTAGTTATAATTATCGTTAATAATTGAAAATTTAAATAATAATAGTATATCATCATTTATGTAAAATTTAAAGTCATTTATGGTAATTTCACAGATGAATATGGTAAATTATCATAAATTACCCAACATTCAAATAAAAATGTCTATAAATTTTCGGAAATTCATAGACATTTTCGGTCATTTATGGTCGCTTTAATAGTAAATATGATAGATTACCATACAATACCCAAAATTCAATTTTAAGCAATTTGATAAATTTCCGGAAATTTATGAAATTTTTGGTAATTTGTGGCAATATAATAATAATAATA
>NC_046663.1:41172310-41176906 GCF_010883055.1 Belonocnema kinseyi
CGGTACCTCTAGAAATTTTTCAATGTTGAGGTTCTGATGGTTCGGAACCCACCTTAAGCTGTAGGTCCCCTTATCGTGAACTTGACTACAACCCAGTCCGTCAATGATGGGGTAAAACCAGGCTTTGTCCAATATGTCTGGGCAGACTGCTCTCATCAGATCACTTGATTGCATTATTATAATGCGTCCGTGACTGATGATATATACCGGGACAGCCCCGTGCAAAAATTATCAAATAAAAATCCAACTCTAACCAAAAATGCCTTCGATATGTTGGGCAGTATAAGCATTAAGCCTGTAACAACATTTCAACACAGAAATGTTTTTTTTTTATAATAAATAATAATAATAAATTCTTATTGAGTTCGGAAAAAAAGAATATGTACATGACGATCGAATATCAGGTAATTTTCGGTCATTTATGTTAATTTTGCAGGTAAATATGGTAACTTGCCATTTATTTTCCTAAAATTCAATTTTAAACATTTCTATAAATTTCCGGAAATCTTTGGTAATTTATGGTATTATAACAGGTCTATAAATTTCCGGAAATTTATGGAAATTTTTGGTATTTTATGGTTATTTTACAGATCAATATAATAAAGTACCATAAAGTACCAAAAATTAAATTTGGAATTTTTTCATAAATCTCCACAAATTTATGAAATTTTTGGTCATTTATGGTAATATTACAGATAATTGATGGTAACTTACCACAAATTGCTTAAAATTCAATTTAAAAACGTCGATTAATATCTGGAAATTTATGGACATTTTCGATCATTTATTGTAATTTTACAAGTAAAGATGGTAATTTACCATTAATTATCCAAAATTTTATTTAAAAATGTCTATAAATTTCAGGAAATTCATGGACTTTTTCGGTAATTTATGGCAATTTTACTATTAAATATGATAAATTACCATAAATTACCTAAATGTAAATTTGTTATTTTTTGATAAATTTCCGAAAATTTATGAAATTTTTGGTCAGTTATGGTAAATTCTCCGTTAAATTATGGTAACTTACCATAAATTTCCTAAATTTCAATTAAAAATAAATACAAATTTCCAGAAATTTATGGCAATTTTCGATAATTTATGGTAATTTTACAGGTAAATATGTTAACTTCGAATAAATTACCCAAAATTGAATTTTAGGCATTTTTATAAATTTCGAAAAATTTATGAAATTTTTTGAAATTTATGGCAATTTTACAGGTAATTAATGGTGACTTAAGATAAATTAACCAAAATTCAATGTAAAAATTTATGTATTTGTCCTGGAAATTTTTAGTAATTTACGGTAATTTGATCAATTACATGTGGTAACTTTCCATATATTAACACAAAATCGTATTATCTCCAAAACAAATTTCCTTCAGTTTTTACTTTGAGTGAGCTGATTATCTTAAAATGCGAGCTCATAGATGTATAATTTTCATTATTCACCTCTGACGTCTCTTTTCACTCCGTAGGGAGTAAAAAGTAGAGCTTTAGCCCCACTTTATAGGCACTTTAGTCACGTATTTCAATAAATTGAAACTGTGAAGGAGAGAAACCCGGGGCCCTCTGAATGTTATTGCATTTTTTCTTTATACATTTGCATTTTTTTTTTAATTCGCCCTGGATTCTTTGAAATTCAGATTTTAGTTCGAGGGACGGGAGAATGAAAATAGAAAAGGATTAGGAAAAGTGAAGAGGAAGAGTGGGTGAGAGGGTACAAACATGCTACCGTTTTACACCATCTTTAGAATTTAGTAAAAGTTTCAAATATAATCGATGGTAAAAACATGGATTAAAACCTGTTTTTGGGAATGACACGTACATCATTCTAATTTTATAATAATCACACTTAAATTTCAGCTAGCAATAATAAATATTAAAATTAAACTTTTTCTGAAATAAATTTACTTTCATCGCTCCACTGGGAATCGAACCACGCAACTTCCGATTGCCGGTCGGGTGCTTTCCCATTAAGCTATTTAAAAGATCGAAAGAAGAATTTTTTACAGGAATATATCCTATCTTTAAAGTTGAACTTTTTTCGAGAAGAAATTTAATTTAAAAATGTTCAAAAATTTATTTTCCATTTTGCCTAAAAATGACGTTAAGCATTTTTTGTTATTAGAAGAATGAACTTATCGATAGGTTGATTTCTATTTTAACGGTGGTAAAAAAGATATCTACACTGATCGATGGTAACTATTTCTGATGATGATACAGTTTCCTTTCAATAATAAAAATTAATTATTTTTAAACAAAAGTCTGATAGAACAAAATGTTAACCTGTATAGTTTGTAGAAGAAGACAAATTACAAAATTTTAAACATCTAAACCTAAAATCCAACCAGCATCTAATCTTGCATAATCTTAACGTGAAAACACATGGTCTTTTCTACATGTTAAGGCATTTTCTTTGAGGGTATGAATTTAAATTAGTAATAATAAATCTTATTACCTTCATGATAAAAATCTAACTGAAACAAATTGGAATCTGCAGAAGAAGGCAATCCATTTTATACATTGTGTGCCCCTAATAACAATGCTAAGCGTCAAAACACATGTTCTCTTCTACAAGTAAAGACAATGTCTTATTAGGGTTTGAATTTCAAATAACAATAATAATAATTATTTTTTTGACCAAAATACAACTGAAAAAAATTCACAACCTATAGAAAAAAAAAAACATATTTCCTAAAATCCAATCAGCATCTAATCGAGTGTAGTCTAAACGTAAAAACACATGTTCTGTTCTAACAATAAAGACATTTTCTTATTAGAGTTTGAATTTCAAATGGTAATAATTATTATTATCGCTTTCTTGTTAAAAGTCTAACTAAAAAAATATAAAAAATTTAGAAGAAGAAAAACTATTTTATAAATTGTACTCCCCTAAACCTAAAATCCAAACGGCATTTAATCTAGCGTAGTCTAAAAAACACATGTTTTCTTCCACAAGTTAAAACATTTTCTTATAAGCGCTTGAATTCAAATTAATAATAATAATAATAACAATAATAGATATGATTACTTTCTTGATAAAGTTCTAAATGAAAAAAACGTTCAATCCGTAGAAAAAGACAAACTATTTCCTAAATTGTGAACACCTAAATATTAAGTTCAAACAGCATCTATAATTTAGCATAGTCTAAATCGAAACGTCAGAACACATGTTCTCTTCTATTAGCTAAGACACTTTCTTGTGAGAATTAAAATTTTTATTGGCAATAGTAAATAATATTACTTTCCTAACAAAAGTCTACTGCAAAAAAATTTGAAACCTATAGAAGAAGGCAAACCATTTCCTAAATTTTGAACCCCTATACCTAAACTCCCACCAGCATCTAATTTAGCATATTCTAAATGTTAGATATGTTCTTTTATACAAGTTAAGACACTTTCTTATTAAGATTTGAATTTCGACTAAAAAAACAAATATTATTATTTTTTTGACAGAAGTCAAACTAAAAAAAAATTTGGTACTCGTACAAGAACAGAAGCTGTTCCCTGAATTGTTAAATGCCCTGGAACAGACTTGAACCACAATTGGATTATATTGTTCTTCAGTTTTTACATTGATCAAGGAAGCGAACATAATCGAAGTTCAAAATAGTTTACAAAAAAAGGAGCAGAAACAAAATTTTTATTATTCTTAAGTTTTTACACAAACCAAAAAGATGAACCTCACTGAGGTTCAAAATGAGTTTATACAAAAAAATCATTTAAACAACACTGATTTCCTTTTGTTCAGTGCAAGTAGCTCCTAATCGAGAATAGTCTAAACGTCAAAACACATGTTCTCTTATTAGGATTTGAACTTCAAGTAGCAATAATAAATATTACCATTTCCTTGACAAAAGTCCAATTAACATCTGATCTAATCAAGCAAAGTCTAAACATCAAGACAGATGGTCTCTTCTAAAAGTTAAGACAATTCCTTATTAGGATGTGAATTGCAATGATTAATAATAAATATTATTACTTCCTTAACCAAAGTTCCGCTAAAAAAATGTTCAACCTGTAGAAGAAAAACTATTTTCTAAATCGTAAATGCCCATAAACCTAAAACCCAACTAGCATCTAATCTAACATATAGGTACTCTAAACGTCAACACACATGTTCTCTTCTACAAGTTGAGATGCTTTATAATTAGGATATGAATTTCAACTAGCAATAATAAATATTATTACTTTCTTAAAAAAAGTTCCGCTGAAAAAATGTTCAACCAGTAGAAGACTAACTATTTTCTAAATTGTAAATCTCCATAATTTTAAAATCCAACCAGCATCTAATCTAGTCGAGCATAATCTAAACGTCGAAATAGATTTTTTCTTCTAAATGTTACAAAAATTTCTCATTGAGACTTGAATTTCAATTAGCAATAATAAATATTATCACTTTTTTAACAAAAGTCCAACTAGCATCTAATCTAATCAAGCATAGTCTGAGTATCAAGGCAGATGTTCTCTTCCACAAGTTAAGACAACTTGTTATTACGATTTTAATTTCAATTAGCAATAATAAATATTATTACTTTCTTGAAAAAAGTTCCGCTGAAAAAATGTTCAACCAGTAGAAGACTAACTATTTTC
>NC_046663.1:41177006-41185466 GCF_010883055.1 Belonocnema kinseyi
TAATTTCAATTAGCAATAATAAATATTATTACTTTCTTGAAAAAAGTTCCGCTGAAAAAATGTTCAACCAGTAGAAGACTAACTATTTTCTAAATTGTAAATTTCCATAAACCTAAAATCCAGCCAGCACTTACTCTAGCATAGCTAAACATCAACACACATGTTCTCTTTTACAATGTAAGACACTGTCTCATTAGGGTTTGAATTTCGACCAACAATAATAAATATTTTTACTTTCTTGACAAAAATCCAACTGAAAACTAATTTTCTACTTGTAGAAGAAAACAAACCATTTTATAAATTGCAAACCCCTAAACCTAAAGACCAACCAGCATATAATCTAGTCGAGCATAGTCTAAACGTCAAAACAGATGTTCTCTTCTACAAGTTAAGACACTTCCTTATATATTAGCAGCTCACTGTAACCGCTTCTTAATCCGTTTGGTGAGTTATCTGTGATTTCGGATGAAACAGATCGGCGATAAAAGAGCCGTGAAAAGCTTTAGGCAGGAAAAAGGATGCGGGAGTGTGAAAAATAATTTCCTGCTCTCGATAATATGTGGGACGAGGGGTATAGGGCTGGGCTATCAAAATATTATTCGAAGGATTGCGGGGGTGGCTCCATATTCTCACATCATATGCACGAGTCCTGTAGACCGTATATTATAAAAGTAGACTGAATCCCAGATCCAATGAAGAATATTTATTCCATCCGGGCTTAAGGTTGAGTCATATTTATAAGATACATAACCAAGGTGCGTGGAAGTTCATTCAATTATAACTCTCCAAAGGGTGGACCAATTTTTTTCAATTTCAAAATGCCACTGGGCCTAAAAGCTTTGACAAAAGTTAGCGTTCATCATGATGGTTGCTATATTCCTTTTGTGCCTGATACATTATTAAATTTTTTTATTCTAGCCTGCTGGAGTAGTCTGCATTATTGCTAATGTATTCCAAATGATGAAAATAAAAATAAAATATTTCGAAAAACTATACATAATTCTATTGAAACTGGCTAAAAATGGCTTAAATAAACGTTTTTCTTCGCTTCAAACACACCTAAATTTCATGAAACCCATATTGAAAATCTGACCAAAACTAATATTTTTCCCCAAGATATAACTTTTAAAATGAGGCCCAATAACTATAAAAAGTTTTTTTTACTGAATTATAAACAAAAAAGTGTGATCATGCTTTTTATGAAAACAAAAATGAGTGATTTAATTTAAGCTTTTATATATGAAAATCTCTTGAATATAAATAAAAATTGAATTATTCTAATAAAACTATCAAATATTGTGCAATTCTTTAAATACCCGAAAATCCCTTAATATATTCTTAATCGCTCTAGGAATCCCTTACATTATTATTTTATTTTTATCATTGTCTGAAATCCTCTAGAAATTCCTCGCGATCTTTGTGAATCCTACAAAATTCTTTGATATTCCTTGAAATCCTTAAAGGTTTAATGAAATCCTTTGAATTTGTGAAATTCTTTGAAATACGTTAAAATCCTTGAAGTATTTAAAATCGCTGGGAATACCTTAAAATTTAATTTGTTTCATTTTTATTGTCCAAAATTCTCGAGAAATCCGTTGAAATATTTAAAAATCATGTAAAAAATTCTTTAAAATCCCTTGCAATTTTTGATTTTTCTTAAAATCCTTCAGAATATTTTGAAATATTTTGGAAACGTAAGCATTCATCTTAAAAAGTGCAAAGTTCCTATGAATCATTTGAAATCTTTTGAAATCCTACAAAGTTCTATCAAACTCCTTGCAATTTTGTATATCTCTTTGAATGCTTTAGAAACTCATGAAATCTTTGGGAAACGTACAAATTAATGTTTTATAGTATAAACCCGTTTAAATTTCTTGAATATAAATTAAATTAATATTTTCCATTAACTTTCGCTAAAAAGGTGTTTAAATTCCTATATAAATCTTTGAAATTCCTTGAAATCCTTAGAGCTAAGAAAATCCTTTAAATCTTTTGGAAATCTTGAAATATCTATCGATATCCCTTTAAGTATGTTTTAAATAGCTGAGAAGCCCTTGGAATTGAATTGAATTTAATTTATTGTTCCTCGTTTACTATAAACCCCTTGAAATCTTTAGAAATCCTAAACAAATTCTTTGAAATCCCTTGCAATTTTTAATATCTCTTGAAATCCTTTGAAATTCTTGGAATTCCTTAGAGCTTTAATAAAATCTTTTAAATCTTTCTGAAATTTATGAAATACCTGAAAACCCCTTTACATTTTTTAAATAGCTAAGAATTCCTTGAAATTTAAGTTAATTTAATTTATTGCCTAATGTTCACTTATAAATCCCTTGAAATCGATAGAAATCCTAAAAAATTCTTTGAAATCCCTCGCAATTTTTAATATCTCTTGAAATCCTTTAGAATCCCTTAAAATTATTGAAAAACTTTAAAATTCATTTTAGAAAGTATAAACCATTTTCAATTTCTTGAATATAAATTAAATTAAGCTTTTAAATTAAAGTTTGATAAGAAAAATAGTTTAAATCCCTACATAAATCTTTGAAATTTCTTGAAATCCTGAGCTTTAGTAAAATCATTTGAATTTGTGAAATTTCTTGAAACACGTTAGTGTCCCTTGAAATATTTGAAATCGCAAGAATCCCGTAAAAATTTAATTTAATTTAATGTTTAATATCTAAAATTATACAAGAATCCCTTGAAATATTTAAAATCCCTATACAAAATTCTTTGAAATCTCTTGAAATTTTTTATATCTGTTGAAATGCTTTAAAATCGCTTGAAACCTATAAGAAACTTAAAAATTCATTCAAGTATAAACCATTTGAAATTTCTTGAATATAAATTAAATTAAAGTTTTCCATTCAAGTTTAATGAAAGAAAAGCCAGTGTAAATCCCTATAATTCTTTGAAATTCCTTGACATTTTTTATATATCTTGCAATCCTTTAAAGTCCCTTGGAATACCTTGAGAGTTTTAAAAATCATAAAAATGCATTTTAAAAAGTATTAACAATTTGAAATTTCGTGAATATAAATGAAATTTTTTCAGTAAAGTTAGCTAAAAAAATTGTTTAAATCACTATAAATCTTTGAAATTCCTTGAAATCCTTGGAACTTTAATAAATTCCTTCAAATCTGTCAATTCGTTAAGAATCCTTTAAAACTCCCTAAAATTCCTTAATTTTTTTTTAATCGTAAAAGTCCATTTGAGAAAGTATAAATATACTTTAAAATCCGTCGAAATATTTGGAAATCCCAAAAAATTCTTTGAAATCCCATAAAATTTTAGATATCTCTTGAAATTCTTTAGATCCCTTGAAATCTTTGAAAAACGCACAAATTCATTTTAAGTTGTACAAGCCATTTGAAATCTCTTGAAATAATTGGAGCTTTAATAAATTCCTTTAAATCTGTTGATTCGCTAGTAATCCCTTAAAATTTAATTAAATTCCATTTATTTCCCAAACTTTTTGTAATCTTTGAAAATTCTTCAAAATTCTTCAAAATTACTTGCAATTTTTTATTTATCTTGTAATCCTTTAAAATCCCTTACACCTCCTTAAAATCCCTTAACATTCCTTGAAATGTTTTCAAATCGTTTGAAATTCCTGGAATATTAATTAAATGAAAATTATAAATTAAAGTTCATTTTGAAAAAGGGTTTAATCCCTAGAATACTTATAACATCCCTTGAAATCCTTGGAAATTTTATAACATTTTTTAATCATGAAAATTTTTCTGAAATACCCTGAAATCCACTGAAATCTTCACAGAAAAAATAAAGAATAAAATTTGTTGCAGGAAATTTTTTAGAGCGATAAAATTTTGTTTACCCAACTTAGCATCTTTCAAAAAACATGTGTTTCTCATGGAAAAACAAAAGAAAGCTTAAACGATATTTGTGTAAAGTTTATCCTATGAAGTAAATTTTTGTTGCAGAGAATCTTTCGTCGAAAATCAATGTAAAGTTTATCTTCTGTTTTTTCTGTGTTTGGAATTCCTACAAAATTCTTTTAAATCCCTTGAAAATGTTTCTAATCTCTTGAAATTCTTAAAATCCCTGGATATTTTTGGAAATATTTCAAATCCTCTAAAATCCCTTGAAAAAAAAATTATTTGAAAATTCGATAAATATTCTTCAGACTGAAGTCTTCATGAAAAAAAGTTACAAAAGGTAAAGTGATGCAGACCCGCGCAAGTTGCTTACACTCTACTCATATATAGTGGTGTTCCGGGTTCAAATCCGGGCCGAGGAAAATTTTTGTCTCATTTCTCCAAAAATAAAAGTGCATAATCGCCACTATTTATTATTTAAAATCAAAAAACGAATTAATAGCCTGGTCAACAAAATAACCTGATTGTTTAAACTTTAAATGAAAAAAGTGCTGATGAATAAAATTGGACATGACAAGAATAAAATTGGGAAATAGATTATTATTTGGAGAGAGTTGATATCTTTTCGGGTCTGACACCTACGTATAAAGGTAGAGTGGCTCGGTGAGGTACTTATGTAGCCACGAATAGGAAGCAGGGCCCCAAGCAGTATGACTCGGTCGATATATGGTCACAATGGAGGGTGTGGCATTCGAGGACCAGAACCTCTCCCTCTGGTCCCTCTTCCCTACCATTGGCTGACGCCAGGTGTCTAGCATGGCGGATTCTCTCCCCCCTCCTCACACTCTCTCTCTTAGTCACCCTTTCTCTCTTTCTCCCATTGAATGTCTTTCTCTCTATTTCCACCCTTGCCCTCGACATCTCGAGGATTTCAATGTTTGACTGTCAACTAGACTCGAATCTAAATCCAAAACACTTGAGAACCCTTATAACGATTATCGATTCGTGACTTGTTATTTATTTGAAGATAAGGGAAAGTTAATTAAATACGTAAGGACTATGGATGAATTTTGAAATTTTATATCCCTCCCCCACCCCTTTTGCGAAGATTCCTAATATTTGCGTGAACCCCCATATGTGGGGGGGGGGGTTCTTATATAAGATTTAATGACTTGCACTCAATGTATTAAAAATGTATCGATTATTTTCAACGTAAAAAAGGTTTTAAGGGATTTTAAAAGACTTGAAAGATTTCGTAAGATATATGATAGTATCTCAACAGATTTCAAGGGATTTTTAGGGAATTCAAGGGACTATAAAGCACTTAAAAAAATTACACCATTTTGGAGAGAATCTCAATTTTTAAGGGTTTTAAACCGATTTGAAGGGACTAACTATCTTAATCAGTTTTCCAGGTAACTAAAGATTTCTTGGGATTTCAAGGGATCTTACGAGATTTTAAGATATATCTAAACATTATAAAATAAGTAATGGGATTTCAAAGGATTTCAAAGTATTTCTACGAATTTCGAAGGATATCAGGGAATTTTAAGACATTTCAAAGATTTTAAGGGATTTAAAGATTCACAAGATTTCAAAGGCTTTCAAAATGATTGCCAAGGATTTTAAAGGATTTTAAGAGATATTCAATGAATTTTAAGGATTTCATGAAAACTGATGGAATTTCAGAAAATATCAAAGGATTGCAAAAGTTTAAATTAGAATTTCAAATCACAACTTTTCGAGTTGTTTTACCAAGCTTTAAGGGACTAATCGAGTTTAATCAGATTTCCCTATGTCGAATTTTTTTGAAAAAAAATTAAGGAATTAAGAACGATTTCCACGGATTAATTGGATTTTAAGGAATTTCGAAATATTTTGAAGTAACGAGATTTCAAAGAACTTTGAGGGATTGCATGAAATTAAGAACGATTTCCACGGATTTCAAGAGATTTTAAAGAATTTAAAGATATTTCGAAATATTTTTAACTCACTAGATTTCCAGGGATTTTTAAGGGTTTTAAGGGATTTCAAGGAATTAAGAACTATTTCCACGGATTTCAAGGAATTTTAAGGGATTTTAAGGAATTTAAAGAAATTTTGAGAAAACTTTTAAGTCCCGAGATTTCAAAGGATTTTAAAGTATTTAAAGGAATTAAGTGTGAATCGATTTGAAGGCACTTTTACGGTTTAAATCAGATTCCCAGACACTAAATGATTTAATAGGACTTTAAGGAATACATCAAGATTTTGACGGATTTCAAGGGATATTGAGGGAATTTAAAAGAATTCGAAATGTTTCAAAATATGTCCATATATTTTGAAGGATATCAGGGGATTTCAAAAGAATTGCAAAGATTATAAAGGACTTTAAGAGATTTAGTGAGGTTTCGATGATTTCACGGGATTTCAAAGAATTTTAAGAGATTTCCAAAGAATTTAAAGGATTTTATGAAATTTCTAGGAATTTCAAAAAATATCAAAGAACTAACAAGGTCTTCAGGTCGTATTTCGAATGATTGAAAAAGATATCAAGAGTTTACAGAAATTAACTGGTAGAATTCCAAAGAGGATTTAAAAAATTTTTTAAGGGATTTCGAAATATTTTAAAATAAGTCACTGGATTGCAGACAATTTAAAAGAATTTGGAAGGATATCAGAGGATTAGAATGAGATTTCCAGGATGTAAGGGGATCTAAAAAGATTTCATTAAAATTATAAAGATTTCAAAGGATTTCAAGTGATTTTAAGATCTTAAAAGAGATATATACCAGAGAATTGTGCTGTATTTGAAGGAATTAAGAAGGATTTCCACGAATTTCAAGGTATTTTTAGAGATTTTATGAGATGCTAAGATATTCAGAAATATTTTTTTAAAAATCCAGGGTATTTCAAAAGATCTTAAAGTATTTTTAAAGAAAGTTTCGTAGATTTCATGTGATACTAAAATATTTTTACGGATTTTGGATGATATCAGGTGATTTGAATGGGATTGAGAATATTTGAAATAATTTAAAGAAATTTCAGAAGACTTCAAAAGATTTCAGAGGATGTCAAAAACATTGCAAAGATTTTTTAAAGGATTTTATAAGATTTAGGAGGATTTCGATGGTTTCACAGGATTTCAAAAGCTGATGAGAAAAATTTCAAGAAGAATTTCATAAGACTTCAAAAGATTTTAAAAAATTTCAAAAGAGATTTCATATAACTTCAAAAGATTTCCGAGGGTGATTTTAAAAGATTTCAAAAGATTTTAAATGGCAGTGAAAGGATTTTGGGGTATTTCGTAAGATTTAAAAATATTTACGGGAATTTCAAGGGATTTCCGAATATTATAAAGGATTTTAAGATATTTCGAGAAATTTTCAGGGGTTTAAAAAAATTTTTTAACGGATTTAATATATTATGAGGATTTTAACTGATTGTTATCGAAATTTACAAAATTTAAATTAGACCAAAATGAAAATTAAAAATCCCATTTAACGTCCAATAATCAAATTGATGCAAAATCCTGTTAAACAAAACAAGAATCCAACGACCAAATTTGGACCAAAACGAATAAATTAAAACAAAAAAAAATCCCTATTGTAATCTGAAGAAAGCCCAAAAAAAACAAAAAAAAAAAACAACAAAAAAATAAAATAAAATTTTCGGAAAAAAATAAAAAAGAAGAAAGAAAAATGAGAAGGCAGCCAACCACATCCCCTTCCTTCTCTTTTTCTTTCTTTCGTCTTTTTTATTTTTATGACCATCAAATTACAATAAAATAAAAATAAAAAACATAAATAAATTTGCGTTACCAACGTTTCGGTACTCGTACCGAAAGGCAAGAAAATTTTAAGCGGTAGAAATCGACAGCACCCACGAACAAGTGCTCTCTCTTTGATGCCTGAGAATCGAATTTTTCGTTTATTCGTTGTGGTCCAAATTTGGTCGTTGGATTCTTGTTTTGTTTAACAGAATTTTGCATCAATTTGATTGTTATCGATCCTAAGGGATTTACCGGAATTTTAAAGGATATAAAGTGATTTTTGTGGGATTTAGAACATTTCAAGCAATTTCTAGGATTTTCACAGATTTTAAAAGATTTTAAGGATAAATTTTAAAGAATTTTCACCTGATTTGAAGAATTTTAAGGGACTTACAATATTTTAAAAAGAATGTACAGAATTTTAAAGGAGTTCTAAAATTTCCAGTGATTCCACGATATTTCATGAAAGGTGTACACAGTATGAAATATTGCAATTTGAAAAATTATTATTACACCATTAAGCCATTTCCCTTTCGAGGTAGGCGTGACTCACTCGGCAGGGGAAAGGAGTAGTGTGTGGAAGGGATAGAGATTTTTCAGATTGATCCAGAATTCTCGTGCTATTTAAGTAAATAACACGTTCGTTCCGCAACACTGCTCCGACCCAGGTTGCTGATCAATCTCTCTAGCAATCACCACAAGCGAAGAACCTCACGAAGTCGTTATGTAAGGTTCCCCACTTGGGTCCATTAGTAGCCAAGGTCTTTTTTTCAGGCGTCGTTCACTCTACTGACACTCTTTTTATTAACTATTTGCCGGCATACTTTCCTGTCCTGGCATACTTCTCTAGCTTCTTTTATGTCCATGCAT
>NC_046663.1:41185566-41250239 GCF_010883055.1 Belonocnema kinseyi
TGTTTCGTTAGTCGTTCATTTGGCATTCTCTCAACATGTCCGAACCATCTTAACCGATTTCTTTCCCATGTGTCTACTAGCGTCTCTTCTGCATCACATTCTGATAGATTTAATCATTTAAATAGCCATAACAGGTGTTAATTAGCTTTTTTTAAATAATTAGAAAGAAGACAGTTACATAATAAATTCAACGACAACCTGAAACTCTCCTCGTGTAAAATTATTCATCCATTTTTTCGTTACAATTTATGGTTGGCGTAGAACGTAAATTTAAGACAATTTATTTAAATTTCGAACAATTGACCTGAATTTAAGATCATACTACTGAATTTAAGACGCACTGCTGAATTTAATATTATTTAACTGAAGTTTAGTTTATTTAAGTAATTTTCAGACTTTGCTACTGAATGTAGGCCTATTCAACTGCATTTAAGCCTCGGTAACTGAATTCAAGCCTCTTTAACTTAGTTTCAAACAATCTAACTTCAAAGATCATTTAAGTGATCACCAAAATGTTCGAATTCTAACAAAAATAGCGATTCTGTTGAGAAATGTATTTAAAAGACAAAATTCACAACCAAACAAGAAGCAGAGTTTTAATTGTTCGAAAAAAATTCAGGATTTTTTTTCATTATTTTACATATGCACATATAAATTAATTATTTATAAAAGAAAATCTTAAGCAGTTTTTTAAAAATAACAACTTAATAAAAGATATTTTTCGGAAATCTCTTTTAAGTTGTGTGTAATCTGGGATACTATTTATCAATAAATATTTTCTATCGCTAACAACCAATATTACAAATTAAATTAAAAATTTGAAAAATATATTGAAATATATATTTAAAAATAATAATTAAATTTACTGATTTTTATTAAATTGTTATCAGGTTCAGTCATTTTGTTACTAAACAATAACAATTCAGAGTTTCTCAAACATTTTCTTTAAGAAATATCACTATTTACGTGTCTACCACCTAATTTAGGAAAAAAAATCATTTTTATTATTAAGACAATTCTTTATCATATTTGTTAAAGAATAAGAATAGCCAAATTCATAAAAAATAATTGACTACTTATTTCGAATTTTGAGACGACGAGACAATTAATTATAAAATCAGTACTATTATTGTTAATATAAACCTATTTCCTTATGAATATTAAGTTGAATCTTCAACTAAATATTTGTATTTTTTAGTGTCTCGTGCAAAAGGTCAGATATCTGAAAAAAATAGTTTTTATATGATTCTAAGAATAAAAATATTATAACTCATGTCATTCCAAATAAACCATATTATTTTTTATGAAAAATGTTAAAATTCACAAAAAAGCATGAATTTTAACTATATCTTTTGCAGTTGAATTTTTTCTGAAGGCCGCTTCTTACCAATTTTTGAAAAATGATTAAATTTTAATAAATGGCGGCTTATATTTTCTGGGAAAACATTCTCTACAACTCTACTGTTTCCAATTTCAAAAATTATAAAATAATCTTAAAATATAAAGTTATAATTTTTTTCTTAAAAAAAAACTGTTCTAACGATTTAGACCCATAGAAGACACCATAGAAAAATTTTCTTTAAAAATTGGAAACAGTATATAATTGTAGAAAATATTTTCCCGGAAAAAATAAGCCGTAACTTATTAAAATGCAATCATTTTTCAAAAATCGGTAAAAAACGATGATTAGACAAAATTTAACTGCAAAAAACATGGTAAAAATTGATGATTATTTTTGTGAATTTTAACATTTATCATAAAAATAATGCTTTTTATTTGGAATAACATCAGTTATAATATTTTGATTCTTAGAATCATAGAAAAACACGTTTTTCAGATCTCTGATTTTTGGAACGAAAACTACCTTAATTATGATGCTCAAAGACTTTTAAAAAATATTTGCTTAATAATGAGATAAAAAGATATTGTTATTGGAATCGACAAGTTTGACATTCGTTTATGTAATCAATAACATAGAATCAAATTTAAATATGTAGCCTCAAGTTCCTTTTAGAGCGTACATAACGTATAAAATATTTCTAAAAAAACAGAACAAATTTATATTGAACTCTTCAAAAATGGTTTCAAATATTTAATGACACAGAAAGTTTAAAAAAAGTAATTATTAAAATAATCGTTTTGGATTTAAAAACAAATTTTAACCTTGAAGTATTGGACAAGTGCTAATGATTTTGATCGAAGACATACCAACGACCTAACGCGTTCCGTTAGCTGAATCGGTTAGGACGTTAGGCTTTAGCGTCATAATAAAAAAACGCTATTAATAATATGTCTAAAAAATAATTTCAAATATCCTTGATATTTATATCACAGATATTATTATAATTTTTCTAATAAATATCTAATATTATTTTTATGCAACCATATTGTCTGATATTATAGAAAATCTGCTTTGATGACACAAGTCCTACATGTAGTAGTTTGAGCCTTAACAGAGGCTCTAATTTGTCTTAAATACAGATCCTACTTTAACGCTATATGTTAAAAAATAGCCAATTTCGGACACTTTTAGCATTAAAGTAGGGTATAAATTACATTGAAATCGCTGCTTATTTAGAAGCTACTTTACTGCTCCCAGGGCCTACTAAAGTAGAAGATACGACTTCAAAGTAGGGCCTAAATTTCGATTCGGGTAAACTTTATGATATCAAAGCTTCATTATCATGATTAAGTTTCCTAAAAAATATAGAAAATTAATGATCAGAATTAATGATTACCCCTACTATTAGGGTCCTAGCGTTGCAGAAAATAGCTTGGGAGCCTCAGAGAGATCTATTCTTAATATAGAAAATGCATTCTATTTTAACACCTTGGTATCGCTAAGGCATTTTGAAAGCCTTCGTTTTTGGATCCACAATTTATCAAACATCCCAAGGAAGTTTGATAGAATGTTAAATAATAACTACTTATCCACCCGTAACCACTAGTTTAATAGATATACACGTGTCGGGAGAGTATTTTGGATTCAGAGGCTTAACCAAAGGCCCCACATGATGATGACGTTCAAGAAGATTGATGAGGTGTGTTTACAACTAAATTCTATTTCGCCTGACATGAAGCCATCTTAATCAGACATTTACCACGATGGTGTGTACCAGTCGACAAATTGTTCCAATTCATCACATTCTTCATCGCGGCTTTTGCCGTCGGAATGCGCACGACACTCAACATCTTGACATTTTTTTAAACGTATATATAAATGCTGGCAAAGTGATTTGATGAAACAAATCAATCCTTTCCTCGACCGTTGATATTTATTGATTTCAAATCGTAGATTTCAATTGTTTATGTCTTACGGTCCAATCGTAAATCAAAAATAAATTATGAGTCAAAAAACCATTTTCTTCGAAACTTAGATATTTATTTAATAGAAAAACTCCTTTTAAACTTCCTTACGTTTCGGTACACATGCGTACATTTTTCAAAGGTTCTTAACCTGAGTTGATGATGGTTCAAAATAGTCAAACAGATAAAATTTCAGTCCAAAAAAACATTTAAATCAATTGTTTAAAAAAATTTAAATCCAGTCATTTAGAAGTTTCAAAAATACTGAGACTTCAATCAATCAGACTACATTTAAAAAATATATATATAGTGAGAGAAAACCAATTTACCTACGCTAATTTGGTTTTCTCTCACTATATATTCTTTTTAATTTAGTCTAATTGATTGAAGTCTCAGTATTTTTGATACTTCTAAATGACTAAATTTTAATTTTTTTAAACAATTGATTTAAATGTTTTTTTGGACTGAAATTTGATCTGTTTGACTATTTTGAACCATCATCAACTCAGGTTAAGAGCCTTTGAAAAAGGTACGCATGTGTACGGAAACGTAAGGATGATTGAAAGTAGTTTTTCTATTTAATAAATATCTGAGTTTCGAAGAAAATGTTTTTCTGACTCATAATTTATTTTTGATTTACGATTGGACCATTAGAAAAAAATAATTGAAATCTACGATTTGAAATCAATATATGTA
Source organism: Belonocnema kinseyi (assembly GCF_010883055.1). Lineage (NCBI taxonomy): Eukaryota > Metazoa > Arthropoda > Insecta > Hymenoptera > Cynipidae > Belonocnema > Belonocnema kinseyi. The sequence continues at coordinate 41,189,569 of NC_046663.1, forward strand.
AATACCACAGATATTTTGCGTGTTTTATTTTGGATAATTGGTGATTGTATACAGAAAAAACTAGGATTTCTGTTAGGGCTAATTTTTGGTTTCGAAGGAGTTTCAACAAAAGAGAAATTTTCTTGCTGGAAATGAGAGCAAAATTATAAATGGTTTCGGAAGGAACCCAAAGTATGGATTTGAACCGTTCTAATAGAACCTTTTTGTCACTTCCGCCTTAAATTACTGCGAAGATTTTAAAAGTTAATGATACATATTTTACTTTATAATTCGGCATAAATGATATTAATCTGGGGAAAAGTTAATAAAGAAACTAGGAGATTACAAGGGATAAATAAAAATATTTTAAAGAATTGGAAATATTTTAGGGTACTTTATTAAGATTTTTCAATTGATTTCAATAATTTAAAAGTATTTTAAAGAATTTAGAAGATTTCATTGTGTTTCTAAAAAATCCGAAGGATTTCAAAACGATTTGAAAGATTTAAAGAAATATCGAAAGATTTCAAAGAATTTAAAATATTTAAGGGTAATTTAGAAGACTCTAAGAATTTTAATAGATTTAAAAAATGTAAGGATTTTAAAAAGTTTGAAAGATTTTTGTGTTATTTTCAAAGATTTCAAGGAATTTTAAAGAGATTTTAAAAATTTCAAGGGCTATCAAAAAATTTCAAAGAATTTAAAATATTTAAGTGTGTTTTAAAACCCCAATATTTTTGAAACGATTTCAGTAAATTAAAGGGATTTAAAAGTCCTTCAAAAATTTCCGGTATTTTTAAAGATTTCTAGAGATTTTAAAATTTAAAATATTTAAGGGTATTTTAAAAGACTTCAAGGATTTCAATAGATTTCGAGAAATTAATGGGATTTTAAAGGATTTTAAAGATATTGTGGTATTTTAAAGATTCCAGGGAATTTTAAAGATTTCAAGGTCTATCAACAAATTTCAAAGAATTTTAAATATTTGAGTGTATGTTAAAACCCCAATATTTCTCGATCGATTTCAATAAATTAAAGAGATTTAAAGGATTTTAAAGTTTTTCTGATATTTTTAAAGATCCCAAACAATTTTAAAGAGATTTTAAAGATTTCAATGGCTATTGTAAAACGTTAATGGATTTGAAATATTTGAGTGAATTTTAAAACACCAATATTTTAAAACACCAACACCAATTTTGAAACACCAATTTATAATTTATAATTTTCAAATTCATTTCAAGAAATTAAAGTGATTTTAAAGGATTTTAAAGATTTTGTAGTACTTTAAATATTCCAAGGAATTTTAATGATTTCAAGGACTATCAAAAAATTTCAAAGAATTTGAAATATTTGAGTGTATGTTAAAACCTCAATATTTCTCAATTGATTTCAATAAATTAAAGGGATTTTAAAGATTTCAATGGCTAGTGAACAACCTCAAAGAATTTGAAATATTTTAGTGCATTTTAAAACACCAATATTTTTCAACCAATTTCAATAAATTAAAGGGATTTAAAAAGATTCAAAAGATTTTGTGGTATTTTAAAGATTCCAAGGAATTTTAAAGAGATTTTAAATATTTCAAGGGCATTAAAAATTTTTCAACATATTTGACATATTTGAGTGTATTTTAAAACACCAATATTTTTCAATCGATTTCAATAAATTGAAGAATTTTAAAGTATTTTACAGATTTTCTGGTATTTTTAAGATTCCTAGAAATTTTAAAGATTTCAGGAGATTTCAACAGATTAAAAAAATTTGAAATATTCAAGGGTATCTTAAAAGACTCCAAGGATTTTAATGAATTCAAGAAATTGAAGGATTTGAAAGGAATTTAAAGATTTATCTAGTATTTTAAAGATTCCAAGGAATTTTAAAGATATTTTAAAGATTTCAAGTTCTATCAAGAAATTTCAAAGACTTTGAAATATTTGGTATATTTTAAAACTTCAATATTTCCCAACCAATTTCAATACATTAAAGGATTTTAGAAGAATTTTAAAGATTTTGTGGTATTTTAAAGAATCCTGGGAATTTTAAAGAGATTTTAAATTTAAAGATTTCAAGGTCTAATAAAAAATTTCAAAGAATTTGAGTATATTTTAAAACCCCAATATTTCTCAATCGATTTCAAGAAATTGAAGGATTATAAAAGATCTCAAAGATTTATCTAGTATTTTAAAGATTCCAAGGAATTTTAAAGATATTTTAAACATTTCAAGGGCTATCAACAAATTGTAAAGACTTTAAAATATTTAAGTGTATTTTGAAACTCTAATATTTTCCAGCCAATTTCAATACATTAAAGGAATTTAAAAGGATTTTAAATATATTATGGTATTTTACAGATTCCAAGGAATTTTAAAAAGATTTTAAAGATTTCAAGGGATATTGAAAAATGTCAAAGAATTTGAAATATTTGAGTGAATTTTAAAACCCCAATTTTTCTCAATCAATTTCAATAAATTAAAGGGATTTTAAAGGATTTTAAAGATTTTCTCGTATTTTTACAGATACCAAGGAATTTTAAAGAGATTTTAAATATTTCAAAGGCTATTAACAAATTTCAAACAATTTGAAATATTTAAGTGCATTTTAAAAATCTAATATTTCTCAAAAGATTTCAATAAATTAAAGGGATTTAAAAGGATTTTAAAGATTTTCTGGCTTTTTTAAAGATTCCAAGGAATTTTAAAGATTTCAAGAGATGTCAACAGATTTCAAGAAATTGAAGGATTTTAAAAGATTTCAAAGATTTTGTGATTTTTTTAAAGATTCAAAGGAATTTTAAAGAGATTTTAAGGGCTATTAAAAACAATCAAAGAATTTGAAATATTTGAGTTTTTTTTAAACACCAATATTTTTCATTCAATTTAAATAAATTGAGGGATTTTAAAGTATTTCAAAGATTTTCTTGTATTTTTAAAGATTCCTAGGAATTTTAAATATTTCAAGAGATGTCTACAGATTTCAAGAAATTGAAGGACTTTAAAGAATTTCAAAGATTTTGTGATATTTTTAAAGATTCCAAGGAATTTTAAAGAGATTTTAAGGGCTATTAAAAACATTCAAAGAATTTGATATATTCGAGTGTTTTTTAAAACACCAATATTTTTCAACCAATTTCAATAAATTAAGGGGATTTAAAAAGATTCAAAAGATTTTGTGGTATTTTAAAGATTCCTAGGAATTTTAAAGATTTCAAGGTATTTTAAACCTCCAAGATTTTTCTATCGATTTCAAATTAGAGGCGTTTTGAAGAATTTAAATGATTTTATGGTATTTTTAAAGATTCCGCGAAAACTTAAAGAGAATAACAAGATTTTAAGGGATATCAAAAGATTTCAAAGAATCGCTGTATTTCAAATCTTTTTAAAATTTCATAATTATAAACATGATATTTTTTATTTTGAATTTCTAATTGCAAAAAAACTTCTTCCAACTGGGTGGTCTAATAAAAATTCTACCATTATATATATTGTTTATTCATCCAAATTTCATGGGCATGGTTTTTTACTTTTCGAGATATGGTGAATAGTGAAAATTCACACGCACGCATATACGGCCATTTTTTTTTAGATTGAATTTTAAATTTCCTGGATATTATATCGAAATATGTCGAAACTATTCGAAATAATTCTGATTAATTGGAAAAAATTAAAGAATTTCATTGATTTTAGTAAATTGGAATAAATTTAGAGACATTCAGGGGGAGTCAAAATTTGATGGTCAATTGAAAATAATGAAAAAATATGAAAAAATTAATTGAATTCAGTAAGTTTGAAATGAGTTTACAAAAATTGAAGCAAAGTCAAAAGAATTCATTTTTTTTTCAAAGTCATAGAATTGAGTAGAATTTAATGAATTTAATGAAATTAGAGGAAATCAAGAGAATTTAAAAAATGTAAGCGAATTCCAAAGAATTTCAAAGTATTTAGGATAAATTATTAAGAAGTCAGGATGAATTCCAAATAAATTCTAATGAATTGCACAAAATATTTGACATTTTTAAAATCTTTGAAACCCTACGAAATCCCTCATTTCTTGCGAATAAATTCTTTGAAATCGAGTTAGAAAATATGAAATCGCATGAAATTCTATGCAATCTGATTATATTTCCTGAAATCCTAAAAACTTTATTATAATAACTTGACAGTGTTTAAAATTCCTTAAAATCATTAAAATCCTGTGAGTGCCTTTAAAAATTAAAAACTCTATAGGTCCCATAAAATCGTTCCAAATTTTCTAAAATTCTAGAAAATGCATTTAAATCCCATAAACAATTCTGTAGATCGCTTAAAATAATAAAATCTTTCTACTCTTTTTAAATACCTTGAAATTTCTCAAATACCCCAAAATATTTTTAACTTTTTAAAATCACTTTAAGTAATTAAAATCAATTAAAAATTCCTTGAAATCATTAAAAATTTTCTAAAACTCTCGCAAATTCCTTGGAAAAAACAAATAAAATACATTTTTAAGTACTTTTAAATCATTTGAAACTTTTTTATACTCTTCAAAATTCCTAATAATTTTTTTAAAATACCATAAAATCTTTTGAATGATTCAAGATCCCTAAAATTTTCCAATCTCTTGAACATTTCTTAAAATTATCAGAGATGTTTCAAATTCCCTCAAAACTGATTAAATTCCTTAAAAATGACTTGGAATCATTTAAAATCACCTAAAATAATTAAAATACTTTAAAATCCGATTCATTTACTACAATAAATTGAGAATGACTTGGAATTTTTTTAAATACTCTATTTTAAAATTCTATTTTTTGAAAACTCTTAAATTTTTTTAATCTTTCGAACGTGCCTTGAAATCTTTAAAATATTCTAAAATATTAAAAACTCTTTGAAATTCCTTTAAATAAATAATATCAATTGAAAATTTCTTGGAATCTTTTTAAATTACTGAAGGTTTTTCAAATTCCCTAAAAACTCTTTAAATCCCTTAAAAGTGATCTGAAATAATTTAAACTCACCTGAAATATTTAAAATCCTTTGAAATGCTTAAAAATACCTTATTTTTTAAATCTTATTTTTCTAAAATCCCTCGAAACTTTTAAGAACTCTTAAGATTTTCTTGAATGTTTTTAAAATACCCTACAATCTTTAAAAACCTTTAGAATGCTTGCAAATTATCGAAACCTATTCAAATTTTCAGGGTTTCTGAAAATTTTCTAAAATACCTTTAAAATATTTAATCTTTTGATATCCCTTGAAAATGTTTAAAACTTTTGAAAATTCCTTGTAATTTTCAAAAATACCTTAAAATTTTTGTAATTCTTTAAATACCTTGAATATTTTTTTTTAATCTCTCCAACATGCCTTTGGAATCTTTTAAATATCCTTAAATATTTCAAATCCTTCAAAATTCCTGTAAATGATTATCATAAAATAAAAATTCCTTGTAGTAATTTAAAAAACATCAAAAAAATTCCAAATTCTTTGAAATCTCATTAAATTACTGAAAACAATTGAAAATGTCTTAGAATTTTTTTGAATATCCCTAATTTTAAAACCTTTTTTTTAATTCCTGGAAACTTTTGAGAGCTCTTGAAAATTTCTTGGAATTTATAAAATACACTTAAATGTTTTAAATGCCCTTAAATCTTCAAAACCATTTTAAACCCCTTCAAGTGATTAAAATATTTCTAAAAAACGTTGAAGCTTTTAAAATTTCTAAAATGATTCCAAAGGAATTCAAGAAGTTTTACAAATAGGTACATGTAAACTTGAATTCCATTTTGATTTATTGAGAAAAATTACTAAATGTGAATCTATGGAATCCCTGATTATTCTAAAGTGCTACTTCCAGAAATTTCATGACTTTGGTAATTTTTTAAAAAATCCCTGACTCGTTACTTACATCCTACATTAAAGAGAACAGTTTTCTAATTTCCTCGAATCTGTTGCTTTCAGATTTGTCTTTGATGGGCATTGATTGACGAGCTTTTAAAATGTCTTGTGGGAAGCTTCCAGGATATGAAGTATACCCTCTACATTCTTGGGAAAGATGATTCACTTTGCCTTCATCTTCTTGACGGATGATTGCCTCATCTTTGACTTTTCTTCCTTGCTTATGCTAAAATCCAAAAATAATATTTGTAGAGTTTCACATTTTGTAATTCAGCATCTTTCTCAAATCTGGTTCTACAATCCTTTCTCATGCCGTTTATAAACATTAGAGAATAAATCTGTTCAATTATTCCTCTAAAAATATCAAATTCAAATACTAAAGATTTCAGATGAAATATTATTTTTAAAGTTGCCTTGGAAACTTTTTGAGTCTCTAAAACATAAACTGCCCTAGTTCAACACAGACTGAGGGGTAACTGTAGGAGTGAATTCAAATTTTAAGGTGACAATTGATTCTCACAGTTCTTTCATGGTCATTTTTAATTTTTTTAAATATATTTGTTTTATCGGATTCCAAGCAACACATTTTTTTCTTATTGCCCAAAAAATTCAATTGATTTTTGCCATTTAATTTTAATAATACAAAAAATACATTATAAAAACAATATAATGAATTCAAAATTTAAAAGACTTTTTATAATAAATTATTTTTGTGACTTAAAAAAAATGTATTATGTACATAGTATACAGTTTAAGCAAATTTGCTACACAATTTTTTTCACATGAATTTTTTTTCTGAATTTTTTTAAATCACATAGGTTTCATTACTTTATCTCTAAAATAACAATTTTAAATGAAGAACGAACTAATAGACAAAATCAAGATAGACACTTTTTGTCAATCAATTATAAACAAATAATTTCAATTTTTTTTAAAATGTTATGTTTACCATGTAATTCAATATTGATTCTTAAATCACATAGATAAGTTCTTACAATCTTTCTGCCGCAAAATAAACTTTTTAATTTACGATTTTTGGGCTCTGAGAACAAATTTATTAGTTGGTACCTGCAAAAAATGTTTGAAACCGGTTTATAATGACATGGTTAAAAAAAATAAATAAAAATTTTTAGCACTCTAAAATTTCCGAAGAAGAAACTATTTGAAATAGAACATTTCTGAAATTATAAAATTGCTGAGAATTTTTAATTTCCTAATTGGAATATTCTTGACAGTTTTTAATATTTCTGATATTTTCAAATTCCTGAATCTTAACAATTAAAAAACTGTTTAAATAATAAATAATAAAATCGCAATTATGATTGTTTATTTTACTATTGAATAATTTCTTAATTGATCAGATACTGAAATTTCTTTCTTTTTAAATCTTTCTGGGTTTTATGTACATTTTTGCTAGTAAACTGTAATAAAAGAAAACAATTCAATCATTTTAAAATCTTTTGCATTTTAATGTTTGTATATTACTTTAAATTTGTATTAAAAACGAAATTCACTTAATAACTATTCAAAATTAATTAAAAAATCACCTAACATTTTTTATTTTGAAAAAATTGCAAGAAAAAATTAATTATTTATGCTAAACTATCGGATTATGCTCCGCTAAACAAATTTCTGTCGAGTTATCACCTAAGAATTCAGTTCACTTTAATTGAACAAAATTGAAATGAATTGCAAATTTTAAAATAAATTGAAAATTTGAAATCGATTGAATACTTGAAATCGGTTTAAAATTTGAAATCGATTGAAAATCATAATCAAAATCATATTTAAAAAATTAAATAATACGACAAATTCATCATAAAAACAATATAATCAATTAAAGAATTTTCTATGGAAAAAAGTATTTTGAGAACTTATTTTTGCGACTTTAAGAAAAAAAATCTTGAATCACATGTAGCATAAAAATTATATTTTAAGCTAAAATTGCAAAATAATTTTTTCCTAATTGTAATATTCCCGACAGCTTTTAATATTTTCGATTCTTAAAATTCCCGAATGTAAACAATTAAAAAACTGTTTCAATATAATGAATAAGAAAATAACAAATATTCTCATTAATTAAAAGTATCTTATTTACTTTATTATTGTTTATTTTATTATTCGACAATTTCCTAATTGTCTGGGTTTTGAAGTTTCCTTACGCCGGCAATTTTGTAGTTTTCTTCTAAAATCTTCCTATTTTTTATGTATATTTTTTTCTAGTAATAAATGGTAATAAATGAAAAAAATTAAATCACTTTAAATTTGACTGAAAACTAAAATCACTTAAGAACTGTTCAAAATCATTCAAAACTGACCTATATTTATTTACAACAATGAAATTGTTAATAACACAATATTTATTTATGATAAACCATCATGTTATGCTTATCTAATATTTATTTATCGAATACAGATTAATATTATTCGTTTTAAATGAATAAGGTGCGTTATTAAAGCAACAATATCTAAGTTTGACTATTATTTTCTAATTTATATTTAAATAAAGTAAAATTATTCATTTATCAGCCTCAAAGAATTCAGTTCCCTTCAATTAAAAAAAAAATAAAATTTATTGCAAATTTAAAATCGATTGAAAATTAGAAATCAGTTGAATGTGTGCGGCCACTGAGCGGCGTGGGATCCACCAGTTGGACTACTTAGAAACGGTTCCGGCTTAGGATTTAATTTATATTAATTAGGTGTTACTAAAGGAACAATATCTTACATTTGACTCTTTTTTTCATCTTTATATTTAAATAAAGTAAAAAAAATCAGCTTCCAGATATCTCTTAAGAATTCAGTTCGCTTCAATTAAAAACCTTAAAATCGATTGAAAATCCGAATTTAATTAAAAATTTGAAATCGATTGAAACTTGTAACTGCAATCGTATTTTAAACTTTTTTCCCCCATTTTTCCCTACTCTACGGCGTGGGATCCACCAGTTGGACAACTTAGAAACGGTTCCGGCTTAGGATTAAATTTATATTAAGAAGGTGTTATTAAAGCAAGAATATCTTAAATTTCACTCTTCCTTTTAACTTTATATATAAATAAGGTAAATAAAATTTCAATCAACCACCAGAGATCACTTAAGAATTCAGTTCGCTTCAGTTGAAAAAATTGAAACTTTGAAATCAATTGAAAAATGTAAAATTGATTGAAAATTTAAAATCGATTGAAAATAGTAGCCGCAATCGTAACTTTAACATTTTTTGTCATTTTTTCCTACTGTGTGGCACGGGATCGACCAGTTGGACTACTTAGATACGGTTCCGGATTATAAGACTAAATTTATATGAATAAGGTGTTATTAAAGCAATAATATCTTAAATTTGACTCTTTCTTTCACCTTTATATTTAAATATAGTAAAAATGCAGCCTCCAGGTTAAGAATTAAGTAACAATATAAGGGACTCCTTAAGAATTCAGTTCGGTTCAATTGAAAAAATTGAAATCGATTGAAAATTTGAAATCGATTAAAACATTTGGAATCTATAGAATATTTAAAATCAATTAAAAAATGTAAAATTGATTGAAATTTTTGAAATCGATTGTAAATTTAAAATCGATTGAAAATAATAGCCGCAATCGTATTAAAAATTTTTTTTTTATTTGGCCTACTATGCGGCGTGGGATTCGCCAGTTGGACTAGAAACGGTTCCTGCTTAGCATTTTATTTTCTGTTCAAAAAAGGCCTTTACAAGAAATAATGACTTATTACTCGCGAAAAGGTGATTTGAAAAAGAAGCATTGACTCGCGCCTTGTGTTGCGTCGAGCCGCAAAACCATCCTCTTCAGGCTCGGTCCGATGAAGAAACGGAGGTTATTCCTGGTTGAACAAACACTGGAATGGGTCGCGTGCGCCACCCACATATTTATAGATTTTATCTCTCTTTGACTTTGCCGTGCAGGAGCTTTCGAGTTCTCACTCTCGTCTTGCCAGATAGTCAGATGAAGCTCTCCAGAGTCCAAAGAAAGAGAGAAATACCACAAGAAGGTGTGAGAGACGCATGAAAAACCATAGATGTCCCATGAAGACATTCAAAGAATCGTACCGCAAGCGCTGGCAGTCGGAATTTTTCGATCCTAACTTGTGACATTAATGATAATTATTATTTCGAAAACTTATTCATACGATTCCATAATTCAACCCTGAAAATCTGTGCTAAGATGTCTGTGTGCGTGATGCCCATTTGATCTGCGTCTACCTGATTAATAACAATAGAGGTAATAGAAATGAATGAAAAAAGACAGGAGGAAAGGGAAAATAAAATAAAGAAAGAAATTAGGAACCGTACATAAATTACGTAACAGCTTAAGAGGGGGGGGGCATTTTGTTACAATTTATAACGACAGGGGGAGGGGGTTTTTACGCATGTACGCAATTTTTGCAACTTCACAAAAACTTTCTACTAAATATTACCTTTTTAGTTATAAATTTTATTATTTTGTTGAAAAATTAACAATTTTTTGAAAACATAATTTTTTATTGCAAATTGAACTGTTTTGTTAAAAAAATTTTCTTTTTGCGTTAAAAATTCTAATATTTTCTTAGAACATTAACCTTTTTTTAATATTCATATTTTGTTGCTGATAAATCAACTGAAATCTTTTTTGGATGAAAACTTTTTTGAAAATTTGTATTTTTGACTTAAAAATTCACCTGCTGTAGTCAAATCTTTATTTTTCTTGAACAAAACTGCAACTTTTTGGATGTAAATTTAATTATCTTGTTAAAAAGTCATACTTTATATTAAACATTCGACTATTTAGGAGAAAATTAACTTATTGTTTAAAATTCTTATTTTAATGTTTAAAAGTGAACTGAAATCTTTTTTGGAAGAAAATATAACTATTTTTTCATGTTTTTTTTTATTTATCTATCGTAGAAGAAATTTAATTTTTTTTAATAAAAATGGAACTGTTAGGCAGAAAATCCAACCTCTTTTTACAAGATTGTCTTTTTTATTTTAAAAATAACCTGCTTCGTCAGAAATTACAAATTTCTTGAATGAAAATTCAACAATTTTGTTGAAGTCATACTTTTTGGTTGAAAATTCTGTTGTTATGTTGAAAATTCAACTATCTCGTAGAAAATTTAATTTTTGTTTAAATTTAATACTTTAGAGTTAAAAAGAAAAGTAAAATCTTTTCTGGATGAAAATTCAACTTTAAAAAAATGTATAATTTTTTAATAAAAATTCCACTGTTTTAGATCGAATGACAGAAAATTAATTTTTTTTGAAAATTTATCTTTTTTATTTAAAAATTTAACTGTCTAAGTAAAATTTTTTTTTTAATTTCTTATCATAGAAGTTATTAGATTTGTTTAAAATTTGACCCCCCCCCCCTCCAAGTTTTTGTTAAATGTCCACTTTTTGAGACCCACTGAATCCGAAAAACTGTTTTTTATGAATGTGTCTCTGTTTGTCTGTCTTTCTGTTTGGCTGGTCTGTCTGTTTGTCCGCCTGTTTGTCTGCCTGACTGTATGCTTGTCTGTCTGTTTGTCTGCCTATCTATTTGTCCGCCTGTTTGTATGTTTGTCTGTCTGTTTGTCTATCTGTTTGTCTGTCTGTTTGTCTGTCTGTTTGTCTGCTGTTTGTCTGTCTGTTTGTCTGTCTGTTTGTCTCTCTGTTTGTCTGTCTGTTTGTGTGTCTGTTTGTCTGTCCCTCTGTTTGTCTGTTTGTGTGTCTCTCTGTTGGTCTGTCTGTTTGTCTCTTCGTTTCTCTGCTTGTCTATTTGTCTGTCTGCTTGTCCGTCTGTTCGTATGTCTGTTTGTCTGTATGTTCATCTGGTTATCTATCCGTATGTTTGTCTGTCTGTTTGTCCCTCTGTTGGTCTGTCTTTTTCTCGGTTTGTCTGTTTGTATGTCTGTTTGTCTATATGTTCATCTGTTTATCTGTCTATATGTCTGTCTGTCTATCTGTTTGTCTGTCGGTTTCTCTGTCTATTTGTCTGTCTGTTTTTATATATGTGTGCCTGTCTGTTTGTCTGTCTTTTTGTCTGTCTGTTTATCTGCCTGTCTGTCTGTTTGTCTGCCTGTTTGTCAGTCTGTTTGTCTGTCCGATTGTCTATATGTTTGTCTGTTTGTCTCTATGTTTGTCTATCTATTTATATGTCCGTTCGTCTATCTTTTTGTCTCTCCGTTTTTAATGAGATGCAGAAGGGGTGTAGGGACAATGAAAAAACACCCAGTGAAATGGAAACTGGCTGGGGTTATGCAAGAAGTATGTGCAGGAATAGGAAAAAAACTTTTTTTAAAAGATTGGAGTAGGTGAAAGAGGTTGTTTGATATTTTGGCATTGGTCGGTATTAGGCTGAGGCGTATAAATCTGGGGATGCATGGAGAGAAAGAGAAATATATTAGATGAACATTAGGGACAACGAGGTGAAAGAAAGTGGCAATAAGGCCGTGAAATGAACCCGATGAAAAGAAGAAAGAGGTTTTTTATACATCCAGGGATGGAAGGAAAAAATATAGACTATGAAGAATCGTAGAAAAGAAATAGAGAAAAGTAGGGAAGAAAAGAGATAGAAAAGAATAGCTAGATCGAGATTGGGAAATAAAGTAAAATAATCAATATAGTGGATGAAGGATGAGAAGAGAAAATGCAGAGTAGGTGAATGGTCAGAGGAGACATGAGAGCATCTACGTGATGCTTGAATGAGGAAAGAAGGAGACGGCAGGATGGAATCTATAAATCTTATTCATCATCTTCAGCAGATCTACGAAATGAAATTCCACACAGTTCGAACAGAACGTCTCAATTCAAAGAAACTTGTCATGTCATCAACTGTCAGAAGGATCCAGCCTAAAAATTCTTGCCAAACGAAAAAACTGGTTGGAGGTGTTGGCGAAGAGCTGCGAATTTGTGATGGAGGGCGACAATGACTCCTCTTCCCCATCAGAAGGGCGCGACAGGAATTGAATCGGCCAATTGTTCGATCGGTTCGGTCTGTTATTTTTATAATTCACCGAGGATGTTCACCTCTCTCTGGCTTATTCTGAAGCATCTGTTGTCTCCCTCACACACGTAGTCTCGTTCATCCGCCACTATATACTACGAGCAGGAGTGTTGTTTTTATTGGACGTGTTTAGGGAACGAGCCAGTGGGAATGGGGTGTTGTTTCACCCCTCCAGCCTCACCACACCCCTCGATTCCACCACCATTGGCAATGCCTACCCCGTGTCTTGGTGGTCCAGGACTAAGCCAGCTCTAGGATAGGTTCGTCCAGAAGGAGAGACTCAAACGAGGGGTTGACAATACTACAGTCACCCAATGTTATTCCAGCACAAGTTCGCTCTCTCAATCCCCCTCTTTCATAGCATCTGTCTCTCTCATGTATCTTTTGGACCATGTCAATTTCTCCCTTGCTCTCGTTTGTTAAGCACCTTCCTTCCTCGTTGTCCCATTTCAGTCGAGTCTCCAGTATTCGAGAGGATTCGTGAATTTTGTCGCCCGCAAAAGAAAACATCCCATTCTCTTTCATTTCGTTCTTCCCCTCTGTAACATCTCTTCCACGAAATCATTATTGCTTTTCCGGATTTCGCCTCGCGCCTGGCATTGTTATCGACATTATCTAGCTTTGGAAATTCTAACATTGTCGCGGAAGGTGTGAACTTTGGGTCTTTTATAGAACTTTCATCTACTCGGTCTGGGGATGATGAATTTATTTTTGAGAGGTGTTGTGCTGATTTTTGAGATATTCTGGACATTGGGAGTTGGACTGGTTTGGGAACGGTACATGTAAGATTACATTTTTTACTGTTTTATTTAGAAATATACAGGCTTATATCCCAAGATTCGTAACTCTGGTACAATTAGGGTGGCCAGAGCTAATTTTCTGAATGTAGGACAACTGGAACTTAAAAAAAGGGGACAAAAAGTAGAACATAGTTGAAAAAGGAGGAAAAAGTATATTACTGAAATAATAGTCCTGCATTTTCAACCAATGTTAAATATTGCAACGTTATTTCCTGAAATACAACATAATGGTTTTCTTCAAAATTTAAGAAGTTTAAATCAGATTAAAATCTAGATTAAAAATCCTATTTAACGTCCAACAATCAAATTGATGCAAACTCCTGTTAAAAAAAAAAGAATCCAACGACCAAATTCGGACCACAACGAACAAAAAATAAACAAAAAATCCTATTGTAATCTGAAAAAAAACAAACAAATTTAAATCTTTCGGAAAAAAATTTTTCTTTCCTCTTTTTTATTTTTGTCCGAAAGATTTTAATTTTTTTTTTCAGATTACAATAGGATTTTTTGTTTTTGTTTGTTTCTCGTGGTCCAAATTTGGTCGTTGGATTCTTGTTTTTTTTAACAGGAGTTTTCATGGTTTTTCTTTCAAAAAAGAATTGTGATAAATTTTGGTTGAAATACTAAATTGTAACAACTATTTAGAATATTTCACTTTTATTTTTTCTTATTCTGATGGAGGGTTCTCTTACTTTTTCGAAGTACTTAGAAAATTTACAAAATGTTAAAAATTTTTAAAAGTAGCAATTTTTCTAAAAATCAGAATTTTTAAAATTTTTTACCAAAAATACGTGAGGAACGAGAAAAGTGCACCCCCTTTAAAATAGCTACAAAAAGTTCTTTTACCACCTTTTGGTATTTCCCAAAAACATTGGTTTATTAATTAAAGAGACAATAAATTAGTTGTTTTTTTAATGGAATGGTAATAAAATACAAAAATATCTATGATTATAAAGGTATTATCTCTCAAAATTCATTAAAAAAAGCAGTGGAAAATCTTCATAAAAATTGCATTTTTGTTAATCAAATTTTATTTCTATTCTCCAGTTAATCAACAGAATTAAGAAAAAATGTTAAATATTTTTATTGGTTGAAAAATACAACACTTCAAAAAATTACTAGCATTTTTTTTACACCAACATAAAACTTTAAATACTGAAATGAATTTATAATTTTTAGTTTTCTGCAACATTTCAAAACAATTAAAAAATTAATTAACGTTTGTTTGGAAAAAATATGAGTTATTTATCTTTTCCGTCAGTGGACGCTACTGATTAAAGAAATTTGTTTTAATGGTAGAAAATAAATTAGTTTTCTTTAAGAATTAATCTTTCCTATTGAAAATTCAATTACTAAAACTACTTGTTTAAAACTAGAAATTGACCTATTCCATTTTTTATTGAGAATTGATCTTATTTATTTGAAAAAAAGTATTTTGTGGAAAACTCGAATTTGGTAGAAACTTAATATCTTGGTTAGACATATAATGATTTCATTAAAATTTAATTATTTCGTTAAAAATTCGTGTTTCTTTTATTTATGTTAAAAATTAATTAATTAATTGTAATATTTTCCATTCAATTTTTTGTTTAAATCTGATCTCTTTAGTTAACAATTCAACTATTTAATTTAAATTGCATGTATTTTTTTCAAAATTCGTCTTTTATCGTCTTTTGGTTGAAATGTTAGCTCATACATTTTTCGTTGAAAATTCATCATTTTTTGCTTAAAATAAGTTGTTTTTTTTTGCTGCAAAATAATTTTTTTTAAAGTTACGTTTTTAGTTGGAATTTTAACATTTTGGTTAAGAACAGTTCAATTTTATTAAAAATTCGTATTTCTTGGTAGTAAATTAATCTTTTAGTTTGAAAATTTTTCTTTTTTTAGTTGAAAATTCAACTTTATTTAGTTAAAAATTCAACTTTTGGTTTGAGAATTCTTGAATTTTGTGAAAAATTCGTGATTATTGGTAAAAAATTAACCCTTTTTTAAAGTTGAACTAATTTCTCAAAAATTAACAGAAATGCTGTCTCTCTTAAAAATTCACCTTTTTTAAACTAGAAAATCGTTTAAGATACTTGAAATTTGTTGAAAATTCGCTCTTTTTTTTGGCAGAAAAGTAAACTTTTTGTTTAAAAATGCATGTACCTGTTTTACAATTATTTAACCACAAAGTTTTAAAGTTGAACTACTTTCCTAAAAATACAAAAATAAAATTCTTTCCGAAATAAACATTCGACTTTTTGACTTTATTAAAAACTCGTCTTTTTTGGTATTAAATTATTCTCTTTCTTTTAAATTCATATTTTTTTAGTCAAAATGTCGACTTTTTCGTTGAGAACTTATTAATTTATTTATTGCGAAAATTCTGAATTTAAAATAAGTGAATCTTTTGGTTAAAAATTCAACTTTTTGGTTCAGAATTTCTCAATGTTTTTGGGAATTTGTCTTTTTGGCAGTGAATTAATCCTTTTCTTAAAAAATTCGTCTTTTTTAGTTGAAAACTCAACTTTTTAGTTGAGAGTTCTTGAATTTTATGAAAAATTCGTTATTTTTCGGTAGAATTTTTTTTTTAAATTCATGTTTTTAGTTAAAAATTTAACAACTAGGTTTCAAAGTTAAACTAATGTGTTAACAATTTAAAAAAAATTACTTTCTCTCTTAAAATGCATCTTATTTTACTTTAAAATTAAACTTTCTGGTTGAGAATTCTTGAATTTTGTAAAAAAAATCGTCTTTTTTTGTAGAAAATTAAACTTCTTGTTTAAACTTGTTTAAACTTGTTTAAACTTCTTGTTCTTGTTTAAAAATTCATATATCTGTTTTATAATTTAACGACTAGGTTTTAAAGCTGGACTACTTTCTTAAAAAACAAAAAAATCAATTCTTTCTTAAAAATTCAACTTTTTGGTTGAGAGTTCTTAAATTTTCGTATTTTTTGGTAGTAAATTAATCTTTTCATTTAAAAATTCATGTTTTAAAAATTGAAAATTCAACATTTAGTCGCGAATTTTTCAATGTTATTGTGAATTTGTCTTTTTGGTAGTAAATTATTCTTTTTGTTGAAAAACTCACCTTTTTGAGTTGCAAATTCAACTGTTTTATTAAGAGTTAATGAATTTTGGGTAAAAATTCGTTTTTTTTCTAGCAAATTAATCTTGTTGTTCAAACATTTATGTTTTTAGTTAACAATTTAACAAATAGGTTTCAAAGTTAAACTAATGTGTTTAAAATTTGAAAAAATGTCTTTGTCTTCAAAAATTCATCTTATTTTAGTCTAAAATTCAACTTTTTGGTTGAGAATTATTTAATTTTGTAAACAAAATTGTATTTTTTTTAGAAAAATTAACTTCTTGTTTACAAATTCATGTATCTGCTTTATAATTTGACGACTGGATTTTAAAGCTGAACTACTTTCTTAAAAATACAAAATAAAATAAATTTTTTGTTAAAAATTCAATTTTTGGTTGAGAGCTCTTAAATTTTCTTCTTTTTTTGGTGGTAAATTAATCTTTTTGTTTAAATTGTTTATTTGAAAATTCACGTTTTTGATTAAGAATTATTGAAATTTGTTAAAAATTCGTTTTTTTGGTAGAACATTAATCTTTTTGTTTAAAAATTCATCATTTTTGTTAAAAAATTAACAACTAGGTTTAAACTTGAACTACTTTCTTAAAAATTCATTTTTTGTTTAAAGATTCCAAATTTGAGTTAAAAATTCATCTCTTTAGTTGGAAACTGTACTTTACCCATTCCATGTTTAGTCGAAAAAGTTTTTTTTTTAAGTAAGAATTCAAATTTTTTATGAAATTGAACTATTAGGTAAAAAATTCGTTTTTTGTGGAAAATTAATCTAGTTTAGTCGAGAATTCAACTTTTGGATGGGGAGTTCTTGTATTTTGTTGGAAATTCATCTTTTTTTAAATGTAAAATTACTTTTTTTTTTTCAAAATTTCATATTTTTTATATGATAATTGAACTCTTTTTTGTATAGAAAATAGTTCTTTTTTTTATATAAATAATTTAAAGGTATGTTTTTTAATTAAAAGTTTAACCATTTAATTTTTAGTTAAAAACATACCTTTCATAGTTTAAAAATTCCATATATCTGGATTAACTCTCACATAAAATTAAATTAGGCACATTTCAATACTTACGCTGAAAATCACTTTTTAATTAATTATTTATTGTTGTATTTATTATTTATTAAATCAGTATAAACAAAAAATTGGGTTTTACCTAAAGGCTACGTGAATTTCTCGACAAGTGAAGGGGCATAACCAAATCAACGCTGATGCAAAATCCTGTTAAACAAAACAAGAATCCAACGACCAAATTTGGACCACAACGAATAAGCAAAAATCAAAAATCCAAAAAATCAATTTCTACCACTTAAATTTGTCTTGCCTTGATAAGGGTACTGTACGAGTACCGAAACGTTGGTAATGCAAATTTATTTATTTATGTTTTTTATTTTAATTTTATTGTAATTTGATCATAATAAAAATAAAAAAGACGGGAAAAAGAAAAAGAGAAGGAAGGGGATGTGGTTGGTTAGCTTCTCATTTTTCTTTCCTCTTTTTTATTTTTGTCCGAAAATTTTATTTTTTTGTTTTTTTCAGATTACAATAGGATTTTCGGTTTTCGTTTATTCGTTGCGGTCCAAATTTGGTCGTTGGATTCTTGTTTTGTTTAACAGAATTTTGCATCAATTTTATTATTGGACGTTAAATGGGATTTTTGTCTAATTTAAATTTCGTAAATTTTCTAATCAAAGCTTGTCAACGTTGGGTGCGGGGGGTAGAAATTGTCCAGAGTTGGTCTCTAAGTCTCTTTCTTCTCTTCACACACAGTGAAGAAAATTTGGATTTAGAAAGCCTGCTCTGCTCATGGATGATAGACAAGTCACCAGGAGGTGATATTGGGCTCCTTCACCCTGGAATTGGTTCTTGGATCCACTTCCGGATTCTGTAGCAGGCTTCCCTTCTTTGTGCCTGAAATATAACCACGGATACCGAACGAAAGGCATCTGTAATAACAAGCTTGGTCTTCTTGCATCGTCTCCCTCGTTCTCTTCGTCCACGTAGAGGCGTAGAGATTCTGACGTGGGTATTGGAACCGCATTTTTCTCTGCCGCCGATTAGCTGCCATGAGGTACCATTGCAGGTCTCAGAAAAGAAAATCAACATTCGACGACTAATCCCACCCCATTGACTTGGGGTGGTGAGTTTAAAAAAAATTAGGAACTTCCTCTCGCCAATTTTCTTATAATACTCTTCCCCTCAGGGAATTCCTCTCGTAATTCCTTGTCATTGATCGGATTATCAGTTCCGATCATTGAATAAGCAATTGAGCTGTACTCAAATTTGTATTTCGTTACAGGGTTTCAGACTCTGAAAAAAAATTTAACGATTCGTAACTAAATATTTCTCCCCCCCCCCCCTCCCTCTTTTACTGTATGCAATTTATAATTTCCAGAAATAATTGGACATTTGTATTTACATATTGGACATTTCTTGTATTTCTGATCAGCTTTTCAGGGTCAAACCCTTATTTTCAACATTCTCAGATATTTTTGAACAGTTTTTTATTTTTCCTGACCATTAACGTTCAAACAACAGCATTTACACTTGTAACATTTTTAATATCGGATCTTTTATAAACAGAATGAAAAAATATTTGAGATGAAAAGTAAAAAATTTCACACTTACTTATTTATTTTAAACAAAAAATTACTTTTCTACCATAAACGATGAATTTTGAACAAAAGACTTGAATTATCCAAAAAATAAATAAATCATCGAAAAATAATCGAATTTTTAACCTAAAAACATAAATCCTCAACAAAAAGGTGTAATAAATATTCCAACAAAAAAAGATAAAATTTCACTAAAAAAATTTATTTTACAACCAAAAAGACGAATTTTCAACATTATAAAGAGTTTCCAGTCGTAAAAGAAAAACAAATTTACCTCCATTGTTGAATCTTCACGCCCAGATGAATTTTATGTAAAAAAATTGAATTTTCAAACAGAAAATATAAATTTTCAGTGACAAACAAATATTCTTCATCAAAATAGTTAAATTTTCACAAAAAAAAGGTAACAAAGTAGTTAATTTATTATTCACGCAGTTTAATTTTTAATTAAAAAATATCAATTTTCAACAAAATAGTTAAACTTACAACCAAAGACTTTAGCTTAACTTGTCAACATTAAACTATTAGTTTTAAACAAGAAGTAAATTTCCTACGAAGATACTTAAATTTTCAACAAGAAAGACGAATTTTGAACTAAAAGGGATGGCTTTTTAACAAAATTGTTGAATCTTCAAACAAAGAGTTGCATTTTTATCCAAGAAAGATGAAATTTCTACTAAAACAGATGAATTTTCAAATAAAAAAGACAAGTCTAAAAAAACAGTTGAATTTTCATCTTCAAAAATGTTTAGTGACTTTTTCACACAAAAATATGAATTCTAGCAAATAAATTTTCTATGAAATAGTTGAATTTTTAAAAAACATTTAAGTTCCCGACTAAACAGGATGACTTTTTAACAATATTGTTGAATTTTCAACCAAATAATTGCATGTTTATCTAATAAAGATGCAGTTTCTAGTCAAGTAGATGAATTCCTAAAATAAAAACACAAATTTTTAAACAAATAGTTCAATTTTCATCAAAAAAATATCTTAATTTGACTTTTCAACATCAAAGTATGATTTTCAAATTCAAAGTAAATTTTTTACGAAGATACTTACATTTTTAACAAAACAGTTTATAATTTGCCATCAAAAAGGAATAATTTTGACAAAATATTGTTGGCTCCGTTTAACTTTAAGATTTTTTATTATAGACATTCAGCAAATTTTATTGTGAATATTAAATATGGACTAACCTCTTTTATTTAACGAAGAAAAAAAATCCATTTACAATGTTTAATTATTAAGCGAAAAAAAAATCATTTTCTCGTAAACAGTTAAGTTTTCCACCCGAAAATATAAATTGTTAACACAAAAGTTAGTTTCCAACAAAATTTTTGAATATTTAATTCAATAAAACGAATTTTCTCAACGAAAATATGAATTTTCAAAAAAAAAAATATAATTTTGAACCAAATAAAAATTTTTAGCTATTGGAAAGATAAATTTTCAAGTAATTAGATGAAGTTACTAAATCGTTGAATTTTTAACCGAAAAAATAGGAGTTTTCGATACAATAAATGAATTTCAACTAAAAAAAATTACTTTTCAAGCAAAAATGGAACAGTTACATTTTCCGATGCAAAAATTAATTTTTTTAAATGTACAACAAAATAGTTTACCTTCAAAGAAATAAAATTTTTAAGAAAAAAGATTAATTTTCTGTCGAAGACGAAAACTTTTTAACAAAATACAGGAATTTTCAACTTAAAAAAATAAATTTTCAGCGAAAAATAGAATACTTAAATTTTCAGTCAAAAATTCAATTATCAGTTTTTAAAAACTAATGAATTGTCAACTAAAAAGGTGAAGTTTTTACTAAAAAAGATAATTTTTAATGAAAAACTATTCTTAAACAAACAAAAAAATTCAATTTTCTACAAAAAATTGAATGGTTAAAATTTTAGTTTAAAACATTAATTTCAAATAAAAAACGAATTTTCAAAATAATAGTTCAATGTTTATCTAAAGAATAGAATTTTTCAACAACAAAAATCAATTTTTAAACGATTCGGTAAATTTTCTAATAAACAAATAAATTTTCAGATAAGAAAATTAAGTTTTCAGCAAAAAAGACAATTTGTCCACAGAATAAATGAATTTACAACTGAGAAGATCAATTTTCTACCAAAAATAGACTAGTTATATTTTTATTTAAAAAATCAACTTTAACAAAAAAAAAATACACACAAAATAGTTACATTTGTATCCAAAGAAATCGATTTTCAACCACAAAGATGATTCTTTCACCAAGAAGATTAATATTCTAACATAGAAGACGAATTTTCCACAAAACAGTCAAATTTTCAACAAAAAAAAAACCCAAGAGTGAATTATCAACCAATATGATAAACTTGTTAACAAAGTAGCCCTACTTTCAAGTATATAGTTGAATTTTCAGTAAACAATATATTTAGTTGATATTTTAATCAAAAAATATATTTTTTTAAACAAAACATAGTTGATTTCAACCAAAAAGACCAATTTTTCACAAATTACGTACATTTTTAACCAGGTAACTGAATTTCTAAACTAGAAATAAATTAATATTTAACCAAAAATGAAATAGTTAAATTTTCATTTGAAAAACTTAGGTTTTATCAGAAACAAAACAGCCTTTTATAAAACAATTGAGTTTTCAACAAAAAAGTTGAGTCTTTAAACAAAACAGATTAATTTTCAACTAAAAATTTGAATTTTTAACAACAGATTTTTTTATAAAAAAGATGAAATTTTAAAGAAATGCATACATTGTTAATTAAATTTTCATTGAAAAAATGTTTCAGGTTAGAAAAACAAATCCTCTAGAAATCAGTTGAATTTGTTACCAAATTGTTGAGTTTCCTACCAACTTGTTAAATTTAAATAATATCAATTATTACATTTTTCGTTGAGAATTGATCTATTTTGGTTAAAAAATTAATATATTTTGTTAAAAATTCCGCTATTTTCGTAGAAATTCAACGAGTTGACCAAAAAATAAGGAACATTTTTGTTGAAAACTCATATTTTCGTTTTGAAAATACATTCGTTAAATATATATATAAAAAATATATAAAATATATTCGTTAAAAATTCATTTCTTTGGTTGCAATTTACAATTTTCGTTAAAAATTCATCTGTTTACTTGAAAATTTAATTATTTTGTATCAAATTCATTTTTTCTTGAAGTTAAGTTATCTAGTACTCTGGAACCTGGAATGAAGAGCGTTTTCAAGCATGGGTTGCAGTGGCGTTAACCTTAATTCCAGGGAATCCAAACGTAAGCAGGGAGTACCGTAATAAAACCATTTCTGTTAGATTTGGGCGCATGGCGCAACCTGATGTAACCAATACTCTAATTTAAAAAAAAAAATTTTTATGAAAAATTAATGCTCTCAATCCCGGGGCTCCTCTCATCATGAAAATTCCAAGGCCATCAATTCTAGGAATACCTTAAATCACAGGTTTCTAAATCCAGGTTCCAGTGTAGCTGTAACTAGTTATAGTTACAAGTAACTTAAGAGTTACTAGTTACCTTTTTCGCGAAGAACTGTAACTGTAACTAGTTACTCAAAAAAAGTAACTTACCCAACACTGGTCTTCATAAACCAGTATACCAAAAAATCTAACATTTTCTAGTTAAGTAATCATTATTGATACATTGACCTTGGGTTTTCAAGGTCATAAAATTATGAATGGAGCGAATAGAATTGGCCCGTGACCGACTGGATGAATGAATGAACCAAGGAGTACGCGACGATACAGACGGTAGTATTGTTTTGGTTATTTTGGCAAACCTAACACAACATCGCTTGTTGTTTAACAAAATAAATGATTTTGTCGCCTCGTCTCACACCGCGATTCTCTGTTCTCGTTTCCCTTTGTGTATATTCGTGGCTTTCATATACATACGAGCATAATGCACGTTGGAAGCCTGTTTAAACCACGATGTGTTGGTAAGAAACGCGTGCCAGCTATGCCGCTACTTAGACGGCGTACAAAAACAAATTGTTCAATTCGGTTTGTTTGTTCCCGTTGAAAATCTCCGGTGGATTGCTATTCATTCGAAAGAAGATATCTCAATACTGACATTGATGTCACTTTTTCAATTAGGCGTGTGCATACCGAAATTTTAAATCGAGGTTCTCAATGCCCGGTCAGAAATCGCCCTACTAAACCCCGTTTAAATAGGGGCCCTAACAAGACCATTATTTTTATTTTTAATATAAAAGATGCTTGATTATAATCGGGCATCAATGGGACTTTACTCTCTAATGCTAAATTAGCAAAAAACTACTAATTGATGGTAAATTTCTACTAATTAAAAAAGCGCCGATTCGTTTACTGCTACTAAAGGAATTGGTAATGAATTGGTAAGGAAGCACCAAATAATAAATTAATAAGTTCATGAAAAAATCAGCCTCCTTTTACCGAGAGTTGAAAATGGTCCATGTGATGAAAACGGCCATATGGCGCACAGTGGGAGAAAAAGCACATTTTTGGACAAAAATCGACTGACAGTGTAATTCTCAACGGATTTTTATTTTTCTTCTTTAGAATTGACCGTTAAGCTCCAAGGTATAACATTTAACTGGGCAATTTTTATTTTGACTTAACGGAAATTTGTTATTTAACAACAAACTTACAACTTTTTGTTGCTAAACTTTTCCATGATACCATTTCTTCTAAGACTTTGAAATTCATTAAGAGAGGTCATAAATCAATGTAAAAACTGACTACAAATAATTTATTAGTGGTTTAGAGTAACTAAAATTTTTTTAATAATGTTATAAACAAATTAATTAACAAAACTCATTTTTTCGTAATTTGCAATGATCAACTAATTATGACCCTTAGTTTTTGTATAAAGTACCTCAGATTATGATGTGCACTTACAATAAGTTTAAAATAGCTAATGATTGCAAATTATTTAAACAAATTTTCTAAACAAATGCACATTTTCACCATTTTATGATAAAAACGCTTGATTTTTTTGCAGAATCAACTTAAAATGTTTTTCCTAAGACTCCTTGCTATTAAGTTTTTTATAATGACCTAAAAATGTTTATTATTTAAACAATTTTTATAAAAAAATGCACATTTTGCACATTTTTGGATGAAATAGTTTGATTTTTTCTTGCGGAATCAACTTAAAATGTTTAGTCTAAGACTCCTTGCCATAATTTTTTTTCATAGTGACAAAAAAATTTCAATTATGCAAACAATTTTTATAAACAAATGCACATTTTGACCATTTTTTTATGGAAAGACTTGATTTTTTTACGGAATCAACTTAAAATGTTTTTCCTAAGACTCCTTGCTATCATATTTTTCATAGTGGCCAAAAAATGTTAATTATTGAAACAATTTCTATAAACAAATTCGCATTTTGATAATTTTTTCCAATAATAGGCTTGAGTTTTTTGCGGAATTATTTCGAAACACCATGCAAAAGAATCTATGCTATCGTATTTTCAATAGTGACGGAAAATGATAAATATTTAAACGAGTTTCATAAACAAATACACATTTTAAACATTTTTTCATTAATAGGTTTAATTTCTTTCGGAATCAATGCGAAATATCTTGAAAATGAATCCTAGCTGTCATATTTTTTATAGTGACCTGATATATGACAGCAAGGATTTTTTTGCCGAAAATGGAGAAAAATATAGTGACCGCCCAATTCTTCATGAATCGTAAAATTATTTTTTTAATGTTTGGAAAAACTTCTGGTAGAAGTTCACACGGTGCGAACTTGGTTTTATTTACACAGAAATTTTCGGTTTAAGCTTCAATGCATTATCCATGAAAAAAAATGTAATTGCATAAAAGCAACTTGAACTAAAAATGCATGGTTTCATGTTCCCGTAAGCCCCACATCTATAAACCCCCAAACCGAAAAATCCTGACCCGAAATTAATTATACATGAAACAAATAAAATCCAATCGTCTAATAAATCGGTCAAATGTAGAACATATGACCCATACATTTCATACCCCATTAACCTTAAACCTGTAAGCTTCAAATGTGCATTTTTTCATAAAAATTGTTTAAATAATTAACATTTTTTGATAACTATAAAAAAAATATGATAAAAAGGACTCTTAGGCAAAACATTTTAGGTTGATTCCGCAAAAAAAAATCAAGCCTTTTCATAAAAAATAGGAAAAATGTGCATTTGTTATAAAAAATTTTTTTAAATAATTGGAAATCATTGGCTATTCTTAACTTATTGTAAGCGCACATTATTTTCTAACATACTTTACACTGAAAAAATAGTTAGTTGAGCCAACTATTTAGTTTGTAAGATATCGTACTGCTATTTTATTAGTTGACACTACTATTTTATTAGTGGCTACATTAATTCCATCAGTTGCCGTGACTATTCAGTTAGTACCAGCAATTAAGTAAATGGGTGTACCAACTAATAAAATAGCAGTACCATATCTTACAAGTTAAATAGTTGGCCCAATCAACCATTTTTCAGCGTATAGAACCGCTATGGGTCAAAATTAGCTAATCATTGCAAATCACGAAACAATGACTTTTGTTAATTAATTTGCTTATAACATTATTAAAAGTGTTTTTGTCACCCTAGCCCACTAATAAATTATTTGTAGTTAGCTTTTTAATTGATTAATGATCTTTTTTTAATGAATTTCAGAGTCTTAGAATAAATGGTATCATGGAAAAGTTTAGCAACAAAAAGTTGTAAGTTTGTTGTTTAATAACAAATGTCCGTTAAGTCAATATAAAAATAGCAATGTCAAATGTTATACCTGGAAGTATTAACTCTTAAAAATGGATTTAAAACAACGGTTTATTTATGTAATTATTGTGAAAATGACACGGTGGATTTTTTAAGACTTTTTCTGTTTTTTTTTTGTATCGAATTAATTCCATTAATTATGCCGATGTGAATTGATCCGGGGCGCTAATCAGGTTATAAAAGTGAAGTCAGAGAACTGGAAGATCTCGAATAAAAAAGTTAAAAACTTTTTAATAATGATGAAAGATTTTACTAAAAATGATTCGGCTTTTATTAATATTAAGTTTTGAAGATCTTAAAATGTGTGGTAAAAGAATATGAAACACTTCGAGACAATTTTTTAGGATTTAACCATTTTTTAGATAAATTGAACTTTCTGAAGGTACCAAGGTAATGAAAAAAAGTTCTTAAGATTCATGGGCAATTTTTAAATAATTGTTTTGTAAGGAATTTCAAAAGAAAATTAAAAAATAAAAGATCACAAAACATTTTGAATTATTTCCTAAAATTTTTAAAAAGTGTGTAAAAGTTTTAAAACGAAATTTTGCCATATTACATAATTTTAGAAAAAAAAATGAGTAAGTTTAAGAAACATTCAGAAAAATTAAAATAATTTTTATTTCGACAAATTAATTTTATGAGATTATATAAAAAGATTCAAAAAGATATCAAACATTGTCAAAGAAGAATCTGAAAGATTTAAAAAAGATTTTTAAAATTTTCAGGATGAAAAAAAATGCAGGAAAAATTTACATAATTTTTAGAGTTTCGAAGCTTTAGAATGTCTGACAAGATTAAAAAAATAATAATTTTCCTTATATTCATCTGAAAAGTTCAATTAATTTTTTATTTTGAAAAGTGAACTTTAAGAGAAAATTAAAAAGGTGTTTAAAAATATCAAACGATTTCCTAAAAACTTCGAAAAAGATTTTAGAAGATTTTAAAGCAAAGTGTTTCAATTTATTAAGATTACAAAATAAAAACAAATAAAAAATCGTGTCAATTTAAGAAATATTTAGTAGAATTAAAGAGATTCCAAATTAATTTTAAACTTTACAAGAATTTTAGAAATACAGCTTTGTAAAGATTTCAAGACTAAACTTTAGGAGCTTTGGAATAATTTGAAAAGTTTTCAAGGGAATAAACAAATTTTCTTTTAATTTCTGGGAAAACTGAGAAGATTATAAAGTAATATTTTTAATTTTGCATATTTGATGGTTTTGAGAAAAATTCGAGTAGGTTTTAAATATTTTCAGGAACTTAAGACTGGAAAACATTCTCAAAAATTTATCAAATATTTCCTGATTTCTTCCCAACTTCTAAAAGTCCTACACATCTTTTAAAAAAACTCAATTTTCTCATAATATTTTGTAAAATCCTATAGAATAAAAAATTTCTTTAAACTCTCTTAAATTATTTTCTGACACGTCTGAAATATTCAAGAATATATTTTTTTAATTTTCTGATTTTTCGTATAGACCTCGTTATTTAATTGTAATAGAAAACAATAATTTATGATTTATTAAATTTCTGATTTGTAATATATAGATATAACGACTATATTTATTATACAAATAAATTATATTTCTATTTCTGAAATTTAAATTTGCCGAAATCTAAAATTACCGAAGATAATTAATAAATTCTTAATTAATGAATAATTAAATTGTTTGCCTTATTTATAAGTTCATAAATAGCTCATAAATGAATAATAAATTAACTATGTTCAGCAGTTCTAAATTTCGGGAATTGAAATATTTGAGGGAATTTAATAATTCGTTCTTTAATAAGTCGCTCTCGAAGTCGGTAACTAGCAGTTTTGCATATTTTTAAATTCGGGATTTTATTTTTTGTGAATTAAAAATCTTTTGTCGTCATTAAACAAAATAATAAGTAAGTACAGAAGTCTCATTTACTACCTGACTCTAAACGATCAAGAAACAACAAAACAATTCTCAGAATTAAATCCTGCAGAACGTCATTAGGTCCGATTTTTTTATATTTTATAATTATTGCAGATATACCTCAGGAACATGAATATTAGGTTTAAGATTAAGTTTGATTGTTATAAACAATTAATATAAACAATTACTTTCATACGGTGCTTAACTACAACAAAAACTTTATCTTGATTAAAAATGCATAAATAACTCGTAGAAGTAGTATTAAGAATGGAAAATAACCATTAGTTAACAATTACCACTATTATAAATATTCTAATAAACAAATTGTGCTATTTTATTTTTTTCGAAGATGTTTTTCTCATCAGCCAACTTTCAAATTAATTCTAAATTATAATAAATAGCTGCAAAAAATATAAATGTTAATCATTTGTATTGTTAATAACAATATTATAAACAAATTAAAAAATTTAGCATTTTTCATCCGAAAAAAAAATATTTTTTCTGCTAAATCATGTTGCAGTTTTCTAAGTGGTTATAATTCATCAAGAATGTGTGGTAAAAACTCGCTATTGTTATTGTTATTAACAATATATTAAATAAACAGCCATCTGTATGAAGTTTGCGCCTGAATGAGCGGTTTTTTTTTAATGATTGTTTTAATGCATGTCGATAGTAGTGCTTAATTAACTTTCTCAGGAATTCTGAATTAAAATTATTATTAAGTAATAATAGATAATTGTGACTTAGAAACAAAATATAAAAAAAAAACTATTTTGCCATGTTATTTTGTTATACTATAATACTCTATCAGAAAAATTCCTTCCTTCAATGAATTAGTTGCAAAACTTGCTACAGATGAATGTTTATTTAAAACATTTTTAATAACAATAACAATAGGGGGTTATTGCCACACTTTCTTGATGAATTATAACCACTTAGTAAACTATACCATGATTTAACAGAAAGAATAATTTTTTCCGATAGAAAACACTTAATTTTTCAATTTGTTTATAATATTGTTATTAATAATACAAATATTTAACATTTATATTTGTTTGCAGTTATTTATTATAATTTAGAATTAATTTTACAGTTGGTTGATGAGAAGAACATTTTCGAAAAAAATAAAATTACACAATTTGTTTATTAGAATATTCATAATAGTGGTAATTGTTAACTAATGGTTATTTTCCATTTTTAATACTACTCCTACGAGATATTTAGGAATTTCTAATCAAAATAAAGTTTTTTGTTGTGGTTGAGCATCGTATGAAAATAATTGTTTATATTAATTGTTTATAAAAATTAACCTAAATCTTAAACCTAATATTTATGTTCCTGAAATAAATCTGCAATAATTTCCGTAATCTACAATAATATTCGTAAAATGTCCAATTTTGACATTCTATTTGTTTAAATAATAAATTTGACAGAGTGAAATTAAAAAATCGGGCCTAATGATGTTCTGCAAGATTGAATTCTGAGCATTTAAAAAAAACATCAAAATTGGTCAAGAATTGTAATCTGTAGTGGACACTTTTTTCAAAACGCACCTTAATGAATCAAAAATTCTTTAAAATCCCATCGTAAAATTTATAAGAACAATCTTGAATTTTAAATGATTAATAATAATAAATGCCACAGACGTAAAAACTAATAGCGTTATTCTATTCAACAATTTAAAAATTAATTTTTTTCTTACAAAATTAACTATAAGTTTTTGTACTATTAGTTTTATCATGATTTTATGAGAAGTATTTTGTTACTTCTTACGAATTATTAAAATTTAAATTAGAAAAATTTTATTTTGTATTAACAAGT
This sequence comes from Belonocnema kinseyi, assembly GCF_010883055.1. Lineage (NCBI taxonomy): Eukaryota > Metazoa > Arthropoda > Insecta > Hymenoptera > Cynipidae > Belonocnema > Belonocnema kinseyi. Next base: position 41,219,369 of record NC_046663.1, read on the forward strand.
TTTTAAATTGTATTAATTTTAATATTGCAATTTTTAAGAATGCTGTTTTTATTTCTGAAATGTTTTTTTAATTACTAACATGCTAAATAATAAATAATACCGAAAAAGTAAAAAAAAAAATAATTTTTAAGACAATGGTAGTAGATATGTGCCAGTTTATGGGTTTTGAAATGTTTACAAGTGCTTGACATATTAATGAAAATTATTGCTGAAATAGATACTAAAGTATGGAAGAAGTTCAAAATATTTCCCGCTTTATCAGAATTTTTTAGGACAAAAGTACCAGAAAAGTTACTGAAGTTTTTAGGGGTGAAACCACCGAAAAATCATAATTAATCCTTTTTAATTTTTTCTTATTAAGGTTATTATTTAAGACTTGTAAATTTCAAAAAAAAAAAAAAAATTAAATGAGATTTTTCCTTTACTTTTGTCCTAAAAAAGTCTTGCTTTTGTTTCAGAAATTATTAATGCTTAAAAAATGTTCAAATTTTGAACTTTTTTGATCCTTTAGTCCTACTTAAGCACTACTTTTTTGGACCTAAATCTCATTACCATTCTTAAAGATTCAGAAAAAAATAAATAAATAAAGTGAATAATTTCTAATACTTTTGTACTAAAAATCATTTAGGCCTAGAGAAAATTGAGAGAAAACTAAGTTCTGGTACCTTTCTTTTAAAATTGTCATGTCCATAACGCAAGTTTTGAAAACTTTTTTTAGAAAAAAATACTTGAATTTTTAATCATATTTTGAAACAAGCAGTTAAATTTTCGACCTTGAAAGAAAAATTTAAAAACGAAAAATGTAATGGTTGATACTCCAACCAAAGTAGTTTTTAATTTGAAATCACGAAAGACGAATTTTCAACAAGTGTTCAATTTTCAAGCAGAAAAGATTTTTCAGGTAAGAAATAAAAAAATTGCAACCAATTTATGGAATTTTAAGCAAAAAAACGAGAAATTTTCTACAAAAAAGTTGAATTTTTAAACAAAAAATATTAATTTTCAACCAATAAGTTAATTGTCAAACAAATAGTAGAATTTTTAACCCAAAAACGAATTTGCAATAAAAAAAGTTGCATTTTCAACCAAACAGGATGACCTTTTGACAAAATTGTTTAATTTTTATTAAAAGAATTAAATTGGCTGCTAATAAATATACTTTTAAAATATTAGGTTAGAAAACTGGACATTTTTCTTAGAAAATACACTCTAAATTTAAATCAAACAAAACTTGACTGATTAAATTTATCAAGCCCTACTCCCCATTCGGATTGAATCAATCTGTCACTTGAAATGACTGATTTTCTGTTAATAAAAATGACTGTAAAATTCTCCAATAAATTTCTGTATTTAAATAAATAATAAAAATTAACCACAAAACACTGATTTACTCAATGAAAGATGCGGATTAGATTAATCAAAATTATTTATTTATATAGTGAAATCTGATATTCACTTTTAACTGATTTATCAGTCATCCAGTCCGAATTATTTGATCCAGTCGAAATTAACTACGAATCAATCACTTTCGACTGATTCATATTTTTAGTGTAAAGTTAATTATTAAACAACACACGAAAGTCTCCATTTTACACAATAAAAATAATACTTTAAAAAGTTAAACCATAAATTCAGTAATGTACTTAAATTCAGACATGAATTTAAATTAAGCAAAAATTTATTTGAATTCAAGTACATTTTATCTGAATTGAAGAAAACGATATGATTAAATAGTGAAATTCAAATATTGACCTGCTTCAATTAAGCACAATTTTTGCTGAATTTAAATTTATTTCTGAATTTAGAGTTTAAAATTGCTATGTATTCTGTTTTACTGTGTGTGGCATCAATATTTAGGCAAGATCTACCAATTTAATTTAAAGGAATTAAATTATTATAAATTGTAGTTGCATGCAACATCAAAAATCGAAGATATAGGTCATAACTGAAAATTTGAATGTAAGACTAATAGAATTTTAGAAAAATCCGAAGTGAAGCGACGGAGTACGAAAGAGAACTCGGGGAAAGTAATCTTGACAACGGACGTCTAAGGTTACTTAAATTAAGGCAAATTTTTACTGGATTTAAGTTCACCTCTGAATTTAAGTACATTTCTGAATTTTGAGTGTACAATTTTGAAGTATTCTTTTTTATTGTGTGTGGGGCTAAACTTTAGGAAATATCTAGAAGTTGTATTTAAATAAATGCAATTATTTTTAATTACAAATTGCATGCAGCATAAAGAATCAAGATTCGAAGATATATGTCACAAATGAAAATTTGAGTATAAGACAAATCGAATTTTAGGAAGTTCCCGAGGGAAGCGACGGAGTGCGAAAGATAACTTTGGGGAAAGTGATCTTGACGACGGACGTATACTATTGCCTCTGCTTGTGACGAAAAACTGAGGAGGAGTAGTGAGCCCTTTTTAAAGCCAGTATAAATATTATTTCACGTAAATGTACCGTTGAGGATGATACTTTTTTTTCTATACCGGAACTGATCTTAGACGTGGAAATCGACACCAGTCTCCAAACTTTGAAACCATCTGAAGGACTACAGAAAAAAATGTTAAAAACACTAATTAAACAGATCAGTTTAAAAAGAACATCGTGCATTTGGTGATTCGAAAACCATAAGGTTCCGTCTCAAAATTCAATAATAACATCTTAACAATTATAAAATTCCTGTAGGTTTTAATTTTTTTGAAATATTTCCTGTTTGTCCTACGGAAAATACCTATATAGACGCCTATACAATATAGGATCGAATGTTAATTTTTCTGGGTCACTTTGAAAAAGTTCAAAAGATTTCAATGATTTCAAACGATTTTTAACGATCGCAAGAGATTTTTAAACATTTTACAAGATTTCAAAATTTTTTATTTACACTAGGAATTTGGAAAAAGAATTAGAATTCTGGGTTGGAACATCAGATCGTTTTTCGTCGTAAGGATTAAACTTCTGGTAAACACATAGAATTTTATAAAATAATGACGATTCTAAATTTAAGCAGGGATTTTTTTAATTAGCTTCTTCGAAATCAAAATCAAAATAATATCAAAAATTTCTGTAATCATTGTTTACGAAAACTTTATGTTCTAAAGTATAAATTACAATTCATAAGGAGAGGGAATTTTCAAATTCTGGTAAATTTTTATCGAATAAAAAAGAATGTTTAAATTTAAAATAATTCTGATCTTAAATATGCAATTTTCAAAATTCTCGTCCTATGCGAAAAATTCCCTGTTCCAAGTCAAAAAATACATATTTTTGAAAAATCTTAGTTCTCTTTTGGAATTATAATTCTTTTACAAAATCCCCTGTCCAAAAGTAAAATTCTAGTTTTTTTGCAAAAATTTACGATCCCAAAGTCAAAATTATCATCCTTTTCGAAATTCCCGCTTCAAAATTAAAATTATAATTTTTTACGGGAATTCCCTATGTCAATCGTATTCTTAGACTGTTTCAAGAGTTCTTAATTCTAAATCTTCCAAATTGACGAAATTCAAAATGTAAATCATGGAAATTAGAGAATTTTTAATTGTAAAACTCAAAACTTGCATAAATTTTAATGGTTATTTTTTTAAATTCATAACTCTAAGAATTTAATACTTTGAAGATTCAAAATTCAAAGTTCTACAATTTTAATGAGTATCAAATTGAATTCAAGATTTTTCCATTTCGAAAATATCTGTAGAATTGTAAATTATTCAGTTTTTGGACTTTTCCAACGGATTTTATGAACATTATTTATTTATAAATATTGTTTTGCACTTAAGTAAATGCATACTTGAAGTAAATATTCCAAAATGCTAAATTAGATAAATACTTATTTGAATGAAATGAAAATTTATTTATTTACTAAAATTGTTTCCTTTGTTCGAATACATATTTGTTCGATTTATTAAATTGCAGATTGTTTATTCAATTAAATTTTTCTTCCGATGAAATAGATTAATATTTAATTTAAATAAAATATATTTTTTAACTTTTTAAATATTTAGCTAGAAAAATATTTCTTTATCTCGCAAACAAAACCTAAAATACTTAATCCACAAATGGATGAATTATTTCATTTAAATACGTATTTATCAAAGAAAATAGGCTCGCAGCTCCCAAGTAATCATTTCTTTGACTTAATATTGCTAAAAGGACGAAGAAATGTTTCTTTATATTTAAGAAATATGGCGCAAGAAATTATTTCTTTGAAACAAGAAATAACTTTTTTGCCTCTTAACAATATTTATTTAACTGGAGTAATAAAATCCTTATAGTACAAGGAAAATAAACTAAAGAAACGCTTTCAGCAAAATAATTTGGTTGAATCAACCAAATATTTTGCTTAATTTTAGTAAAATACTCTCCTAAACTATTTGCAAAATGAAACCAAAAAATTTTGTTAAATCAATAAAATATTGTCTAGAGTCAAAAAAATGGTTCAAGGCGGAAATAAATGAGTGTTCAACATTAAATACACGTAACATATACTATCTATTCGATATTAGGCTTTAATATATTTTTCTTGTAAACTGAAACATACAAAATGTTAAATTCGTTCAGGAAAACGCGTCATCCCTCTTTTGGTCGCTTGATGAAGCTTGTAGTCAATATCATTCCATGTAATTTCGTGTAGTATGTGAACTTGTGGAAAAAATTAATGATCACTAATATTTTGTTTACAAATATTAATAATATTACTATAAATTTTCGGATAAAGTAAAATAGTTTCCCAAAATATTTTTTGAAATGAACCAAATGCGGCCAACAGAATGATCTTGTTGAATAAAGAAAAAAAAATTTCTGAGTCTATTCTTCGACTACCAAAATTTGAACTCACCTGAAGGACTAAACTAAATAAACAAGTTTTTGAAAATTCAATAATAGCATATGAATAACTTCAAAATTCCTCTAGGTTTCCACTATCATTCTGAAATATTTCTAGCCTGATAAAGACAAATATATAAACAGTTTTAAATTTTTACTCGCAAGTCCATAAGGAAACATATGTTCGTATCCGAAATGACCTAAATGATGGTTTCTTGAGGAAACGCCACAAAGGTCGGTACTCTTGGACTAATATAGGTATGTACCAACTGGTCCGCGAACTTTAGCGGCTATTGAAATTTGAAAAGGTCTTGAAGGTATCATGGATCGTGCACTTCACAAAGTGCGGACGAACGAACGAACGAAGAAGCGATCCATTAGGTAGGAAGCCCCTGGCTGACACGCCCTGACGCTATCAAAACACGCCTTAAAACTTATATTCCAGCGAGCTGTTCAGGCTGTAGTAGTGGAAAAGCCGCGTCCGTGAGATAAAATAACAGAGTGTAGTTAACAGGCTCGGGTAAAAATATTCACGCTGGCTTCCATATAGTTCTTTCTCTCTCTTACACTGCTTTCATTTCGTGTTACTGCGAGCAATATGCGTTTTTTCATCATTTCTGCATTTCATGGATCTGCTGCGACGCACCCATTCTAAATGCTGAGGATTCCTTTGAAGACATGAGAGTGACAAGTGGATAAGTAGTTCATAGGCACCAGGTCGCGAAAATTCATAAACTTGAATAAAAAATAAGTATCGTTGAATTTTTAAGGAGAAAGCTTCGTCGCAATAAACCGCTGAGTCTACAAAAAATTATAGAAATTCTTGATGACAGAAGTAGTTTTTAACTCATTGACTTGCACGAGGGCAGAACGAACAATCGAGCAGTTGATCCCTCAATGTGTCGCACGCATGCTCAGTGTCGAAAAGTGAAGCAGCTGATCGAATCGTGAATTGACGCGCATGTTAAGAGATCTGAGGCTGATAGAACCAGTCCCTAATCCCAGAATAATTGTCCGTATTTATTGAATAAATACGAAAATTAATCTTTGTGAAATGCTGCATACATTATCTAACGAAGATTAATCCCGTGCAGGAACCTCGGAGGATCCTGGATATATGTTCCCGGACACGAAACTGTACATGTACCTTAACGGTTCCTGTACAGGAATTTGGCGAAGGAAACGGCACATGATCCTGCAAAGGAACCGAGTGCCATATGGATGATATGGAGTAGTAGCAATACTTTAATTAAAAAGTGTGTAAGTTTAGAAAACGGTATTTTTGGACTTAGATAGTTCTTGTAGTTACGCAACAGTTGCACCTGCATCCAGAAATATGATCAAAGATCAAAATATTTTAATTCCGGTATGATTGTAATTTGTCGAGCCACCGTAAAACCACACGACATAACAGGAAGATTAATAATTAATAGTGGCGATGAGAATTGCAATAAGACTGTGCATATAGAATATTGTATACGTAAGGCTGGAACTATGCAACAAAAATGATACGTCCACGCAAACGTTACTCCCGGAACTGTTTTGAAAAAAAACAGATTTGGCAATTTATCTGTTCTACATATTTTATTATGTAGAGCAAAAGGGACTCCTTATAAAGTTTTCGCATTAAAAATTTGATTGTAGTTTATTCTTTCTAACCCCAAAACCGCATACCCAGCAAACATGGTTACAGAACATATGTGTAACTGTTCTAGAACACAAAAGAACGTGTTCTAGAACAGGTTAGGAACAGGTTACGAACATGCCAGTAACTATGTCATTCCTCATACGCTAGAACAATTTTGTAAAAGTTCTAGAACGTTGCGACAACCGATCTGTAACATTTCTAGAATAATTCTAGAACTTAATTAAAAATTGTGTATAACGAATCTTTAACAGATCTAGAACGCTGTGACAACCATTCTGTAACAATTCTATAGAACTTTGATACACTGCACTGTAAAAAATCAAGGTCAATTCTATAAAAGTTCTATAACAATTCTATAACAGTTCTAGAACAGTTATTTATCAAATATGGAACAGTGTTATGTACCTCTCATAGCAATAGGATATCCCGGGATATTCGATCTGAGCCCATTTGCATTTATCTCCCGGGTTATTCCAGGGATAACCCGTCGGAATATCCTGCGAGATGGAAATTTTGATATCCCCATGGATATATTTTGATCTGGAATACTGCGTACGCAGTCCTGACAAAAAAAATATATACGCCCGAGATATTCACATTAGGGATATTCGCAAGGGTCAGCTTGACCATAGTGTTAGCGAAGTAATCTTTGTTCCTAATTTGTTCTAGTGCACACTTGTAACAGGGTTCTAGAACTTCGACATAACACTGTTACGGCACAGTTCTGAAATAAACTTGAAACAAATGTTATAGAGCGTCTGTAATCAGTTTGTTCTAGAACCATTCCATAGCAACTGTTACAGAGCAGTGCTGTCACGTATTTTGAGAACAGTTCTGTCACAATTTTGTCACAGTGTTCTAGGACACTGTTACCTTTTTGTTTTAGAACAGTTCGGTCACAACTTTGTCACTGTGTTCTAGGACACTGTTACCTTTTTGTTCTAGAACAGTTCGGTCACAATTTTGTCACGGTGTTCTAGAACACTGTTACCTTTTTGTTCTATAACAGTTCTGTCACCATCTTGTAACAACTGTTATAGAACACAGTTCCTTTTTTTGATCTGGAACTGTTATAGAACGTATGTGCTGGGTAGATGTCTGGACGACCATATATCAGGTTGGCACTTTGTAACATTAAAAATAATGCATTTAAGGGGCAAATTTCTAATGATCATTATCCAGTTGTCGTTCTCATGCCTTCAGTTATTCCGGAAATTAATTTCAGGGTTCACGATATTAAATAATTTAGGACACTATTTATCGATACATATTAGAAATTTGTTAAAATAATTTCTCCTTTCATGCTTAAAAATGAAACAGAATGACAGACATTTTTGTTTAAAACTTTATTCACCTGTCTAAAACGTTTTTAATGATAATAGAGTAGAAATAAACTTATTTTTCATCCTCATTCAGTTGCCATTCTAATGTTTTGATGAATTACAGTGGGAACATTTTTCGAAAATTTGGCGTATTAAAGAATGAATTCTATTCTACTTAGTGTGGTGCAAAAAGTCGATTTTTAATAATACAAAATCAGTTTTTGAAAGAAAAAAGAAAAAGAAGTACTTTTTCTTAACTTTTTCTAAATTAAAGACTAGTCACTTCTTAAAGAAGGTTCGAGAAATAATTTCAACGCCGTAACTTCTGATTTTGATCCTCTCAACCGCATTGTCTTGTGTCCGGAAAATGTCCAAAAAATGTAAAAAAAAGCGCAGTTTTACGTCAAATTCATGATAAATACGAGATTTTGAACATAACTTATTTTTAATCAATTATTAACAAGTTTCCAAGTATTTTTTAACTCATTTTTCATTGTTTAAACAATCTGCTTAAACCAATTCCCCCCTCCCTTTTAATCGCGAATTTTTATTATTTTTTGGAATAAATTATAACATTATTCAACATCAAGAGTAATATTTATTGTTGAAAATATTTTTAAATTGCTTAAACAAATTTTATTTAATTTTCTTTTTTAACCTAATAATGAAAAAGAACAAGTTTTTCTGGAATTAATGACGCAGCTAATGAATGTTAAGAGGGATATTTTTTTGTAATACGGTTTGAAATTATTTAAACAATTCATAATAAGTCAACTTATTTTTTTATTTTCTTAGAAAACCGATATGGAACTTTACTCTGAAAAAACTGCAGCGACTTAGTTTTAATATTTTCAAATTTCACAACATGAATTATTTCTAAATTACATTATTTTTCTAAATATCAATTATAATCTATTTCCCCTTACAAAAAATTTTTTGAAATTTTATGAAAAATTATAGGACAATAATCATTTAAATTACTAATTTTATAATAGTGAAATAATTATAGCAAAAAGTAGAAGATGCATAAAATTAAAAAAAAATTATATTGTAGAAATGAATAATACTAAAATACTTTTTGCAAAAGTTAGAAATTATTCTTTAATTTTTAAGTTTTGAAGTTCCATTACAACCCAAATTGTTCAACGAAGTTATGAGTTGATTAATGTATAGTTTCTTCTACTTTTCGCAATGTTTATTTTGATATAATTCATTTCTATAATTATATTGAAATAATTATCGCAAAAATTTAAACAATCTAATTTATTAAAAAAAATTTTAAGTTTTGTTACACTCAAATTGTTAAACCAAGTTTCTTTAAATATAAAAAACTTTAAGTACTTTTGCGTGAGTAGTTCGAAATTAATAAATGTATACATTTTTCTTCTTTTCGCAATAATTATTTTAATATTATTCATTTTTATATTTATTCTCCTATAATTTTTTTCTATGATCATAATCATTACACAAATATTTTTAGAATTGTTTAACGAAATTTGACATTTTTGGAAGTATCTAGACATTCTTTGAAGGATTGCAAAATATTTTTGAAATATTATTTTTGTACTAAATTAAAAATATTTTTCTCTATGTATATTATTTTTCCTTTGATAGTTTTATTTTATATAGCAAGTTTTAATCTTATTAATTCTTTTAGATAAAATTAAATAAATAATAAAATTTTGTTTGAAAAAATGAGAAAATAAGCTACACAGTAATGTTCTTGTAACTTTGAAACTTTTTGTTCGCTTAGAATGACAAATTAATCATCAAAATGTTACATTGGCTACAAAGCACGACTAAGGATTAATTTCATAAATACGCGCACTTCTTCCAGCTTGTCTATTTACACTACAGGGGACAGCACGAGCCGGTGAAACCTACCCAAACCTGTATTCCAAAATGGAAATGTTTCATGAGATACGTGAAATGCGTATTTCATTTTTATATAACGTTATTTCATGAGAAAAATGCCATATTTCTGAAGTTTTAATAATGCGACACAAATAATAGTTCGTTTCTTTCTTGTGGGTCGGTTAAGTTTCACGAGTTTTTGTGCGTAAAACAGTGTCATCGAAAATCGAAATTTGCGACGATTTATAGGTTATAATTTAAAGAAACAATATGCAGACTTTAGCAAAGTGTTCAAGCCGGCACTTTGCACAACCAAGGGGATTGTTTGGTTCGGCTTTTCAGTATTCTGTGGAAAATAAAACATTTAACAAAGAAGAAGTTTGCAAATTATGGAACAATTTTCGCAACTGTCGCTCTTTTCACTCGGTTTCGAAAAAGGTTGGTTTCACATTTAATTTTTCTATATTTATTGCGTATTATGACATACACTTGGCAAATTCAGTTTTTTTTTTTTTATAAAAACCTTGAAAACCTGGAATTTTTATATACCTGGAAATTTAAAGAATTTGTTTTTGACTTTAGGGAATTTTTTCTAGAGCGTGCTTAAAATGCTTACATTTTTTTAAAAATTGTTATATTGAATTAAAGAACAATGATTTTTTATTCGTAAAAATATTAGAATATTATTGAATTTCATCATTTTGTCAAAAATTTGTTTTTTTTTTGTTTGTTTGAAATTAATTTGTTACACTGAAAATTCATGTATTTTGTTCAGAATTGGTCCATTTTGGTTGAAAAGTAATCTTTATTAAAAAGTTTTTTTTTTATAATTCCGCTGTTTTTAATTTAAAATTACAAGCTTTTTTGGATTAAAATTAAAATACTTTGTTGAAAGATGAACTCAGCTTTTAAAAATTAATTTTTGTTTACTGAAAATGTAACTGTTCCAGTTGAATATTTCATCATTGTAGTTTAAAATTCATCATTTTGGCGGAGAAATAATTTGTTTAACGGAACATTTAACCAACGCGTTTTTATGAAAATTAATTTTTTAAACTGATTATTTAAAATTTTTATTTCTGGATGAAAATTTAGTAATTTTTAGTTGAAAATTTATGTATTTTGTTAAAAATTGGCCCTTTTTTGTTTGAATTCAACTGTTTTTAATTTAAAATTAAAAAAAAATTTGGTTGACATATCAACTTATACATTTTTTCTGAGAATTCATATTTTTGCATGAAAATTCTAATACTTTGTTAAAAGATTGACCAGTTACTAAAAGTTACTTTTGTTGCCGAAGATTCATCATTTTAATGAAAATTCTTTTTTTTTGGTTTGAAATTTTTTTTTTCTACTGAAAATGGAACTATTCCAGTTGACTATTTCATGATTTTTGTTTAAAATTCATCTTTTTTTTTAAATTAATTTTTTTAACTGATAATTTAATTATTAGGTTTTTGTTGCGAAATCCGTTTTTTTTCAGTTGACAATTTAAAAATTTGTTTAATAATTTGTCTTGATTGGAAGATCAATCTTCTTGGTTGAAAGCTCATCTTTTCGGTTAAAAAATTAACTCTTTTGTTGAAAATTCGAACTTTTTTTGTCGGCCATTAATTTTTTTTAACTAAAAATTTAACTTTTCTAATTTTGGTTGAAAATTTATCTTTTTTTAGTTGAAAATTCAAGTATTTGGATGGAAATTCATGTATTTTCTTGAAAATTGGTCCTTATGGATTGAAAATTAATCTTCTTGGTTAAAAATTAATTGTTTTGCTTGGCGATATTTTTAATCATTCATCATTGTAATAAAGATTTCATCCCTTTAAATGAAAATTTAACTGTTTAATTTTTTAGTTAAAAATATATGAATTTCGTTAAAAATTGATGTCTGGTTGAAAATTCAATTATTTCGTTAAAATTTGAAATCTTTTATTAAAAATTCTTTTTTGTTGTTGAAAATTCAACTGCTACAAGTAAAGCCTCATGATTTTAGTTAAAAACAATTTTGTTTGTTTGTTAAAAATTCAACTTTTTCAAATATTAGTTAAAAATGCGATCATTTTTGGTTAAAGTTCAATCATTTGTGTTTAAAAATTCGATCATTTAGTTGAAAAATCATCTTTTTATATTGAAAATTTAACTATTGTGTTTAAAATTCCTCTATTTGTTTGGAAGATCAAATAATTTACTCAGCGGCTGAAAATTCATCTCCTTTGGTGGAAAACAAGTTTTTTCTTTTAATTCATATTTTATGGTTCAACAGTAAATTGTTTTCTAAAATGTTCAACTTTTTATCTTGAAAACTCAACTCTTTTTTTGAAAACTCATCCGATGTGTTAGAAAATATTACTTTTTGGTTTCAAATTAATATATTTTGTTAAAAATTAGTTTCTTTTTTTGCAGAAGATTAATTTTCTTAGTTGCAAATTCTTTGTTAAGGTTGAAAATTCAACTATGCTGGGTTTAAAGTTAAAGTACTTTTTGAAAATTGTCTTTTCTTTGTTGAAGATGCATTTTTTTTTAGAAAATGATCGTTTTTAGTTTAAAAATTAATTTTTTGGGTTAAAATTTACATCTTCGAAAATTCACCTGTTATATAAGTTTGGTTAAAAGTTAATTTTTTCAACTAAAAAATTAACCGTTCCACTTTGAGTTGAAAATTGTCCTTTTCTAGTTCAAAATTTGACAATTTGGATGTAAATTTGCCTTTTTTAATTAAAAATTCATTTATTTCGTTGAAAATTCACGTATTTTATTTCAAATAAAACCACTTTTTGTTAGAAAAACGCCTTTTTCGTAGACAATATTTTTTTTAACATTAATCTTATTGTTTAAGAATTCTTTTTGTTTGAATATTCAAGTATTCCAGTCAAATATTTCTAATTTTAGCTGAAAATTCATCTTTTAGATGAGAAATGAATTTTCTTGGTTAAAAATAAACTCTGGTTTGGTTAAGAATGAATTTTTTAACGTGAAATTTTATTTTTGGTGCAAATTAATTTTTTTTTGCTGAAAATACAAATATTTGTTTGAAAATTGATTTTTTATTTAAAAATTTAAAAGTTTGTTAAAAAATTCATGTAATTTGTGGACAAGTCGTCTTTTTTTGTAGAAAATTAATCTTTGTTAAAAAGTCATCTTTTTGGTTGGTACAAAATTCAACTATTCCAGTTGAAGATTCATCATTTTATTTAAAAACTTATCAGTTTGGTTGAATCTTAATTTTTTCAACTGAAAATTGTTCTTTTATAGTTTAAAATTTAATAATTTGGATGTAAATTTGTCTTTTTTTCAAATTGAAATTCATTTGTTTCGTTGAAAATTTACGTATTTTGTTTTAAAAAACCGACTTTTTCGTAGAAAATAATTTTTTCTTCGAAAGTTAAACTCATTGTTTGAAAATTCTTCTTTTTGTTTGAAACTTCAAGTATTCCAGTTGAGTATTCTGCATTTTAGTTCAAAATTCATCTTTTAGATGAGAAGTAGATTAATTTGGTTGAAAAATAAAGTCCTATGTTGAAAATTAATTTTTTTAAATAGAAAATTCATCTTTTTCATTAAAAAATAATCTCTTGATTGAAAATAAGCTATTTGATTGAAAATTTGGTTTTTCTTTCGATGAAAAGAAATTTTTTTTTACCGAAAATCCGATTTTTTTTGCCTAAAAATTAATTTTTTTAACGGAAATTCAACTGTTTCATTTTTAGTTGAAATTTTATATCTTGTTTTGGTAAAAATTCAAGATGTAGTTGAAAATTAATATTTTTTATTTAAAAATAAAACTTTTTTTCAAAAATTCATGTAATTTTTTATTTTAGAAAATTAATTTTATTGGCTGAAAATTCATGTTTTTGGGTTGCATCCAAATTTAACAATTTGGATGCAAATTTGTCATTTCTTTTTAAAATTTATTTATTTAGTTGAAAATTCACGTATTTTGTTTAAAAAAGCGACTTTTTAATAGAAAATCGTCTTTTTCCGTAGAAAATAATTTTACCTTTAAAAGTTAATCTCATAGTTAAAAAATTCTTATTTTTTAATTTGAGAATTCAAAGATTCCAGTTTAACATTCATGTTTTAGGTTAGAAATAAATTTACTTGATTGAAAAATAAACTCTTATGTTTGAAAAATGAGACATTTGATTGAAAAATGATTATTTCTTTGGACGAAAAGAAATTTTTTACCTAAAACCGAACTATATAATTGAAAATTTGTTCCTCTTTTGGTTGAAAATAATTTTTTCTTAAACCGAAAATTAAAATACTATTCCAGTTGAATATTCCATGATTTTAGCTGAAAATTCATTTTTTTAGGTTAAACATTGTTTTTTTTACTCAAAATTTAATTATTCAATTTTTGGTTAAAGAATTATTTTTTTTAGTTATAAATTCTTCTATTTCGATCAAAATTGATTTTATGAACTTAAAACTTAATTGTTTAGGGTTTGGTTGACAATTTATCTTTTTTAGTCAACATTATTGTTTGTTGTTAAAATTTCAACTGTCTCAATTGTTGACGATTCATCGTTTTAGTTGACAACTTATTTTATTCTTTAAAATTCGACTATTTTATTTTTTTGTTTAAAATTGATTCTTTTTTTCTAGTTCAAAATTCAAATATTTGGTAGAAAAATTGTATTCTTTGGTAGAAAAATAATCTTTTTCTTTGAAAATCTATTTAAAAAATTTTTAATACTAATCGAAGTTGTTCAATTGTTATGTAGAAATAATAATTGAACACTTATTATTTGTAGAAAAAAATTAAGTAATTTTAAGAGATATTTATAAGTTTTGAAAAGATGAAAAATTAATTTGGAACTTAATATGATATCAAGTAATTTAAATGAAGTGTATGGATTTTTTTTCAGAATTTGTAAACATATTTTACTTTTTAAATATTCTGTTAAAATATTTTTTCAAGATGAAAAATCATTTTCAATTTTCCTAGGAATATTAAAAAAATATTTTTCATTCTTTTGAAGCCTTTCACAATTCTTAAAAAGCTTCTAAATTTTTTGTTTAAAATCTGAAAAAATCTACATTTTGTTTTAAATTAGGTTGTGCCGAAATTTCGGTACGATTAGTCGAATTTTGCCGGTACACACGCTTCGTTTAAATTATTTGATATCATTTCAAGTTCTAAATTAACTTTGAATTCTTTTAAAACTTCTAAATATCTCTTGAAATTACTTGAATTTTTTCTACAAGTAATAAGTGTTCAATTATTACTTATAAATACAAATTTGAAGGACATTTTTTTAATTCGCAGGACTTTTGAAAAATTATAGGACAAATTCAATTAATTTGAAAAGTTATATAGAATTTCGGAAATAATTTTAAATTTGAAAAAATTTAAAACAACTTCTAGGTTTCTCAAGATTTTAAAATAAAATTTTAAAGTTTTTCAAGGTTTCTTAAAATATTTAAAATCAAATAATTCAACTTCTAATTTAAGAACTTTTAAGTTTTAAAGAAAATTAAAAATGTTAATGTTTCTAGCCTAAAAGCACTTAATAATATAATTTTGAGAATTTTTAAAGTTCATTGATTGATTCTTAAATTTAGAGTATTGCAAATTTTAACGTAGATTTATATTTTTTGAACCTAATCTAAATTTTTGAACTCTAATTTATAAATCTTCAAAATTCCACAATTTGCAGTTTATCTGCATTTTATTTAAAACTTTTCAAATGAAAAAAATGTGTACCTGCCAGTTTAGACGTGTAAGTTATTGAGCCTTTGAATGCAACATTTTTGAATTGAAATACTTTTACACTTTAATTTTAAAAGTTTAAAATTCAAGAGATCCACTTTGAATGCTTCAATTTGTTAATGGTTACACTGAAATTGGGACAAATCACGAATATTTTCCGGGAGAATGACGGGACACGACAATGTAAAAAATAGTGGTCACTCAGGTTGTGTTAAGTGGTGCTTAGAATTAACGTCACGATTTGAAAATAAAATTTTTTGCGTTTTGCAAAAAAATATGTATATGTTTTGACTGACCGGGAAAATTGAAAAACTTGACCGGGAAAATTAAAAAACTTGATCGGGAAATGACCGGAAAAAATTGAAAAACTTGATTGGGAAATGACCAGGAAAATTGAGGAACTTGACCGGGAAATGACCGGGAAATTTGAAAAACTTGACCGGGAAATGACTGGGATTAAAAAATTAAAAATTAAAATTTTTTTATTTATCATCTCGTTTTTAGACACTCAGACACTTGAAAAAAGAATACCAAGCAGTTCGTTCTTTACTGCTTCGAAGTGGGATAGACGAAATATCCCTTCAGCAAATAATTAGAAGTTCAAGGAGCTTAAGTACATCATCTACGAGATTTAACAATGCTCCTCAATCCGGAAAAGAGCCGCCTGCAAATCCTTCGTCAGATCCCAATAAAGAAGGATCTGGCAATAGCGGAAACAAGGATCCTGGCAAGGAACCTTCAGATAAGGATAAAGTAACATTTGTGTTAAAATGCGTCTTGATCATATTCCTGCAAATTATAACCGCAATGTTTTTATTGGGATTTAAATTCGAATCCGAGCCAACCGAGGTGAGCATATTTTTCTAATTTTTTAATAATATTAAAAATAATTATCAAGCCCCTTTATACTATTATATTTTTCGTTCGGAATTTATATCTTTTGGTTCAAAATACTAATATTTAGTTGAAGATTTGGTTCTTTTTTTTTGCTTGAAAATAAATTTTATTAACGGAAAATTAAGTTATTCTGTAGTTGGTGGAAAATTTAGTGTTTTTAGTTGAAAATTGAACAACTTTTTAAAAATTTTATGTGTTTTTTGTTAAAAATTCATTTTATCAGGTGAAAGTCCATCTCTTTGGTTGAAAATTTAATTTTTATTTCATCTTTTTAACTGGAATTTTAGAAATGCTGTTGTTGGTGGAAAATTAAGCGTTTTTAGTTAAAAATTCAACATTGGTTGAAAAACGTACGTATTTTGTTGCAAATTCGTCGTTTTTGGTAGAAAATTCGTTTTTTTTTGTTGAAAATTAATTTTTTAACCTAAAATTGAACTATTCCATTATTGGTTGAAAATTTATGTATTTTGTTGCCAATTCGTTTTTTCTGGAGGAAAATTAATTTTCCTTATTGAAAATTCAACTGCTTAGTTGAAAGTTAATTATTTGGTTGAAAATTCGTTCTTTTTTTTAGTTGAAAATTAATTTTTCAACGGAAAATTTAATCATTCTATAGTTGTTGGAAAATTTAGCATCTTTAGTTGAAAATTTAAAAACCTGCTTAAAAATTTATGTATTTTGTTGTAAATTCGTATTTTTTGGAGGAAAATTAATTTTCTTGATTTAAAATTCAAGCGCTTGGTTTTGTTAAAGATCCATCTCTTTGGTTGAAAATTTCATTATTTGGTATAAAATTCGTTCTTTTTTTAGTTAAAAATAAATTTTTACAACAGAAAATTTAGTTATTCTATAGTTGGTGGAAAAGTTAGCGTTTTTACTTGAAAATTCAAAAACTTTTTCAAAATTTTATGTATTTTGTTGTAAATTCTTATTTTTTGAGAAAAATTAATTTTCACGGATTATGTTGAAAATTCATTTTTTTTTCTTTTCTTTTTTTTTGAAAATTCATTTTTTTCCGTGAATATTTAGGAACGTCATTATTGGTGGAAAATAGAGCGTTTTTAGTTGAAAATTTAACATTTCTGTTGAACATGTATGTTTTTGGTTATAAATTCGTCTTCTTTGGTAGAAAATTAATTTTCTTGATTGAAAATTCATTTGTTTGGTGAAAAGTTGATCTAGATTATTAAACATTTATTTTATTAGTTGCATACGTAACTTTTTTTTAAAACTCGTTTATTTTTTTTGGTTGAAAATTAATTTTTGAACATAAAATTTAACTATTTCATTATTGGTTGAAAATTCATGTATTTTGTTGCTAATTCGTATTTTTTGGAGGAAAATTAATTTTCCTTATTGAAAATTCAACTGCTTAGATGAAAGTTAATTATTTGGTTGAAAATTCGTTCTTTTTTTTTTAGTTGAAAATTAATTTTTTAACGGAAAATTTAATCATTCTGTAGTTGTTGGAAATTTTAGCATTTTTAGTTGAAAATTTAAAAACCTGTTTAAAAATTTATGTATTTTGTTGTAATTTCGTATTTTTTGGAAGAAAATTAATTTTCTTGATTTAAAATTCAAGCGCTTGGTTTTTTTAAAGATCCATTTCTTTGGTTGAAAATTTAACTATTTTGTTAAAAATTATTATTTATTTAAAATTATTTTTTAACTGAAAATGTAGCAATTCTTTTATTAGTGGAAAATTAAATGTTTTCAATTGAAAATTCGACATTTTGGTTAAAAATGTACGTCTTTTTTTAAATATTTGTTTTTTTGTGTAGAAAATTCAACTTATTTGCTTGAAATTCTTTTTTTTTTATTTCAAATTTAAGGTTTTTAACTGAATTATTAGCAATTTCATTATTGGTGGAAAATTGAGCGCGTTTAGTTGAAAATGCAACATTTCAGTTGAAAATTTAATTTGTTGTAAATTAATTGGAAAATTAATTTTTATGATTGTAAATTCTATTACTTGGTTGAAAGTTGAACTACTCTGTTAAATATTCATATTTGGAATTTATCCTTTTACGTTGAAAATTCAAGTATTTTATTAAAAAGTCATCTTTTATAGTAGAAAGGACGTTGTTTTGTTTAAAATAAATTAATAAATTAAAAATTTTTAAATTTGTATCTAAAATACTGTTTTATTTCGGTTATAAAAGATTCCACTTAATTTGAGCATTTAACTATCTTTTTTACAAAAAATGTAAGTATTTTGTTGAAAACTCATCTTTATAGATCGAAAATTCAAATTTGTGGTTAAAAATTTATCTAATTCATATTTTAGTTTGGAAATTCAATTTTTGTAGCGAAAATTCGTCTTTTGAGTTGAAGGTTTAACAATTTAGATGAATTTTTATTTCTTTCTTGAGTGAAAAACCTTTATTTGTTGAAAATTGTTCTTTCTGGTTCTAAAATTCTTTTTTTTTTGTTGTAAATTTTATATTTTTTTATTGAGACATAAATCATGACACTTTTCTGTTTGGATTTTATCCTTTTACGTTCAAAATTCAACTATTATGTTTAAAATTAATTATTTTGTTGAAAATTTAAGCATTTTATTAATTAGTCATCTTTTATAGCAGAAAAGACATTGTTTTATTCAAAATAAATTAATAAATTTGACATTTTTTAAATTTTTATCTGAAATACTGTTTTATTCCGCTTATAAAAGATTCCGTATTAAAAGTATTAAAAGATTAAAATACTGGTATTTTAATATTAATGGTTAAGGAAAATGAAAAATTAGTCAAGGAAGAAATCAGAGAATTTTGAAAATGAACAATTTTCCTGATTAAAGATGTTATTTTTTAGGTCCAGGCTCAAGTCTCCTGGAATGACTTTGTTTATCACATGTTAGCCAAAGGAGAAGTAGAGCGAGTTATTATAGAACCTGAATTGGAAATGGCCGATATTATTGTTCATCGACGAGCGATAATAAAAGGCAAAAGAGTTGTTAATCGGGTTTTTCGTATGAGAATTAACAATCCAGATCGCTTCGAGGAAAAATTGCGGGCTGTAGAAGCGTCTCTGGGGATAAGACCAGGTTAGAATTCCTTTTTTTTTAATATTTGATTTACAGGCCTCACCAACCGTCCCTATATTCCCTATTGTGCCCTATATTTTGTTCAGGTGCCTATTGTTCAATATTTTCAAGATTTGGTACATATTTGTTGTTCATAATTTAAATTTAAAAATATATATATATGTAACAGGGTGACTTTTTTCGAGAACGCAATCTTTTTTTTTTTTTAAATTAGAGATCTAAAATTGAATAACAATAATTGTTAATTCGTTAAAATAGCTTTATATTACTGTATTGAATTAATTTTTTCAGCTAAAAATTTTACTATTCTGTTTTTACTTGAAAATGTATCGTTTTTAGTTGTCTATTCAAGTATCTGGTTGAAAATTCATCTTATAGCTTTTTTAATCGGTTGAAAGTGAAACTCTTTTGCTAAAAATGAACTTTTTGGTTGAAGATCAATCAATTTAATTTAAAATTTATCTCTTTAATAAAAAATGAGCTATTTTATGATAAATTCGTTTTTTTTTGGCTGAGAATAAATTTGTTTACTTAAAATTTAACTATTCCAGTTAAAAATTGAAGTATTTTGTTAAAATTTTTTTCGTTTCTAATTTTTTTTCTTCAATTAAAAATGTAACTATTCTAGTTGGAAATATCATTATCTTAGTTTAAAATACACCTTATTCTATTAAAAAAAATTGGTGAATATTCATTCTTTTTGGTTGAAAATTTAACTTATTTCTTTACAATTTTCTTGTATTTGGATAAAAAACTATTTCTCGAACTTAAAACGAAACTATTCTATTTTTTGCTTTAAATGTATCTTTTTTTTAGTTTAAAATAACCCTTTTTGGTTAAAAATTCCATTAAAAATATTTGGTTGAAAATTCATGTATCTTGTTTAAAATAATTTTTTTTATTGAAAATCCATTTTTTCAACTAAATATTCAACTGTTTCATTTTTCGTCGCAGTTTCGAAATTTCGTATAAATTTTTTTTTCGGGTAAAATTAATCTTTTTTGTTAAAAATTTGTCTTTTTCGGTACCAAATGAACTTTCTTGCTTCAAAATTCAACTATTAGGTTGAAAATTCCTTTAAAAATTAAAATATTTGGTTGAAAATTTATGAATCTTTTTGTTAAAAGTATCGTATTTAGTTGAAAATTTAATTTCCATTTCAATGATTTTTTTGGAAATATAAATTAAATTTAAATCGCACATTTAAATAATTTCCCAAAGATTTCAAATATTTTTCTAATGCTTAAACAGTTTCACATTTTCAATATTTTACAAGATTTTAATGTTTTTCTTAAGATTTCACAAAGATTTTAAATATTTCGCAAAGATTTCAACAATTTAAAAAATATACAATATATTTCAAAAATACTTTTAAATTTCCACAAAGATTTCGGATGGATTTGAAAGATTTTATGAAGACTTCGATAATTTTCCAAATATTTCGACAATATTTTTAATATTTAAAATATTCCACAAAAAGTTTATACAGATTTCAATTATTTTTACAAATATTCAAAAATATTTGAAATATTTTGCATAGATTGCAATGATTTCAGAAATATATCACTAAGATTTTAAAGGTTTCGCAAAGATTTTTGATATACTAAAAATATTTCACAGACTTCTAGGATTTTCCCAAGATTTCAAGTATTTCATAAAAATTTCAAATATATATATATATATAAAATATTTGAAATATTTTCCAACTAATTTGGATAGATTTACAAGATTTCACAAAGATTTCAATAATTTTAACAAATATTTCAAACATATTTTTAATATTTCACAAAGACCAAAATGATTTCCCAAAGATTTGATTGATCAATTGATCAACTTCCAAAATATTTGAAAGGATTTAAACCATTTTCCAAATATTTCACAAAGATTTCATCAATTATAGTCTTTTAAAAATATGTTATAAAAATTTATATGATTTCCCAAAGATTTCAAATATTTCATTAGGATTTCGTATAGATATAAAAGATTTAAATGATTTTTCAAACATGTCAATCATTTGAAAAATATTATAAAATAGTTGAAATTTTTCGCAAAGATTTCGTATAGATTTCCAAGATTTCATTCATTCTTGCAAATATTGCCAAATATTTTACAATTATTTCGAAAAGATTTCACGAAGATTTCGGATATATTTAAAAGATTTCACAAAAATTTAATTAATTTCACAAAATTAAAAAAAAAACTTTATAAAGATTTTTATAATTATTTTTTCAAAGATTTCAATAATTTCAAAAATATCAAATATTCTTAAAATATTTAAAATATTTCAGATAGATTGCAATGATTTCCCAGAAATATCACAAAAATGGTAAAGGTTTCACAAAAGATTTCGGATATATTTAACAGATTTCACACACTTAAACTATTTTCCAAAGTATTCAACAATTACAGTTTTTTTAAAACATATTTTATAAAAATTTCTATGATTTCCCAAAAATTTCAAATATTTAATTAAGATTTCAGATATATTTAACAGATTTTACACACTCAAATGATTTCCCAAAAATTTCAACAATTATAGTTTTTTCTAAAAATATTTTATAAAGATTTCTATGATTTTCCAAACATCTCAATCATTTAAAAAATAGAATGAATTTTTTTTTTCAAAAATTTCATATAGATTTCCAAGTATTCAATCATTTTTGCAAATATTGCCAAATATTTCACAAATATTTCCCAAATATTTAATTAATTTCACCAAATCTTTTTAAAATACTCTATAAAGATTTCGGCTGGATTAAAAAGATTTAAGATAGATTGAGAAGATTTTACAAAGACATAAATTATTTCAAAAAAATTTCAGATAGATTTTTGTAAAAATTCAAACGATCTGAACCTTGGGCGATTTCTGAGAGGGGGGGGGGGTATTGCCCTCTCTGACAAAAAGTACCCTTTGAGTCCCTATATTTAATCCTATAGGAACTGTGAGGCCTGGTTTTATTTAAAATAAAATATTTCAAGACTTGAAACAAAAAATTTAATTTACAGAGGATGGAATACCAGTTTCTTACGATCGGAAATTTGCTCTCTACAGTCGATTACTCTCAGCGGCGGTATTTTTGGGATTAACCTATTGGTTATTCAAAGGCCGCAAAGGGGGTGCTTCATTTCCCATGGATTTTCTTTCGCAAATGAAACGAGCTAAATTTACTTTGATAGATCCGCTGACCGGAAGTGGAAAAGGCGTGCGTTTCAGGGATGTGGCTGGTTTGCAAGAAGCGAAAGTTGAAGTCATGGAACTTGTGGATTACTTAAAACGCCCCGAGCATTACAAAACGCTTGGTGCTAAAGTACCCAGAGGTATTTTAAATATTCATGTAAAAATTAGTAAATATTTCGAATTTTTTAATGAGACCTTAAAAAAAACCGGGAATTGAAAGTGAATTTAATTTATTTTTTAATCGGGAATTTTACAAATTTTTAGAATTTTGATTTGAAACGTTTTTCAAATAATTAGTTCAATTTCTATCTTTTTCAATTCTTGAATTCGAAAATCTGTTATTTAAAAAATTTTCCATTTCAATATTTAAGCGTACTTTTCAATGTAAAGTTTTTAAATGCAATTTTAAAGATTTAAATAATTTAAAGCTATAGAGGCGTTTAAAATCGAAGATTCTGAAAATGACTGGAAATTTTATTGATCTGGAAACAATCGGGACATGGCAGGGAATTTATTTAAACAGCCGGACATTTACTTCTGATCCCCGTAAAGTTCAAGTTTTCATTATTTATATAATTTTGGTAAATTTATAAAAGTGACTAATAAACTTATTTTGTGTAATTTTCTCATTTTTTTCTATTTTTTAAAAGAATTATAATTCGGATTTAGAAATGAAGGAATTGAAAAAAATTAAGTAAATTTAAGTACTTTAAAGTAGTTTTTAGAGTAGAAGTAGTATTTTAAAGAAGAAATATTTATGAATTATAATTGAAAATTTTGTTCCATTGTTTTTTGCAAATTTTTTTGTATTATTCTTTGCCAAATGAAACTATTTTGCTGAAAATCCGTTTTTTTGTTGTTAACAACCAGATTTTTAAGAGAAAATTTACCTATGCTTGTTTTGGTTGAAAATTGATCTTCTTTTCGATGAAAATTTAGTTGAAAATTAATATTTTTTATTTTAAAATTAAACTATATGTTTAAAAATGTATGTACTTTATATAAATTTTTATATTTTTTGTAGAAAATTAATCTTTTCTAGTTAAAAATGCAACAATTTGCCTGTAATTTTGTCTTTTTTAATTACAAATTCTACTATTTCATTGAAAATTCTCGTATATTGATGAAAAATCTATTTTTTTGTTTTGTTAGAAAATGATTTTTTTTCTTTAAAAGTTAATCTCCTCGTTTAAGAATTCTTCTTTTCGTTTAAAAATGTAAGTATTCCATTTAAATAATTATCATTTTAGTTAAAAATTCATTTTTTTAGGTTTTTAGATGAAAACTTGTTTTTAATTCAGACGAAAAGGAATTTTTTTGCTGAAAATTGAACTATTTTGTTGATTTTTTTTCTTTTTGGTTGACAATTACTTTTTTTTTACTGAAAATGTAAGTATTATTTCAGTTGAATATTCCATAATTTTAGTTAAAAATTCATCTTTTTTGGTCGAAGATTGATTTTTTTGTACCCAAAACTTAATTATTTCCGTTTTGGTTGACGATTCATTGTTTTAGTTTAAAAATTATCTTTTTCGTTTAAAATTCAGTTATTCCAGTTGAAAATTAATCATTTTAGTTGAAAATTCATTAGTTAGATTGCAAATTAATGTTTAAACTAAAAATGTAACTATTCTATTTTATGTTAAAAATTCTTTTTTTTTATTCCGAAATCCAACTATTCGGTTAAATATTTGTCTTATTTAATTTAAAATTGAACTATTTCCTTTAAAAAATCCTGTATTTTGTTGAAAAATTGTATTTTTTGGTTGAAACTTAATCTTTTTGGTTGGAAAATTAATCTTATTGCCCAAAAAGTCATCTTTTTGGTTGAAAATTTAAATATTCCAGTTAAATGTTCATTATTTTAGTTGAAAATTCATCATTTTCGTCTAAAATTTAATTGTTCCATTTGAAGATTCATAATTTTATTTGGAAATTTTATTTATTTTGCATTTATTTCGACGCTACTATTGACTAAATTTAATTTATTTATTTATCATTTTAGGTGCTTTGCTCTTGGGGCCTCCAGGTTGTGGTAAAACAATGTTGGCCAAAGCAATTTCAACCGAGGCCAATGTGCCCTTTTTATCTATGAATGGATCAGAGTTTATTGAAATGGTGGGCGGATTGGGTGCTGCTCGAGTTCGAAATTTATTCGAAGAGGCCAAAAAACGGTAAATTTTTCACAAAAGACTTCACAATTATTCCACTGTCCCCCTTGTTTTCCTATTCTTTTTTTTTTAATTTCCCCTTTTCCCCCCATTTTTTAAGACGGTGCCCCTTCTTTCCTCTATTTTATAAATATTTCTTCATACTTACGTAACTTTATAATGCTTACTTCAAAGTTGTTTTTGTGGCCGATATTCAACTTTGACAATTACGTATTTCTTTATTTTTTACCGTTTTAATTTTTTTTATTTTTTCACAAAGATGTCAAATTTGCAAAAAAAAAAATTCCATAAAACACTTTAATTTTCAATCCGATAATATGAATTATCAACAAAAAAGTCCATTTTTAACCGAAGAAAAAACGAATATTCAGCTAAAACTATAAATTTTCAACAGGTTGGTTGAGTTATTAACTATTATATTTTTTGATGAATTTAACTGTTTTTAATTTGAAATTTAAAGCCTTTTTAGTTGAAGTATCACTTACTTTATTTTCAGTTGAAAATTTATCTTTTTTTTTCAAAATTTAACTGTTTGGCTCAAAATGTACATTTTAGTATGTAAAACTTTACCTATTTGATTGAATATTCAAATGTTTGGAAGAAAATTGGTCCTTTTAGTCTGAAATTAAATTAAATTAAAATATTTTCATGGAAAATTAGACTTTTTGATTGCAAATTTAACTATTTGCTTGAAAATAAACTTTTTTTTATTGAAAATTCATATTTTTGGGTTAAAAATTTTCGGCATTATAGAAAATTCGCCGTTTCGGTTTGAAATTTCAATAACTTGGTAAATAATTTATATTTTTGAATGGAAAATTTGACTATTTTGTAGGAATTCAATTGGTTTTAATTTAAAATCTAAATTCTTGTTACTTAAAATATCAGCTATTCGATTTTTGGTGGACAAAATATTTTATTTTTCTTCAAAATTTAAATATTTTGCTCAAAATGTATCTTTTATTTAAAACTTTAACTATTTGGTTTAAATTCTTATTTTTAATTGAAAATTGAAATATTTTCTTGTAAATAAAACTGTTTGGTTGATCAATAATTTTTTTTTGTTTTATTCAAATTTTATCAAGAAATTCGTCCTTTTGGTTTTCAAATTCAATATGTAATTTTGTTAAAAATTCAAGTATTTTGATTGATCTTTTTTGTATATGAAACTTTAAATATTTGGTTTTAAAGTCATATTTGTAGGTTGAAAATTTAACTATTTGTTTGAAAATTAACTTTTTTATTGAAAATATATATTTTTGTATTGAAAATTAAACAGTTTTGTTGAAAACTCGTGATTTTAGTTGAAAACTGCAATAATTTGGTTGAAATATAATATTTACGGGTTGAAAATCCAACTATTTTGTAGAGAATTCACCTTGTGGAGTGAATTCAACTATTTTCGATTAAAAATTTTAATGTTTTAAATAAAAAATTTTTATCCTTTTTGGTTGGAAATGTTTCTATTTCCATCAAAATTTAATTATTTGGCTGAAAATTTATCTTTTTTATTTCAAAATTTAACTATTTGGTTTAAATTCATCTTTATAGGTTGACAATTCAAATGTTTTGTAGAAAATTCGTCTATTTTTTTTTGTTTTAAAATTCAATAATTTGGTTGCAAATTTTATTATTTACATAGAAAATTACACTGTTTGATTGAAAATTTAACTAATTGCTTAAAAATTAACTTTTTTTAAATTGAAAATCCATATTTTTGGATTGAAAATTAAACTATTTTGTATAAAACTTGTCTTTTTAGTTTAAAAAATTCAAAAATTTGGTAAAAAATTAATATTTACGGTTTGAGAATTCAACTATTTTGTAGAGAATTTGCCTTTTGGGTTCAATGCAACTATTTTTCATCACAAATTTTAATTTTTGTTTTGGTTGAGGTATCAGCTGTTATATTTTTTGTTAAGAATTCATATTTTTTATTGAATTTAACTGATTTTAATTAAAAATTTTAATCCTCTTTAATTGAGAATGTATCTATTTTTTCAAAATTTAATTATTGGGCTCAAAATGTATCTTTTTTTATTTGAAAATTTAACCAACTCAGGGTGGCCGCTGGACCGGGAAATGACAGTGCATTTTTTACTGGGAATTAAAAAAATTTGTAGAAGAAAAATCTGTCCGCGTGCGATTTCGACATTTTTTAAATAGTTAATTGAATTTGTATGTTTTTAAATTATGCTATTATTTTGCTTACAATGCGTAATTCAAAATATTTTTACTCTAAGAGTTTCGCATTTGAAATTTTTATTTCTAAGCTTACAGTTTTGATTTGAAGAATTTTAAAATTATTTATCAAAGACTTGAACAAATAAAAAATAAAAGTCTTTGATGTTGAAAATTTTGGATAAAAAACATTTTTATTTAATAAATAAATTTTTTTTTAATTCATCTGTACTTTAAGTAATAAAAAATGAACAAAAACAATTTGACAAAACGATTTTAAATCAGTTCAAAATTTAAGAATTTTCTGATTATAACGTTAAAACTTAAACAGTTTCAATTTAAAAGTCTAGTCATTAAAGAAATGTGAACGTTTGACTGAAAGTTTATCAACTATTTTCAATTTAAAAATAACTTCAAAATAATATATTCATAATTAAAGGATTTTATTAAATTTAAAATATTGGTTTAGTCTAAAATATTTCATTTTTAACCCTTTAAATTTGAAATTTTTAATTAAAAAAAGATTAATTATTAAATATTTAGCAATATTTGAATTTTTATTTAAGACAAGTAAATTAAAGCCAAATATTTAAAAGTAAAGAATCTTTAACTGAATTGTTTGACGTAGAAAACCTGGAATCGTTAAAATTGCGAAAAATGCTCAATTTGTAAGTGAAATTTTTAATTTTTGATGTCTAATTTACAAATGAACATTTTTAGAAAAAAATGGAGTAATTTCAAGAGATATTTAGGAGTTAAAAAAAATTATCATGCAAATTTTAGGAAGTTTTCTTAAAATCTTCTAGAATCTTTTTTGAAAATTTTGTTTAAATCTTTGAAAAACTTTTTAAATATTCTCTTGTAATAACTTTTCAAAATGAAAAATTATTTTTAATTATCCTATGAATCTTATGAAAATGTTTTTATTCTTTTGAAGCCTTTCACATTTCTTGAAAAGAATACTCAAATTTCGCCTACAAATAATTAATGTTAATTGTTATTTATACATTCAAATTGTAAAGAAATTTTCTAAAATTTGCAGGATTTTCTGAAAATTGTAAAAAAAAATAATTTTGACAGATATTTAGAAGTTCTGAAAAAAATTCAAAAATAATTTTAAATTTAAAACAAATTTAAAACAACTTTTAGATTTCTCAAGATTTTGAAATAAAATTTTGAAGCTTGCCAAGGATGTTTAAACTATTCCTTGATTGATTTTTTAATTTAGAGCATTGAAAATAAAAACGTGGATTTATATTGTTTTTTATTGAAAAATTTTAGTACCTTTAATTTTATATGCGTAAATTATTGAGCATTTGAATACAAAATTTTTAAAATAAAAACTTTTAATTTAAAATTGGTAAAGTTCAAAATTTAACAGTTCCACTTTGAGTGCTTTCATTTGTAGCTCAGTTCTTATTACCTCAAGGGGAAATTTTTTTAGCTTTAGTGTTCCACTTTTTTAATTTCATTGACTGAAAAATATTTTCGAACTGGGGAAAAACCAGGAATTTATTTCGTCGATTAAAACGGTCACCCTGCTATTTGGTTTAAATTCATCTTTATATGTTGTCAATTAAAATGTTTCGTAGAAAATTGTTTTTTTTTGGTTTAAAATTAAATAATTTAGTTTAAAATTTTATTATTAGGTAGAAAATTTTGATTGAAAGTTGAACTATTTGCTTGAAAATAAACTTTTTTTTACTGAAAATTCATATTTTCGGCCTGAAAATGAATCATTATTGTAGAAAATTCGTAGTTTTGGTTTGAAAGTTAAAAAATTTTGGTTGAAAATGAATATTTTCGGATTGAAAATTTAACTATTTTGTAGAGTATTCACTTTCTTTGTTGAATTTCACGTTGAGAATTTATATTTTTTGTTGAATTCAACTGTTTTTAATTTAAAATTGAAATCCTTTTTGGCTGAAAATATATCTATTTTTTTTTTTTTTTTTTAATTCAATAATTTGGCTCAAAACGTATCTTTTTTCATTTGAAACCTCAAATATCTGGTGTAAATTTATACTTTTAATTGAAAATTGTACTATTTCGTTGTAAATTCAACTTCTTGGTTGATTATTAATTTTTGTTGTTGAAAATTTAACTATTTGCTTGAAAATAACCTTTTCTTATTGAAAATTAATGTTTTTAGGTTGAAAATTAATCCGTATTGCAGAAAATTCATCGTTTTGGTTCATAAGATCAACAACTTGGCTAAAAATTAATATTTACGGATTGAAAATTCAACTATTTTGTAGAGAATTCGCCTTTCGGGTTGAATTCGCCAAGTTTTTTTTTTATTAATTTATTTTATCTTTTTTATTTGAGACAACGAATATTATATTTTGTTGTTGAATTCAATTGTTTTCAAGTTAAATATAAATCCTTTTTATTTAGGAATATCAACTATTTAATTTTTGAAATATTTGTAGGTTGAAAATGCAACTGTTTGGTTAAATTTTCCTCGTTACAGGTAGTTAATTAAAATGTTTTGTAGAAGTTTCGTTTTTCTGGTTTTTAAATTCAATAATTTCGTAGAAAATTCCCGAAGAATTGCATTTCTTGTATTTTTATTTTCAAGAGCGCCTAGTATCATATACATTGACGAGATTGATTCGATGGGTGCAAAACGTCAGGGCGGAGCTCAAGCTGGTGGAGGAAATCGAGAGAGTGAGCAGACCTTGAACCAGCTTCTCGTAGAAATGGACGGCTTAGTTTCGAGAGGCGATGTCATTGTCATTGCTTCGACTAACAGGGCGGAAGTTTTGGACAATGCACTTTTGCGTCCTGGCAGATTTGACAGGCACATTTTAATTGACCTCCCAACTCTCGAAGAAAGGCGGCAGATTTTCGAGCAGCATCTGAAGAGCATCAAGTTGGAAAAGTCACCGTCCGCATATTCTATGAGATTGGCTCATCTTACGCCAGGATTCAGCGGTACGTGAATTCCATTTCATTCAATTAAATTATTATTTTTCTTTTATTTTTTTTTTCATTGTTGCATATCCAGGGGTTTATTTATTCGGATTTTTTTTTATAATTTCACAAATGTTACTAAATATTTTTTATATTTAACAGATTTTTAAAGATTTTGGAAAGATTTTACAAAGGTTTCTCAAAGATTTCAAAGATTTCAGAAAGATGTGAAATATTTCGGACAGATTTAAATTATTTTAAAAAGAATTTAATTATTTTATAAAAATTCCTATAGATTTAAATTATTTCGAAACGATTTAGATAGGAGTACAATATCGAAACGATTCCAATAATTTCACAAATTTTGTCAAATATTTAAAAGATTTCGTAAAGATTTCCTAAAGATTTAAATAATTTCACAAATAGTACGAAATATTTCCAAAATTTCAAAGATTTTCAAAATTTTTAATAATTTCAGAAAGATTTCAATCATTTTTATAAATATTACCATCAATTTCAAACATATTTCAAATATTTCGCACAGATTTCTCAAATAATACGGATAAACTTAAAAATGGTCACAATTATTTAAAGAATTTTACAATTCTTTAAAAAATATTTCGCATATTTCACGAAGATTTGAAAGATTTTGTAAGCATTTCACAAAGATTTTGGATAGTTTTAAGAGATTTCACAAAGACTTAAATGATTTCGCGAAGATTTCAACAATTATTTTATCAAAATTTCCGAAAGATTTCAATAATTTCGAAACCATTTCAATAATTTCACAAATATTGCAAAATATTTGAAAAAGATTTAAAACATTTTCTAAAGATTTCAACTATTACGAAATATTTCCAAAATTTCGAAGATTTCTATCACTTTTACAAATATTATCATAAATTTCAAACATATTTCAAATATTTTGCAAAGATTTCACAAATATTTCGGATAAATTAAAAAAATTTCACAAAGACTTTAATGATTTTGCAGATTTCAACAATTAAAAAAAATACGAAATCAAAAATATTTGCAAAGTATTTTAATGATTTCCCAAAGATTTCGAAAAGACTTCAATTATTCTATAAAAATTTCCGATAGATTCCAATAATTTTGAAA